>NC_045543.1:99008423-99339256 GCF_009769535.1 Thamnophis elegans | reverse complement strand
GGTAATTTGCTCCTATAAACATCAAGATTATCAACCAAATCACTAGATACAGAATAGAAATTCCTGAATATTTTAAAGCTTTTATTTTTATATATAAATTATGGTCTTTGTACTATTTTTCATTTATCTCTTATTCTCAACATTACATAATCCCAGTTCTGAACTATTTACTAACAGGACACCCCTGGAAAATTTCAGTACTTTCTAATTACATTTAAAGTCCAAAGCCTTTTTCTAATGATATTGGACAGCAATGCCTGTAAGCAGTAAGGGAATGATTAACAGCAAACTTGGAATGCTGCCAGTTTTAAGACGTATTATGAATACTTCCATTATGTTCTATTTTTCTTATTAAATAACTTATATCACAAAGTAGATTCAATATGCAAAATAAAAGAGAGATAAATCTAATGTAATAATAATAAGAATAGAAAAATAGCATTGGTCTTTGTGATGGGTTTGTTTTAAAAAATCTTGAAAATTTTATTTTCATTCAAATCTAGGTAATATTTTTACTATAAAATACTTTTACCATCCTAAAATTATGAAACTAAAGCCTTCCCATTTAAATACTAAAATGGTAGACATAATTTCAGAATATTTTGCTTGTGTTCCAAATCTACTAAACCCTTACTTTAGGCATATACTGTACAAACAAATCTAAATCAGTTTGAGACTTCCAAAAATCCTCAGCCTCCATCTTAGGCTTCCAAAAATTGTATTTGTTATTTGAAGGTATGTTTCATCTTCAAGAGACCCCAACTGTACACAATGGGATATTCCTCACCCCCAAGGAAAGCAAGGCAATCACCTGGGAGAAAAGTCGGAGTAACGTATTAATCTTAGGTTAATGTTTCTTCCTTTGGAAGCCAGGTTCAAGGTACAAAGCAAACTGAGCATTTCTCAATTCTTCAACACAGATTTAAAGGGGGAACATTTCTGGCAGATTCATAATATTTGACAGAGATATAGTGAAAAGAAAATGCATTCAAATATTCAGAAAAAACATTGTAAGCTGTGATAAATTCCATTCACACACACCGCAAATCTTATTTATTAGGAAGTATCATAATCCTTTAATAGTGATTATGTATGATGAACCTTCCCTACAACTTAAATTTCAGTAGTAGTTTTGGCAGATGGAACATTTCAGTTTGAACATATTTGTGCTACCTTAACCATACGTCAACAGGTTGTATTATTTTGTATAATTTTCAGCTTAATCAAACCTAAGAAGTGCATTAACACTGCATTTGTGCAGTTCAAAACAAATAGAACACAATGGAAAGTCTTGAAGCATAAAACTAATTGAAGGGGTGGTAATTGTTTACCTTGTATTTGCTCTGGAGGGTTGCTCTGGAGGGTTTCCCAACCCTTTGGACCAACTTTTGAATTAAGAGGAAAACTCTCTTTGATCGTATGAAATGGGATATTACCTATGCATTTAATCATGTCTTACACTTTTCAGTTCATTGCCTTTTTTCTTTTTTTTACTAACTACAGACACAGTACTGAACATAGGCAACTTTCTATATGCCAATAATTGTTAAATGCTCTTAGGATGTTTAGACAATATCACTGAAAAAATTAAGTACATTTATGCTATTTCGTTGTTAATGTTCATTGAGAGATCATTCAGCGGAATTCTTATGTAACAGTCGTCTTCTTACTTTTTCCCTCAAAAATCATTACAAAAGACTAATGGATTGGCTATAATCTTAAAAACTAGCCACACTAGCTTGTACAGGAACATAGGATTGTAAGGATTTTGATGGCATTCCTCTGAACACATTTGAGTATTTTTCTATTCCAGTAAGATGATTTGGGATCCAAGCCATGTTGCTGCAGAAGTCCCTGAAGTATTCTTCTTGGTAAAATAAATTTATTTCCAAAAACAAAAGTACTGCAAATCACATTTTTGTAGAGTTTCTCAAAACATTTATTTGCTTATTGATAGAAAAAAGTACATGAATATATTTAGCTGAAACTAAAATTTATAATGTGCTTCTAGGAGTTAAGAAGGAGCAACTAGACCGGAGCGTTTGGCGCTTTGGGGGCTTTAAATGGGCTTTCGGATCCTCATTACCATGAAAAAGAAGAAAAATCACACTTATCTGAGCTTGGAGCTCATAAAAAAAAGTCCTGCGAGCTGAGACGGAATGGAAAAACTGAGGACCATTACCAAGGAGGCGTCTTTCAATTCAGTCAACGAGCTAGCAGGCTAGAATAACCCATCCTGAACTGTCCTGTTGATACCGTGGAGAATGTGGCATTTAAAGGTACAGTGCCTGATCCAGAAAGTTCTAAGTACAACACATAGTTGGAAGAAATACTTTGTTCAGATACCACTATGATATCTGAAAAGGAATTATAACACTGCAACATTGAGGATTCAGGAATTTTTGGTCCATTTTAAATGTACACATATTAACCAAAAATGATAAAATATTTGGAAAATGTAAAATTAAACTTCTTTTTAAAACTTACCTGTCATCTTCATCTTTGTTGGAATTAGATAGATTTATACCACAATCTTCAAATTCATCCCAAAAAGCACTATCATCTATTTTACTTTTTTCTTGAAGACTTGTATTGTGTTTCCTTGGTTCATTTTTTACTTTCTTTTCAGCCAATTCATACTCTTTGGGGTCAAAAATGATATTAGATTTTTTTTCTTTACTATGCTTTGAGATAATTTCAGCATTGCATGGCTGATCATCCACATTATCAGTCCACATTTTACTACTTCTTTTTTCTTCCTCTTCATTCATTACAGACTGTTTTTTATCAATCTCACTAACAGGATTCTGTTTTCTAACTTTGGGTCTTACTACCAATTCAGCTGAATTCTCTTGGTCCACTTTCATGCTTGTAGTACTCAGTGCATTACAAATTCCAACATGTGTCCTAATTGTAGGCTCAACTGTACTGTTTTTCTGTTCTAAATCATAAGAAATAAGGTTACTTTTTGCTAAAGTTTCATCATTAGATATTTTCGAAAGTGACTTGTTTTGATAAACAGTATCTGATTCTATGCTAGAAAGTCTTCTAAAAGGCACTAGTCTAAGATCTTCAAAACTTTTACTTATGGTATTATGACTGAAACTAGGCAGATGTGACTGCAAATCACTGAAGGAGTCCATATCTTTTTCTAACCTAGAAAGCATATTGTCCAGTTTTTCTTGAAACAGTCCTGTTTCTTCTTTAGCTAATGTGATAGCATTTTGGAAACCATCTTCCTCTCCATCACTGCTGTCTGGTTCATAAGAGTCAATGTTTACAAAGGCTATTCCATTCTGGCCATGAAGATTATTGCACTCTTCAGAAGTAGACTCCACATTGTCATTAGAATTCTCATTGTTGGCAACATTTTGGTGATCACACAAATTGTAGCACGTTGGAGAAAACATGGAAGTATCTATGGTGATAGCGTGGTTAGAATCAGCTTCACAAGCAGGTTCTTCTGATCCAATATTTGGTAATAATGGCGCATCTACCAATGGAGAACATACAGGAACATGTGGACTGGAACCTTTATATAGAATTATAAAGAAAGATACATTGAAAGGATAAGACCAGTTATTGGATTATAAAATAAAACAGACATGATAAAAATCAGTAATTAAAGATACTGTATCAATCTACAGCTGTTTTTTAAACAAACTAGCAAAGTGGTATAGGCTCAAGTATAAATTATCAGAACATAATGAATATATACAGTACGTCATTTAAAAAAAGTGGCTAGATATCAAAATCTAAGATATTTCTCATTTTTGGAAGAAAATAT
This sequence comes from Thamnophis elegans, assembly GCF_009769535.1. Taxonomy (NCBI): domain Eukaryota; kingdom Metazoa; phylum Chordata; class Lepidosauria; order Squamata; family Natricidae; genus Thamnophis; species Thamnophis elegans. The sequence continues at coordinate 99,335,469 of NC_045543.1, read as the reverse complement.
ATTTGCAACAATTTGCAATTCTACCTCATCTTTCAGTACTACATCAATAAAGTTATTAATATGCCATTTATTGGCATTATTCCAATGGAAAAATAATTTGAAAAAACTCTTGGTTTGTTGTGAATAATCAAGCACACAAATCAGGGATCTTCCCTCCATTTTCTTCAGGGATACATAAAAACAAGAATGTTCAGCTTGTTAACTTGCTCAACAAACTATATTAGAATTGTAGAACAAATAATGACTTTGTAGATGTAGCACTAAAGAAATTAAAGAGTCACCTCAAGATGAGATGGATAGCAAACAAACAAATCAATCAATCAATAAGGATAAAGATTTAAAAAATAAGAGGCATAAAGAGCAGATGCTAGCAATAAACCCACATTCATTACCATGCTTAACTGTTCACAATAAACCAGCATTTTGAGTTCTCTCTATGGCTGAATCAGACTATGTATTTAAACAATGAAATTAGCTGTAGCATGCTATATAATACTTCCAAATCATTATACAGTATTAATTTGCTGCCTCCATTATGAACAATCTTGTTCTGAAAATCTTATGCAATTGCCTACTAGAAAAAATAGTTTTCTTATAGATTAGGAATAGGGTATTTTATCATTAATAAACAGAATTACCCCAAATATATAGTATTTCATTTAACATGGTACAAGAAGTGTCATTACTTTGTGAACAGATGTTTCATTGACTGATTTTAATGGATTCTAGATTTGCTTCCACATTCCCCTTATCAAATTTCCTCTTTAATGTTTCTCATTTAGAAATAAATGATGAAATTTGAGATATTTAATTACTGATGTTCACTTCTGATTACTATTCTAATGGTACACATAATATCCTTTATTGAAATTCACATTCTATGTGTTGTGAATCAGCTTTGGTAAAATAATATGTAAATGTGTGAAATAAATAGAAGGACATCCTACGTAATATTGCCTCTATGACTGCAGTAAAACAATTGAGGGATATTATTTTGTACAACTTAATTGAAGAAAACTTCTAATAGTTCTTAGAAATTTAAAATGCAAGCAGATTTAGCAAAATCACAGAAATTTGATAGTATTCAAAATAGAAAGAAGCAATCATATGTTAATAATTTTGAAAGGCAAACTATACCAATTAAAGCAACCTGAAAAATAATAATGAATTAGAAATTATAAGTATGGTAGATAATAGCATAACTATGAATATCCCAAAATATTAATATTCAAAGATATGATATTTGAATGTATAACAAAAGAAATTGAGCACTAATAACCTACTTTTATCATCTATTTTATATAAGCCAGGCTGACTTAAAAATAAATAATGCAAACTTGGGAGCAGACTTGGATTACACATAATAACTACATATTATTCAGATATATGTTATAGATAAAAAAGATCAATACGATATATCCAAATTATGTTTAATTCACAACATCCTAGCTTTTTGTACAATGTTTGTCCTAAGTTTTCTCTGAATCAAATAATAATAATTTGTAATTATGTGACACACACACAATAAATTTTCTTTTAGAACACTGTCTAGTTCTAATCCTTCACATTCTTCTGTCTGTTGGTTTGAATATCTTTCTTGATTCATCAGAGATGGTCTAAAACTGACATAGGCATGTCTTCTTCCATATCTTCTCCCAGTAATAGTTTGATAGCCTCCTGTTGGTTTTGGCCATGTGGGTTTTCCAGCTTCCTGACCCATCACTGCAAGAGAGGGGGGAGAGGGGAAAGGAGGAAAATGTAATTCTAAATATAACATAGTTTTAATTAATTTAATTTTAATTTTAATACTAAACATATTTGTGGTATAAATATAAATGCCAACAAAAGAATATCAATTAGCATGAAAGCAAAGAATCAATCAATTATTCTAGTGACAGTAATACAGGACTCATGTATATCAGGGGTGTCAAACTCTATTTCATTGAGGGCCACTGCAGGGTTGTGTTTGACCTCGGGAGACAGGATAGGCGTCGCCAGGCTGGGCATGGCCAGCTCAAAATCACTCGAGGTGGCCTGAGCACTCTGCCAACAAAAACGGGCTCCCGAGCTCCATTTTTGCCTGACTGCTTCCTGCAACCCTCTTCCAGAAAAAACGAAGCTCGTGAGCTCCATTTTCACTGGCAGAGACACCATCAGCCAGACCTTTGCTGTTTCCAGGGCAGCCCCCCGGGCCTGATCTAAACACCCCCGTTGGCCGGATCTGAGCCCTGGGCCTTGAGTTTGACACCCATTATGTGTATCATATTTGTGAACGTCCTTGGCACAATGTAAAGGATTTATAATTTTTAATATTCTAATGTATACTATAAAGTATGTTTTTTTTTAATTTAGTGGAGCAGAAAGCAGAGTAAGAACTGTCAAACAAATCACTTTTCACCTTTCAAATTCTAATTAGTTCTCTTAATACTAAGCAATCTTCCATTAGAAAAATAATGACTCAGCTAGAGGCTATTGCAATGTCTTCTAGCCTTAACTATATTAGACTTTATAAAAGAAAAGGGAGAAATGGAGAAGTAAAGAAAGCATGTGTGTGTATGTATGTCTCTTTATAAATCTGGGGGCTATGGGAAATAAAATGAAGAGACCTGAAAGTTGGGGACATAGCAAGTGAGCAGATATACAAGCGTTCTAAACTGAACTAGATAAGTGAATTATTTTATATAAGCAAAATTGGAAACAAATCCATGCCAGACAGATACTAAGCATAAATTTAGTTTATTTCTGTAGTTAATATCTGTCTCAATTAGCGAATTGCTTAGAATTGGTTTGTAATATCATAGAAGATTTTCAATATTGTTATAAAACTGAATTTGGGTAATGCCCATTTTGTTGACGACTTACCATTTTGTGATACTATATAGTGACTTATACATTTTCATATTGTATATTAAATAAAATTTAATATACAAATCATCTTAGACAAAATATTTAATGAAAGATTTTGCTCATGTTCCTCAAAATGTTCAGCTATCTTTTGGCAGGAAAAATCCCTTAATTTCTCAAAATTTCCATAACTATATTTGGAATGGAAAAGAACCTGACTAAATAAATAAAGTTTAAAACTGTTTTGTATTCTGAAAGTCAGCAACTGTCTTTCTTTATATTTAGAACCTTATTTGTAGATTTATAGACCATTTTTCCTTCAGGAGCCCAAGGTTAACCTCTATAATATTTCCATTTTTTTAATAGAAATAATCTTGTAAAATATGTTGGGTTGGGAAATAATATTTCTCAAGACATCATTTAAACTCTATAACTAGGTATGAATGTGATCTTCTCTAGTCATAATTTATTACTATAATCACCATGCTAGTTACTTATCTTTTAGCTTCATTATAATATCTTCTTAAAACTGGTATTTTACCAGTTTTCACCATTTCCCACCATAAAAATATTTTTGCATACTATAGGCATTCTAATGGTAAACATTTGTAATAGCTTCTATAAAACATCCACAAAATCCAGCAACTCCACTAAAAAATTAGGGTTCAAAAGATGGAATATGAGTATGTTTATCTTGAAAAATTAAATTTATAGGTTGATTTCACTTTAAAATATTTGAATAGCATCATATACATTATAATTTAAAACTCAAATTGTATTCCAATCTTTAGCAGATGCATCAAAACTCTGAGATACAGAGGATGAGCTAGTTGGCTTATAAAGCTTCAGAATTTCTTAACTGATATCTGACATCAAGACTGGAAGAAGTTAACTCTTCTTCAACATTTCAATAATAATTCTAAAATTAAGAATTGGGAGGGACTGTATGTAATGAAACACATGTAGAACACAGGAAGATCACTACAAATAAATATATTTTTTATTTCAGTATTTAGTTCCTTCTGCAAGTTATTGTTCTTTCAAATTCACATTGTTTGTATGAAGTTATACTTACTCCAAATTGTATTGGATGGTCTCTCACAGGGGTGTCAAACTCGTGTCATGGCGATGTCACATGACATAACAGGACTTCTCCTTCACTAAGCCAGGCGGGGAAGGGACCAGCACATGACACATCCGGCCCATGGGCCATGAGTTTAACACCCCTGGTCTATCACTTCTGAATGAAAATTTAATTCATAATTTTTCTAATTCTTTCACCTTTTATCGTTGAAATGAGAATGAACTCTGTGATATGAAACTTTGGGCAGGACATTGAAAATTTCTATAGGAGTATGTGTATCTTCTCTGTTGGAATAAAAACTACATTCGTTTCAAAGGAAAATAACAGAGTCGCAACTAGCAAACGTATCCGGCTACATATTAAGATGAAGCCTAAATATAATCTTGCTAGTTAATGAAAAAATGTAATAAGCATATTCTCTTTGACTATACAATTTTAATCTATTATATTTAATCTGCATGTTAATGCTAGTAATATGATTTCTTCATCTATAATTCAATATACTATATATTGGATTTATATTCAACCAAATAAAAATTTGTATACATGTCTGTTTACTTACTATAGACCTATAATGCCATTATATATTTTTCTATCAAAAGTAAACCTTACTGATTTCAACTAAAGTACTACAAAACATTACCAACAAAACATAAACGTAACATAAAACCTTGCCAACATTTGCTTAATATACTTTGATTTCTATCCACACAATCCATTTTACATTACAATTAGAGTAGTGGAATATGGAAAAATATACTTTGAGTAACACTTAGATCACATCTGTCCAATAAGTTAATAATTTATGATGTATAAACTGATTTTATAGGTTTAGTTAAATTGAACTATTGGTTCAAATGCCCAATGCTTATCAAGGCACGTTTCATGCTCATACTTAATTTGCAATCATTATCTTTTCTACAACTTGATTCACATCACAAAGCCAAATCTGGGTTCTAGGATTACTTTCAATCCATTGCATCTCTGAATAAGATTGTCCATAGACTGCCGCTAAAGAGGTTTTCTGAACTTTGATTTAACATTAACCAAAATAGCCAAAGAATAGAGGAAGAAAGATTCCTCTCAAGACAAAATCTTTGTAAACTCATGATGTGTTTTCAATAATTTTCGCTGCAACATCTGAACTGTCTCTTATATGTAGAAAGTTGTTCCTGAGTTCCATGTATATTTTCATCAAAGTCTGATTATTTCAGAATACCTACAATTCAGCAGGGTCCTGTAAGAAAGTACTTCAGTCTGAGCCATATTTTCCCAGTATGTCTCTTTCTGCCATCTGTCTGTCCATTTGATCTATCATTTTATTTGTCCATGAAACCTGTATGATGCCAATCACATGATTTTAATTAGCACCTTTTAAACCAAGTTTAAAAGTACCTCTTATTTTTAAAAAGTGCCTAAAAGAAATGCTACATTTCAATTAAGTTTTCCATTGCTTTTAATAAGGTTATTGTCTCCTACAGAAATTGAAAAAAATACTGACCATATAGGGAGCCAGAATGGTAAGTATTTCATCAGAATATTTCCAATGATGATAGAACCATCCATATGAAATTCAATTTATTTGGTTCTAAAAATGTATGGACTTATTACCCATAGTTTAATAACATCCATTCCTAAAGAACGCAATGACTTGGGTTGTAAACTGAATATTTAACAAAGTAGGCTGTTCTACAAGGTAAATGATAAATTAAATTATATTATTTATATGCGCAATCATTTTTATTTATTTAATTTATATTGCCACCTCTTCACTCATGACGACTCAAGGCAGTTTACAGAATATAAAACCACATTTAAAACAATAAAACTAATAAAAAGAATCAAATACATTAGTATAATACAATCACCCCCCGCCCTGGCAACAGCAGAACACATGAGCCATTTAATGGGTTCCATCCCACTCTGGGTTCCTTGGGCCTGCTGTCAGAACCAAGTCTTCAGCACTTTCCAGAAGAGTATAAGAATGGGGGCCATTCTAATCTCTGGTGGAATGATGTTCCAAATAGGGCCATGGAGGAGGCCCTTTTTCTGGGTCCCATCAGGTTTATCTCCCTTGGGGATGGGGCCCGCAACATTTGCTGTCTCCCCGCTCCAATGGGTCAGGTAGATTGACCAGCAAGAGACGGTCTCTCAGATAGCCTTGTCCCAAGCCATGAAAGGCTTTAAGAGTGACATCCCGCACCTTGAATTGCACCTGGAAGCAAATCGGCAGCTCCTGCAGTAGAGGTGATACTTGTGCACACTGGGGTCTGCACTATAAAATTACTTAATAAATAAATAATAGTAAATCAACTTTATTTTGATTTACAGATATACTGTGATTATAACCATAGAATTCCCAGCATATCAATTGTCTGATAATTCAAGTTACAATTTACCTACAGGGTATTTCAAGATTACTGTCTAATCTAATCAATACATCCTAGAAATCTTGTATCTGCATAGACCATCTTAATAGGCCATTGATCAATGGTATAGCATACTAATAATTTTGACAACATCCTATTTTAATAATATGCAGTACTTACATTCTTATTACTTACACACTTTTCTAATCTTCAGGACCTTAAATACTGACCTAATCACACTGAAAGCCTGGAAGTAATGGACTGTTTTTGTTTGCCTTATCTGGGAATTAATAGGAATCTAGTTGACCCAGGTGATAAGATTTGGAATACATAGTTTCTATTATAGACAATATGCATTAGAATCATCATTTGCAAATGTTCCTATATTCATTACTTGAGACACTTTCTTGTAGCAATATATCTATACTATATTGATGTAGTTACCTTTGATAGTAGAATCTGTCAGTCTTAAAAGAGAAAAATGATCCTAGCCTAACATCTAAGAAACTATTCTTCCCACTACAACTAAAAAAAGAGTTAAAGAATAACTCTTGTGGCTATAAAGTTCTAAGATCTGTTTCCTGTGAGTTTTTTTATTTTAATGAAGACAAAAGGACATGTTTTAATACCTTGCAACAAGTATGTTTTGCCTGTATTGTTTCTCCTAGGAAATTTAATTGTATCTTGTAACTCTTACTGAGGAAATAACCCACCGGACCATTCCCTTTCAAGATAAACAATATTATGCAAAGCACAGAAAGGTGGTGAAATGTAATGGACAAAGAAAATTAAAGGCAGAAAACGATTTAAAAAGTAATACAGATTTATTATTTTATGCCAACACTTTTCAATGTACCTCTCCATGCTTATCTAACCTTGCAAAGCTTTCTAGTTTCCATTCATGTACTATTTTATACATTGTCTTTTGCTTTTCAAATTTCTAATTCTTCATATTTCTAATTCTCTCTTTCTGAAGAACCAACTCCATTCAACCAAGGTTCCATGTCTTTCTGGTCTTAATGGAAGTTCTCCTGCTAAGTCAGTGATGGCTAACCTTTTCCGGAGTGAGTGCCCAAAGCACATAAGTGTATGCGTGAATGCGTGTGCACATGCCCGAACCCCCAAAATGCAAAGTGCACGTGATCCCCATGCATGTGCCCCACCCTGTGCATGTGTGTGCGCCCATCACATGCCCCTCTGCATGCGCCTCCCCACAGTCTTTCACCATATTCTCACTGTACTAGGACTATTCTACTTTTTAAAAAAATAAAAAACCTCAAACCTTGGAACATTAGACCAACCCATTCTCATATTTATATCATCTTAAAAGTATTGTGAATTACTTCCACTGATCAGAATATGCAGTTTTTGAGGGAAGATCCTTCCTTGCCCATTCTATGGGAAATAAGCTACTTCAATTCTATCTTACCAGATCTAAAGGCAGTCTTTTACCCTGCTTTATTGTCACAGTATTGAAGGAGTGGTATTTATGTCTGCTCCTCAAAAGTTCTGGCTGGTGCAACATCCCTGCAATTACATAGCTGCAACCTTTACTAGTTTCCTACAATCAACGTCAATTGTGAAGGCAGGAAATTGCAAATGGTGACTTTATGACATCCTCGCTAAACGACAACATGGGATTCGCTTAAAAAGATACTTTTTAAATAAATCCTTTCAATAAACAAAATTTATAATTACCATTTATTTTTCATTGTATAGCCAATTTTATGTCATTAACACTTTGCCTTTGAATCAGGGGTTCCAAAAATGTAATTAACAGATTCTGCAGCCTGAAAGAGTTGGAAAACTTGGAAAATCATACTTTCAAGCACATATGAATGACTAACTCTTTTTTTCTACATTTTTCTCTGTAAATCTTTTAGAACTTTACTTTAGAAGCAAGTTTTCTTTCTGAGGCATTTCTGTAAAGAAAATCTCTTAACAATTTTGTGAATCTGTTCATATTCTGTTAAAAGATAATATTTCCTTATTATTTAATAATTTATAAATATAAAATATAAAAAATGTAATAATTTATAAATATTTATTAATATTAAAATAATTTAATAATTATTTTTCTTATTATTTATTATTTAAATATCAGTAACCAATTGTAAGAAACTCTTATACCTTATTTATATAGCTTAAAACTATTGAAACATTGATACTGAAATACCGTGTACAATATATTTCACTGTTGCCAGCTGAAAAGTTAAATACTCTTATAATTACAGCATCAGCCATTTTGAGATAACTATTTCTATTACATTGCTCTGCCTCCAGGCAATTACATTTTTATTTTGGTAAAAAATATTGCACACAACACACACACATACATCTTAACTTTAAATCATGACAAAAAGTACAGAAGAAGTACATAACATCTTATCCTGATATTTTCATTGATTCATGTTACATGCTATTTTGTCCAATACAGACCTATTGCCTCCCTCCACCCTCTCACATTAAAATTTCTCATGAATTCTTCCTTCTCTAACCACTCAGTTTTAGAATTGGGAGGACATTACCTTCATTTAACTGTGGGAAAAGAATAGGTTTAACACTCTTAAGCATAGATCTTAGAATGTAACAATATTTGATCTCCTAAAACCCACTCCATATCAACTGGCATCATATAGCACTTTTTACTATTAAAACATTTAATGTAAGTTCACTAAAAAGGTAAATGTAAAGATTTCTCTATCCAGTCATGTCCAACTCTAGGGGGAAGTGCTCACTATAACGAGTAGTGCTCATCTCCATTTTTTAGCTGAGGGACCCAGCATTGTCCTAAGACATTTCTGTGATCATGTATCCAGCATGACTACGCACAGATGCACACTGAATGCTGTTACCTTCCCACCCAAGTGGTGGTACTTATTTATCTATTTGCATTTGCATGCTTTCAAAATGCTAGATGAGCAGGAGGTAGGATAAGGATGGGAGCTCACCCCATCATGCACTGCTCAGGTCTCAAACCTGGACTGTCAGCTTTCCAGGTGACAAGCTCAGTGTCTATAACTGTTGAGCCCTCACTTCCTCTGAGTGTATTAAATGCAGAAACAAACTCTGCCACATTATAAATGAACATTTGAAAATGCATCTTCAATTTAGACATTTTAAAAATTAAGAACAGTACCTGATTTAGCATGGCACTCACTTTCCATTTAATTTATTAAGTGTACAACTTTTAGAAGGTATTGCACTTAATTAAAATCAAATGAATGTATAAATACAATCAATCTTTCTCATTTTTATTTTAACCAATGCACTAAACCTTTACCCATATATTTAAGTTCAGTAGTTTTTTTCTTATTTTCAGCTAAGGAAATAAAAAAAGAATGTCACTTGCTAAGATAGTGCCTTGCTTTAAATATCCTCAATTCTGATATGTGGATAACATTAAGTCATCAGTTGCTTGTCACCTAGAAGCATTTTTTAAATAAAAGAACATAACCTTTTCTGACCATATATTGGATCACACCGTTTGATGGTAGAGTGAAAATGAAAATGTTTAGCCAGACTTAGAATAAATGTTCTTATATTCTATGAAATGCTAGTTAATGACTAGTTTTGATTGGTCAAGAGTTAAAATGATATTCAGGGAAGAAATATGGACTAGGAAAATAGAATCATTCCAAGTACATTTTGCTCAAATGTGTAAAGCTTTAGTTTAGCTTACTTTGTTATCATTGCACATTGCAAATTAAATGCCTTCTTCAGTGTACATTATAACTATAAAAATAAAAACACAAACATTCATCCTTTACTTTCTATATAATTGAAATTGCACTATACTATAAAATTCAATATGATTACTGCCCTAGGATAGAAGCTGTTTTTCCGTCTATTTGTTGTTGTTTTTTAAATTAACCTGCACAATCTGCCAGTTGGTAATAGTTCAAGAAAAGGGTGCCCAGGATGAATTATACATGCATACATGATGTAAGCCAAAGTGGATAAGAAATATCTATCCTATATACAAGCACAAGATGTGTGTGTGAGGAGGAGGGGGATGATTCAGAACTGTTTGATGTGATGGAGCCAGTCTTTTTTCTATTTACCCAAAAGTTTTAGCTACCTCTTGATAAGACTGATTTGGTATCAAATTAGAGAAAACATTCTGATGGGGAAAGAAAACCTAGTAAAGATACTGTATACGTGTCTGTCCCAATTTAAGAGTCGCATAAAAGAGAAAAACATATTTAGGCCCCTCCAGGCTGCTTAAAACAATTCCCCACTGCCTACTTAGTTTCTGGTGTACAGAAAGCAAACGCTTCAATGCGGAAGAGAGCCATTAGGTTGGTTCCGGCCTAAACGGACCAATTGAGAACACGTCCCCAATCTTCCCCAACCCAGCAATCTGGACAGTCCAAGCCTGACAAAGCTGTCAAGTGAACCTCACCCCACCGCATTCTCCCCGTATTCCCATTGACCCGAATAAAGCCTTTTTTTTTCCAGAAGCGAGCTCAAGATTCAGCTCTTCACGTCCGCAATCCCCCCTCCCCCCTCCCCGACCCTCCATCTCTCCTTCCTGCCAGAATAGGATGCCGTATCGCGCAACCCTGTCACCGCGCCCTCGGCCGCTTCCTCCCCTCAGCTCAAGCGACCCTGGGGATCAGCCTCAGAATAACCCAGGGCATCAGCCCAACCCGGACCTTTCCTCGGACTGCCACAACCAAGATCAGGCGGAGGGGGGGGGGACCGGCCTGGAAGGCGCGGCCTGCTTTCCCTCCTCCAACACAGGCCGCAACGCTGAGACAGGTAGGAAGCGGAGGGCCAACCAGCGCCACCGCCTTCTTCTTCCCACTCCCCACATGGACACAAGCATCTCCGGCCCGTCTCTCGCCCAGCCTTCGGCGGCCTCCAAACTCCGGACGCCGCCACTTACCCGCTTCCCAAGCCAAAGGCCGAGAGGGCACCACCAGCGGCAGTCGCAACACACACACGTACATACACACACACACACACACACACACACACACACAGAGAGACGTTCTCCGGACTGAAAGCTACCCGAGCCAATCCAGCCCGCGGCCTGGGCAACGCCGACCAATCCCGGCTCTCACCTAGCCGACAGGGCCCAATCGAGGAGGAACATAAGACAGAGATTGGATGAAACAGCCCGGCTCTCTGTGGGCTGGGGGTGGGGGGGTTGGAGGTTGCGGATGTCTATCCCCACCGCCTTTCCCGGGCCGTCGCCGCATCTGCGACTCCACCTATTCGGAGTGATGCACAGCGTCGTTGTGTGCTCTCCTCTCGGCAGAGCGCGCAATTCTCTTTTCACCTCCCCCTCTCGCTCTCCAGGACTTCTAGAGAGAATGGGCTGCTTTTGCTGTCATCTCAGCCAGAATCGCAGAACCGAAAGGGGCCATTTTGCCCAGTCCCTGCGAAATGCAAAATACAGCTTAAAAGAGAGCCCGCTGTCCTGCATTGGAAAACCCTCCATCTGCCTAAGGCTCCACTGTCAAGTTCCTCATTAGGAAGTTTGCCTTGGTATCTAATCTGAGTCCGCCTTTTTATAAATATTAATAATAATTTTTAAAAAAAACCACTATTCCGTGGCCAGCTCTCTGGGAAATAAAGAACATGTTGTATTCTATCTGTGTGATTCTTTTTCAGGTATTTGGGGAGCGCTGCCTTCTTTCCCCTCCGTGTTCTCAATCAGGCCATCTTGACCAATAGAGTTTTTTCATTTTCCAGCAGCAAATTTTCCGGGGACTTAGGCAGAGGTTTTTCCGATGCCCTCGCGTCAAATCAGCAGAAACTAATCTTTATACAAAAAGCAATAACATATCACCGGAATCCACTGTTACAACTCAGGCGTAGATTATTTTTGAATATTTTGGCTAGCTTCCACCCCTCATGCCTCAAATGTTTAACGTCTTGATAATTTTCACATCCTGGTGTATAATGAGAAATACATAGAATGTTATGCAACTATCAGCCTAAACAGTCCTCTAGATTTAAGTCCCAAATAATGATAAAAATAGAAGCCACATAACTTAAAAGTTCTAACCAAGTTTTTAAAGTGTCCAGTACACATGAATATGTTTTCATATAGATAGTTTGTGCATGGTGATTTTTATTTAAATATGTCAGTGATCAAATAAGTCTTAATTTTAAAATCAGGCAGCTTTACATGTCAGTAGGGAAGAGACTTAAAAGAAAATTTCCTTCCCTTAACACCTAATTTAGCTTATAGTAAGAATGCATAGTCAGGAAGAATCACTTTATATAGATTAATTTTCTGCCTGTAACTAGGACATCTGAAATAGACACTGTGGCTTTGAAAGTATAAAACTCATAGAAGGTTGAAAGGCATTTTTCTTATAGTATAAAATAATGGCAATGAGAAAACTGATCAATTCACCACATCATGGAAAAACAAGTATCACCCTTGATGTTTCTAAGAGATATATAAATTGCCTTGTAGTAGGTCAAATTATTTAACCATGGAGGAAGCTCTCTGGTCAATATTGTTTAACATTAGTGTTGCAATCTGATGTTTGTTTTATTAGAGTTCCAAAGATTACACTGCAGACCTACATGCAAAACAATTTTAGTCTATAACTAAGGTATCAAAATAGCTATAAAACATGATGGTATTGCAACAATACCATAATATTTCCTTGCTACTGCACTTACTTTGTTTTCATAACATCTACATAAGTAAGGGAATAGCAAATATAGTTTTTGTTTAGTTTAGATACAGTATGTAGAATTAGAAGAAGGCATAAAAAGAAGATAAGAAACATTTTGCTCTCATTTCTCTGCAGCTGAATGCTATTTATCAAATTTATAATAAAATTGATGCCTTCGTTGATTCAGGTTCACTTCTGATAATTCATGTATACAATCGTAAGAGTTTTCTTGGCAATAAAGTAGAAATGGTTTGCCAGTCAACCTTATAGTCCTGGTACTCCCAAGAGTTGTTTAATTCCAACTATTAATATGATCTGATCTCATTTCAGACATTTGTACATGACCATCTAATTGGCAGAGAAATAGCTTGTGTTTCAGGAAGAGATAAATGGATGAATTTGTTAAACCTAACCCACCATGAAAGCAACTTCATATTTTCCTGTTCCAGTTTTAAGGTGATGTTTCCTGCCTTTAGCCAATAGAAACCTAGCTATTTGGATAATTTGTATGTAATGCCTTGGGGTAAAGTTAGGAATGAGAACCTGCCCTGCTTTTATTGGCTTCCTAAGGCTGCTGCAGGCATGTATATACCCCTCAATCTCTGGTTAGTGTTTCCCAGATCCATATGTCCTTGGGCAGATGTGAGGGGAAAGGAAGTAGTGTTTTTTTTACTTCTTTACTCACCAACATCCCTAATAAAGCTGTCCCATCCACTATTAGCACTGCTAGATACATCAAAGACATGCAACACCAAGTCTTATGTGGTCAGTTCTCTGATCCCAGTCAACTGGGAAGAAGTTAATGTTGCTGGATTGTGCAAATGGATCAGTGGGTAGATCAGTGGGTAGAAAATGCATTTGGAGTGTACAGCTGATTACATAAACATCAACATGAATGTTAGCATTAAGCTTTCCCCCATACATTATATGGAGAAAGATGCATAGAATAAATCTAATGGCAAAGAAAAACATTTGGATTACATTTTAAAATACACATTTTAATTTTAAGAGGTCTTTAAAAATGAAGGCAAAGGAAAGGCATACATGAATACATTTATAATCACTTTATTTATCAAAAAAGTGAATTTTCACATATTTAAACATAAGAGCATAGAAAGAAGTGGTTAGTTAATCCCTGCATTTTCTGACAATTTAATTAGTAGTCGCTGATTGTAGAAAATTTGACAAATGCTGGGCTAAGGCAAAACGCATATTATTTACCCTTGGGAATATATAACTTGATGCCCAAGGCCACTCGTGCTCCTAAAAACTGTGGTGCAGCCCCTAAAAGTTGACACCAATTTAAATACATGGGGTATAACATTTTAATGACATTTGATTGAATTATTATTTTGGACTATTTGTATTTGGTGTGGGACATTCACCTCATAATCAAGTATTTCAAGAAGAATCTTCCTCAAGCAGATATTTTACATTTCAGTTCCAAAAATATGCAGCCACATAAGAAAAAGATTTGAAAGCTGTAAATGAGTAGCTTCATCCTGACTGTAGCAACTCTTGAATTGTAATTAACTTGCTGAGAAAACAAAGAGAGAGGGAGGGGGAGAGAGAGAAAGGGAGAAAGAGGTGAGTTGGTGAAAGGTAAAACTGATAAGACAAAATAGTCTGAAATCACAAGTCCAAGAAAACAGCAAATATGTGAATATAATTTTAATCATTACACTATGAGATCATATCAGTTCTAATTCTGTTTGTGGGATGAACAAATACATTATTCAAAAATTGACCAAATAAAACAAAAGGTAATACTAATATGTCAAAACAGAAAAAAATGGATGGTGGTTATAGAAAAATTGAATTGTAGGCTTTGGGGGGGGGCTTGGAGTTCAATATAAAAAAAATGAAAAGTATTTGTTAATATCTCTGGTTTATAAATATAGCCAAATAGCCAAAGTCTTAGAAACCCAAATCATGTCTATTCTTCAAAAATATCTGTTTTTCAGAAAAATAAGTATATTCTTTTGAATCACTCCTTTTATATCTCCATGCATCAACAAGCTGCAAATAATCAATTAAATTAAAGTCTTTTGTATTTTTCCTTCTTTTCTATCTTCAATTTTTCCTTCTTTTGTACCGTTTGCTTTTTTGTTTCTTTTTTCTTTACTTTTTATTAGTCTGTGTTAGTTTTAATATCCTTGTTTAAGTTTTAATAAAATTATGCATATAAAGAGGCACAAAAATATGCATGAATTGGATGTATGTTAAAACAAAAATAATTACCTCTGGTCACAAATGTTTTATTTAAAAGAACTCCAAAACACATGAAAATTACCTATGTGAAGTCATTTCTAAAATACTAGATAAATGGATATCCTACTAATTAAAGCTACCCTCAAAATTATAATAGCTTTAATAACTGAGAAAAGTTTAAAAATAAAATACAGGAATTAACAAAATGTGTAGGGAACTGTAAGGTAATTTATGTATAGAAAAGCTAAGTGTATAAATGAAATGTGTATAGAAGATAATGTAAAACATCAGACAAACTTAACTGGGGAAGTTTTATTGTTGGTGCTCCATATGTTTTGTATTATCCATGTCATAGCAACCAAACCAGTAAAATGCAAAAGTTTTCCCTACTGGTTTTGTGGGTGTGGCTTGGTTGACGTGGCTTGGTGGCCATGTGACTGGGCGGGCCACATGCAGAAACCTCACAGAGTCACAGAGAGTTCAAAAACCAACTATCACACTTTACACAAAAATAACACAAAAGCTACACAACTGACGCACAGAGAATGCAAAAGCAGTTGGACTTCACACACACAAAAAGTTTCCCACAATCGCACAGCACAGCTGATTGTCACAGCTCATCGTTGGAACCTTTTAAAAACTTCTTTAAAGCATTTTTTTACTACGTAGTAAAAAACTACTTAAAAAAGTAAAAACAAATCTGACAATCAACTGTGTGACGATCAGCTGTGCCGCGCAATAATTGAAACTTTTTTTTAACTTTTTAAAAGCATTTTTACTACTGGTTCAGGCAAACCAGTAGCATTTTTACTACCAGTTTGGGTGAATTGGCTCAAACCGGGTAGCATTTCACCCATGAACTCTGATAGGCCTTCAGTCTTTTCTCAATATTGTTTTTGGAATTAAATAAGGTTGGAAAGTATTCAAAGTGACAAATAATGGTACTTTTATATGTGAAAATTATGGGACTACAATTTTGACAGTGCCACACTGCTCTTCCACAATCCTTGTATTCTTCTGAAAACCATGTTATATTACTCTGGAAACCATATTGTATTACTCTGGAAACACTTTGTATTTGGAAAAACCTTCCAAATGCCTTGGCCTACAGTTAGAACTCAAGCCAAGGTTGCAATTATAATGTTAATATTTTACAAAGAAGAATTGAGCAATGAATACAAAGAAAAATGTCAAATGGCCCAGAAAGTTTGAAGAAGAAGAAGAAGAGGAACACATGATCAGATAGCAAAAGTAAAATGGATAATGGCTAATAAGTTATTAACTACAGCAAGGCCTTTGAATATGTCAATCACGTTAGCATGTGGAGTATATTAAAGTTAATTGGTGTGCTACAATACCTGATTATTCCTCTGAGGAGCCTTTATAATGGGCAAGGAGCTACTATAAGAACTGAAAGGGAGAAAAAGAGCGCTTCAGAATAAAAAAGAAAGAGACAAGGATGTATATTGTTCCGATATCTTTTTAATTTAAATAGAGAATATATAAGAATGGCAGGATTTGAAAGGATGATAGCTGGAAACAAAATTGGAGGTTGAAATGCTAACAGTTTGAGATAAGATATCACTTTTTTGTTGAAAATAAAAGATTTAGGAGAGCTCATTATGAAAAAAAATTCTGGGTCACTGTTAAATGGTAAAAATATCAACTAGCACGCTTAGAGATTTACAGTTGCTAATTGAAAAGTATAAGGTAAAGGTTTCCGTTGCACATATGTGCTAGCCATTCCTGACTCTAGGAGGCGGTGCTCATCGCCGTTTCGAAGCCGAAGAGCGAGCGCTGTCTGAAGACATCTCCATGGTCATTTGGCTGGCATGACTAAATGCTGAACGTGCACGGAAAGCTGTTACCTTCCCACCAAAGATGGTTCTTATTTTTATACTTGCATTTTTACATGCTTTCGAACTGCCAAGTTGACAAAAGCTGGGACAAGTAAGGGGAGCTCACTCTGTTACAAGGCCCTAGCGATTCAAACCACCGAACTGCTGACCTTTCTGATCGACAAACTCAGCATCTTAGCCACTGAGTCACCGCTTCCCTTTGAAAAGTATAAGCTATATATAATTTTGTTTTCTTGAATTCAGCAAACATGAATATGAACAGCATGCTGGAGAAATAAAAGGAAATTAATTTTAGGGAGAAAGGTTCTTGATAAACAGACAAAATATTGAAAAGAAAGGAATATTTAAAATTTCAAACATTTATTTAATTCAACAAACCTTGTTGGAACTGATGTCTAGCAAAATAAAAAATAATTCATAATAATTGTGTTTTTAAATTAATCAATGTTACAAATACTGTAATATCAGGCAGAAAATGCAAATTAACCTTTGCTAATTATAGTATTTTAAACCTTCCTATTTAATCTAAAAGATAATCAGAAATATTTTGTTATAGGATAACCTACAAATTATGAAACAAGACAATAATTATAGAAAAACCCTGGATTAGTTATGCGCCCCTCATTCAGATGATAACATTATGAAAAGACTTTGGGCTTTACTATTTACCTTGTCTCAACCCAGACAAAAACTATCATTACACAGGAGTAAAAAGAAAAAATCTATAGATTGAAATGCAACATCTGTTCATCTCATATTTTAAAATGTATCCTGGCTAAAACATATTAATAAAACTTTTTCTTCTTTTTATTATATGAACCTCAAGAGAGATGACTGTGGCCCTCACAAACAATAATAAAATAAAATGCTGTTGGTCCAATCAATTATTATTACTTTAACTGACATATATTTGAGTAGGAATAGGCAACATATGCCTAAGTCACTGCTTATCACTTGTTAACCCCATTTTTTTTCTTCCTACTGGAACTACTTAGTGGGATTTCCTTGTGAGTTGGGTAGGAAACATATTTAGTCTACAGCATAAACTCTAACATAGATTTCGCATGTAAACTCATGGGCCATCCATGAAGCTGTTTGCTTTTTCAAAGTTAAATATTGGGTGACACCTGGCCACCAAAACTTGTCTACCCTGTTTTTGAAGTGCACAGGCAATGCATAAGAAAAAAAAATACTCATTGATTTCTAATGAAACTTTGGAAGTTAAAACTAAAGTATTGTTACAATATCTGTAACAGACACTATAAGAATACTTTCCCCCAACAGCAGAAGGAATGCTTGAAATATATATTCCACATATTCCCTACTGCAATTGCTAAAAATTAAGTCTTATTTTTGGTTCCTTCTTAGGTTCCCATAGGCAGAGGAGATTTCCTGCTCACAGTGCTTTGCAGACCAAATTCAAAGCCTATGCCATTATCCATATCACTGTAATTCTAGCCATTTTCCTATCTTGGAATATTTCCTGTTGGAAACAGCTTGATAGGCAACCAGCGGGTTAAGTTATCTTCTGAAGGGGAATGAAAAGCCTTAACTGGGAAAGTTTTCTTACTTTTAATAAATGCTACTAAACTGATCCAGGGCTGTTGTACAATAACTTACACCAGTGATTTGCACACCTCAGTAACTATGAAAAGAACAGGAAGCATATTTCCTTTCACAATTGGTTGCCTTAGAGCAACATCTTGCTGTGCAACTTTCCCAAGGCACAGAAGCTATACTTGGGCAAAATAATTGGCAGTTTGATCCTTGTCATTTTCAGAAATCTGCTCAGTACTGTTTAATAAGGACTTTGTAAGTTGGAATATCAAATAGGAATATTGTGCCAGTTTGATAATGTGATCCAACTAAGATTTCCCCCTCGGCTGCTTTCAGGGTTTTTTGTTTTCTCTCTTGAAATACCCTTTACTGAAAATGATATGGGGGAGTCTATGTTAAAAAGAACAATGGATTAATGTAGTCCAGTAAAATGGTACTCTTCTACCACCACACTGGTGGTTATTGTTATTATTTACATAAAAATAATTTGTGTACATGCAGCTTCCAAGCACATGCCACCTTATTGAATGGTATTGACTTGTCTAATCACTAAATAGAATTACTTCTCCTGATGCTTCAAGTAAAAAAAAAAATATTTGTAATATTGTAATTATAGAGGCAAATGAGGAAAATGTAATAGATTTCATTTTCAAATAAGTAGCTTATATTGATTTCCCTCAAAAAACATTTCTAGACTGATGCTGCCAAATGAAAATATGCAATAAACATTAGAGCTAGACGGCCCCAGAAGGAAAGCAGATTTACATCCTTTTGAGAAATGTTTTTTGTTAAGTGTGTAAACCTCATGATGTACTGCTAAAAGGGCTTGGCCAAATATATGTCCATTGCTGGAGAAAAGTGATTTAAAGAGTCATTTATTTTCATTTTCACTATCAAATGTTTCTCCTTTATTTTCAGATTAGTTCCTGTTCCTACATATGTATTTGTTTATTAAAACTGTAAGATATAATTGACTCGATCTGCATATTGAGCTAAAGAAAGAATGTGCAAATCCCAGCAGCTTGTAGGTCACAACAGACTTAGCATGATATGTAAAGAATACATTCAGAAAATAGGTGGAGCCAAGTCTCATTCTGAAGGAGACCTTCAATTATAAAGGTTTAAAGTACCCATTTCCCTTTTTCACAGGCAAAGAATGACTGACCTTTCCCTTCCCCACATTCACCACCGCTTCAAGTTTGATATATGAAGCCCGAGCATGGAACAACAGCTTCATCTAAGCAAACTTATAGTGCTTGAGAATAGACGGTGAGCCAGGGATTCCTGATTAGCTTAAAATCTAACCCTCTTAAGAGAAGGGGGAGAAAGATATTTGCCTGGACTTGCTGAGCTGGTTCTCCTTGCTGTGGGTGAGAATTCTTTGCCTTGGGAAAAAGCAGAAAGCAGAAAGAGCCCTGGCTGGTAGAGGTGAAAGGAAGCAAATAACTTGAGAGCAGAAAAAAGGAAGAAAGGGACTTTATGGATTGAGGTAGGCAAGATGTAAGCTGAAAACAGTCACATGGTCTTCAGGAGAAGTAGAGAACAAAGTAAAGTTCAACTGGCTGGAAAAGCAAGCTAGGGAGGAAATTTTTCATCTTGATATTAAAGTGAAAGTTCTAGGTCAGGATTTGTACTCTTTGTTTTCAGGTTTGCTAGTCTACTTCATAAGTTCTGATGTTTGGAAAGTGTTAATCAGGCACTTGCCTTTAGTATCAGAAGTTAGTGGTCTGTTGTAAATCCCATGCTTACAGATTCCATCAAACTATTTGAGCTGCAGCTTCCACTCATCTTTTCTGATGTTTGAGATGACATTTGTATTTTATCAGTGCTAAATACCTTATTCTGTCCAATTTGAAATTGGGCACTTGACTACACAATCTAAAAACTTTTTTTTAGCATTTTAAAAATTATATTGTTGTAAATCTCAATACATTGATTCAATACAACAATATTTGTAAAGTATTGACTGAAGATTAATACTTTAGTATTGAGATAGCTTAGATTGTTGAGAATAAAAAGAAGAAAGAAATATTCAAGCTATGTTAATTACAAATTAGGCTGTCAGTGTTAATGAGTGTAAGCTTATTTGGCATTTTCATCCAAAATTGAATGTAACATTTAAAAATATTGGTGCAACTGATATTGCATCAAAATATTTGTGGTGCAATAAAGGTTTCAGTCTTAAGCTACGGTAATTACTTAGTATTAAAGTTCCCATTACTTTGTGTATCGTTTTTATACATGTTAATAAGAAAAAGCAGATATGCTATGCAAATTTCACAATAAATATTTTTTTAAAAAAGAAAAATATACTTCTTTGTAATAAATTTTGCTTATTTCTAATAAATTATAAGAGTGCTTTTGTTCTAATCTCTTCAATAGGAGACAGAACTGCTGTTCTCTAGCCACTAGTGACATGCGGTGAGGTTTATGGCTTGTGAGGCAACAATTTTTTTAGACTTGTGGACTTCAACTCCCAGAATTCCACAGCCAGGCATGCTCAGTTCTGATTTAAAGCAACAGTATTTGTTTTTCTCCTTTGCTAAATAAGTTTCCTTCTTTCTTTTTCTTTTTCTTCTCCCTTCCCCTCCTTCCTTCCTCTCTCCCTCCCTCCCCCCTCTCTCAAACACACACACACAAAGTTGTACCAGGAGGATGAAGTTTGAATTCCTCCCCCTCCCTCTGACCCACACATACCTTTTCCAGCTGTTTCAGAGAGGATTTCAACTCTGCTCTTGCCTGCCATCATAAAAAGAAAAAAAATGTAAAGGGAAAAAGGCAAGAGCTGAGGTCAGGCTGGGCTAGTTGCCAGAGTCACCGTGGATAACTCTGCTTAACTGTTTAAAAAAGCCTCTAAAAAGCGCCCTCCACAGGAGGAGGCAGGAGAATGATGTGCCTCATCTACATCAGGAATTTTTCAGCTTTTAACCCTTGCTTAACTCTGCTCGAGTGATCATAAAAAGTCAGACTAGATGAGGCACGTCGTTCTCCTGCCACCTCCTGTAGAGGGTGCTTTTTAGAGGCTTTTTAAAACAGTTAAGCACTAAGCAGAGTCATCCATGGTGACTCTGGTAGCAACTAGCTCAGCCTGACCTCAGCTCTTGCCTTTTTCCTTTTATATTTTTTTTCTTTTCATGATGACAGTGGTGAGGCTCTGCCTCCCCTGACTGCACGTCCCTGCTAGCCACATGCTCAAAACTATTAAGTGCCAAGAGGTTATGCTAGAGTGGGTTGTTACTATGCTATTTTCATTCCATGCTTATGGTTGAATAAGCCTTATCTCTTTTACAAGCTTGAAGGATGAGGAAAAACCTAGTCTTTTCTCCAAGAAGATGGTGGTGACAAGTGGGAAATTTCTATATGACTCCTAACCCAAAGCTGGGCCATATACCTAAAACAGGAAGAAGTTGAGGTCAAAGACCATGTCCAAAAGGATTAGGACTTGCCAGTTGCAATAACCTCATTCCTTATACTTCCTTAATTCTTCTTTTTAAAAAAAGCACAACAGAAATAAAATATTTTCTCTCTGTTATTTGAATACTCTGAATCTGCAGGAGAAGATGTAGCATATTTTTCGGAGTATAAGACGCACCAGACTATAAGACACATCAAGATTTTGAAGAGGCAAATTTTTAAAAAAGTTTTTGTACTCTGCAGACCTCCAGAAATGGCCCATTTTTTTGTGAACATGGACCCATTTTTTTTTTTCAAAAAAGGGCATGAATAGTTATAAAACACTCTTATGAAGGAAGAATGAGCAGGCTGGATACAAGGGGAAGAATGAAAACAAATGAGTTGGCTTGGATGATGAACATTTTCAACTCTTTCTGAAGATTCTAGTACAAAAGACAATATTTTGAAGGGCATAAGGAGGTGATAAGAGTCAAAGATATTTGCAAGAAGAAAAGTTTAGAGAGCTGTAATCAATGGTGTTGCTGTACACTCGATAACACCATACATTTAATACTTTGCTTACTATTTCTTGCTTCTTTTTGTGCTTTGCATAATACCATTTACTGCAAAAGGGAACATTATCTTATTTCTTTTTAATAATTGGACACAAAAGCATTTTCCCATGAGAAGGATTCTTTGTAATTAATTCCTTATTTCAAATTAATTTGGACCCAGTCCGTTTGTAACTTTCTAAAATCAAGTTTTAATCACCTTTTGCTGTTTATTCCAGGAAAAAAAAACTTAATTTCTTAAACTTGTATTGAAAACTCCTTTTGCTAAGGATTGAAGGAAGCTTACCTGATGCTGTAAAAGTTGCTGATTCCAAAGTTCCTAACAGCTAAAAATAAGTTAACAAGCAATTTCTGAAAGTGATTAGAAATGGAAATACTGTATGTGCCTCCAGTGTCCCTTTAAAGGCACCAACCCCGTTTGGCAGAAGTGCTATGCCTTCCTCTCTCTGAACTCTAAAATCACTGGAGATCATTGCCTCGCAGACTCCTTAGAAGAACAATTGCTTGGAGCACTTGTGGCCAGTCTCACTTTATCCAGAGAGGAATTACAAAGAGCTGATTTACTTGCTGATGCACCACAGTAATGTGGTCTGCTTTTGTGGAGCTATCTTCACTTCAGTTCACCATTTCTTCCCTGGAAGTAGCTGCAAAAGGGAACACAAATATATGCTTATATGTGTAAACCCATGTACTGAATACCAAACATTATTAACCTGTATTCTAACTTTTTCTGAGGACTAGTATAAACAAGTATAGTAAAGGTCCTACAAATATTTCTATGGCATGGAGGATTTAGAAATGAGCAACTTTCTGCAACAGAAGCTTTAATAATTTATATATTTAACAGTACTGTGGTGTTTCCATAGCAGCAACGTTTTCATTAATACTAGATGTGAGAATAATGTGCCATACAAATTGCCTACTGATAGCCTAATATGAATATTTATGCTATCTTTTTAAATGTATAAGCAATGGGAAGCTTGAACACATGGAAAAAATAACCACCATTTTAGATTGGTGTTCTATTAAGACAGGCAAGCCAATATGCTAATCAATTTAAGTTAACCGCAAGCTCAATTATATACTAACGTTATTATTGCCAAAATTTGTAATATATCTTAGAACCATATATGTTTGAATAACCATACTACAGAGAGGGACAATGATGTCAATTTTTTATAAAGCTAAGATGAATGTATCATTTAAAAACTCAATTTTACACTTCAGGATTTTAAGCATATGAGAAAATCTTTGGTTATTGACTCTGCTCATTCCAACATCCATATTAGGATTTTTTTTCCAGGTCAATCTGTGATCATAAAATAGTATACAATCTTACAGATGCTCTGGAAGTTTACATTAAGCATACTGGCAACAAAGAAAAAAGAGAGCAAGGAGGATAAAGTTGAAACTGATAGCCAAACCATAGGGTTATAATTAGACGGTGGAGGAGGCTGCAGATACATGAATTAGAGTTTTTAGTTGCTATGCTAGAGAAACAAATAGACTTGTAATTTTTGTAAAAAAATGATACTTTATTCAGAATTGAACTATTTCCTTTTTAAAGTTAAATATAGAGTTGGTTTCTTTGAATTGAAACTATACTGCTTTTATTTACAGCTGAAATTACTTTGAATACTGATTTAACACAGTGGTTTTCAACCTTTTCTTCACCAAGGACTGCCTTTAAATACCTTTTGTCACCATGGACCCTGGCTATGGACTCCCCCAAGACTTAATTCTAGATTTAAATCATAATATTTCCTCAAGCCTTCACAGACACCCCCCCCCATGATGACATTGCACACACACTCCCAGGGGTCTGCAGACCACAGGTTGAGAACCACTGGTTTACTACGTTAAAAAAAGATAAAACAGAACAACGTAAAGTAGTTTTATGTAGGACCTGGAAGAAATGTCATCATCATCATCCATTCACTCATGTCTGACACTCAGTAGTCTCTTTGCCCTTCTGTCATGTACTCCCTCTTTCAGATCTGCATGGTCATTCCAGTGTCATCCTTTGTAGTGCTTAGCCAAGAGATACCAGGTTGGCCCTTCCCTTTTTTCCTCTCATCATTCCCAGCATGAGTCAGCTCCAATGACATGTCCAAAATATGATAGCATTTGTTTTGGACAAAATGTACCCTGAAAGAAAAAGCATCATATCTTTATACATTTTAAGCTCCTTTTCCCCATAATGTATCAGAGCATTTTATTTCCTGGAGTATAAAATCCGTTGTCAGCGTTCCAAATATCATGCAGAATTAAATCAGAGTCCAAGGCAGAGCTATCCTTAAGGTTCCAATTTAATAAGACAGACATGTTGGCATCGTGCTATGGAATCCCAATACTGGAAATGACATCAGAATTCCACCCAGTTAAAAGTTCATGATCTTGTCCCCACACCCACAATCCATCACATGGTCTAATCTTCTTCTTCCACACTGGCATCCACACCCAGCTTCTTCCGGTCAGGTGTACTGGTGCGGAGACAAAGGATGACCTTGGCTTCTAGTAAAGAATGAAAACAATACATTCCACAATCTCACTCCTGTCTATTCCCCCCTCCCATCAACTATACCAAAGAAACAGCATAATGAAATAAGAGAAAGTCTGGCAGGCCAAAATTCTAAAAGGAATATAATTGCAGGCCTAACAGGCAACCTCTCCTCAGAAGAAAAACGTTTCCTGAAAAGAGAATAACATAAAAGTTAACATATAAAAAATTAACCATCTACTTCCCCCCCTAAGGGGCCCTTTGGCTTATCGGGAAACTTCTTGTGGAATTGTTCTACTAACTTTTCCACTTTTAAATTCCAGCTTTTCACCCAAGTGGCTTCAGACAAAGGGTAACCCTTCCATTGCACTAAATACTGTAAGCGACCCCTATTCAGCCTGGAGTCTACAATCTTTTCCACTTCAGATTGTGGTTGCCCTTCTATCACTATAGATGGTGTTTCCCCTTCTATCTCTGTAGGAGGAGAGAAAGCTTGGGTGGATGCCCTTATGCTAGACCCATTTACTGGTTTCAACAAGCTACAATGAAATTCTGGGTCAAATTTCCCTAGACTTCTGGGTAGACTGAGTGGAACTGTAAATGGGTTAACTATCTTCATTATTTGGAATGGACCTAGAAATTTTAGCCCAAATTCCTTGCTAGGCATTCCTAATCTTAAGTATTTGGTAGACACAAAAACTTTGTCCCCCACATGGAAGGGGTTCTGGAGTGAGCGATGTTTATTAGCTTGCTTCTGGTAGGCTTCTGCTGCATCTGCTAGAGCCTTCTTCATATTCTCCCAACCTTTCTTTAGCATGTCCATCCATTCATTTAAAGACATGGAGGAGGGAGGTTCTCTAGGCAACTCAGGCATGGGAACAAATTCCATGCAACTGGTAATCTGGAAAGAAATAAATCTGTTGCAGCAGATTGAGGTTTGTAATCTATTTACGAAAGACCAGGACTCGAGACCACGAAGGTGAGAGAAACAGGTTTATTTGATGCATCGAGTTCAGCGTGCTCACACACCAAAATCTGAACTGCCTGGGCTCTGCCCAGGATGCTACTTTTATGCCGTGTTCCACACTGTGCATTCTCAAGGCGTTTCCATACACGAGACAAACATGACATTTCGAAAAGGAGAAGTTCACTTTGGAATGTTACTGAGAAGTACATAGGAAAAATACAAAAAGAGAAGTTCCTATAATGTCTTAAGCTGTCAGTTGTTTTACCTCTGTTCTATCTGATACCCACGCCTGGCTTCCTGTGCCCCTCCTTTTGCCACACTGTTCAGCACTATTTTTAAGCTAAAAGTCAAAGTTAGAAAGTTCACTCAAGCTAAAGATCAAGCTAATATGAATTTATAAGGTCCATTCTATTAAGACCACCTAACCTGGCCAGCCACTGGTGGGTTTACCTATGCACCCCCTCCTGCATCATTCCCCCCTTTTGAAACTGCACCAAACCCTAAGATTACTGTGTAGTTTCATAAATGGCAGATTCCTCTCCATTAAGCATGAGCCCGACATATTCGCTTGAGCATCCTTCTTCTGAGCGTCCCACCAGGGCCAGGACCTTTGCAGTGGCCCATTTCTCCACCAAGAGGGATAAGGAGTTTGTGATGGTGCGGACAAAGATTGGCATAATGCAGGGGATGATTACACAGCCCGCTGTGATCAGGCCAATCAAGGCAATGATGGCCTGCAACCCTGGCAATTTTGGGAACTAGGAGATAAAAAGTGGAGGTTAAATCAAATCCTTTCCATTCCTGCCCTGGGAAATGAGTGAGTTGCCTCATTTCTGTGGTGAGCTGCTTAATGACACTTCCAGTCTCATCAATTTGAAGGCAGCAATTAAACAAGTTGAACTTCCCACAGACCCCTCCTTCCCTTGTGAGGAGGTAATCAAGAGCCAATCGGTTTTGGTACACTGCAGTACGGAGTTTATCAGTGGCAGTGGAGAGGATTGATAAATCTCTGACTGGTGGAGCCCACTGAGTCATACACCGGGACCCCTAGCACCTGTCGTGATTGGATGGGTAACAGAAAGAATGAGGGTTTTATCCATCCAAGAACACAGGAGCCTGACCAATCCTCAGGGAGGACTTCGTAGGCCAATGTGCCACGAATCCAATACATGTTCTCCGGGGCTTCCCAAAGGCCAGATGGGGTCTGTGGCTTTTTCCCATTTTGTTCTTCTGTGGACCCTGCAGACATTGAGTGCATTCCAATGGAGAGGGGGTAATGGCCACCCGTGTGGCCCTGGGTTCCCTTGGGGCTCCCTTTTCCTTCCCTTGTGGGCCGCCCCTCCCACCCTCCTGAGAGTTCCTCATGGGATGGGGGTTCCTACCCTGTTGTAGGAGTGGCTCCAGAACCACCGTTCCCTTTCCCTGTGTATTTAGAGTGGCTATAGCTGTTCTGCTGAGGGTCTTGTCAAGTGTCCCCGCATGGCATTGATATGATTCCAAGTAGTTGAATTGAGTTATCCAGACCTCCAGGCAACTGGCTTTAGCACTAGTGTTGCGTGTTATGCCTATGTGCCGGTACTTACTTAGGTCTTGTGCATTCATGCTTGACAGATTCTCATCCTCTGACCACCATTGTAGAAACCACTGATTCCCTACATCCCCAATAATCTGACAAGTTATCTCCACCATTATGGGAATCTGGTCATAAGTTATGTCATATTCCATTTTCAGGCTGAAATCAAGGGGGGCCCGCTTCACCCGAGCCCTTGTCCTTTCTGGAAAAGGGGTCTGGAAAGGGTCTCTGAATGGGCTTTTTGCGATGGCACATCACAAATGCAATCCCTGTTCACTCTGATAAAAGGAGTCTTTGCAAAGGGAGAAGGGCCCTGAACCCATTTCCTCTAGCATTGGCTCAGAAGTTACCAGTGGAGGGAAGTCATTTGGAGAGGTGAGGGGCCTAGCTTCCGGTTGTTGGGGAGTACCCTCATTCCCCCCTTTAGGAAAGGATGGAGCAGGAGAGGGGGTTGGGTCCTCATAGTCATTTGGAACCTCCCACACCACCAGTGGGGCCTCACCCTTTGTTCTGGCCAGGATTGCCTGATAGAGATAAAGAGAGTTAATGAGAATAGAAATGAATAGGAGAAAAACCAAATCAGAACCGCCGGCATCAGGCCTCTCCTAATGCACGCAGTTCGGCGTAGGCGCTGGTCGGTCTCCATGGTTGTGCCTGGGTATTGGGCAGGGGTGGAGTTTTCACGGTAGACACGATATGTTGCCCGTGCGATGGACGTCAGCATCCAGAGTGACGCCTGCAGGGGGCGCTGGTTCTTCACCACCTGTTCGTAAAGTGACAGCATCCCGTGTGACCGCAGAAGAGGTGGCGTTCCTCCGGTGCGTCCGGAACGTGAGGCGCAGAGGCTCCGCAGGGTCACTGGAGGCCTTCCAGTAGGCTTTCACAGCCAATTTAAGATGGGTCCAGTGAATCCAAGGCTTAATTTCAGCTACCTTAACAGCAAGGGGAGAACAAACAACAACAGCATATGGCCCACACCATTTGGGGCCCAATAGTTCCTCCTACCAGTCCTTCACCCAGACTTCTTGTCCTGGGTGGAAGTTGTGGACTGGAGTTACAATTACATGAGAACGACAAGACAGAACATATTTTTGCAATTGTTGGACTATGGCATTCAGGGCTTGCAACTGTTTGAGCTTCACCGTGTCTGCAACCTGGGGGTGGGCAACACCTGTGGGCCAAGCAAATTAGGAACCCCCCAATACAATAATTCAAACGACGAGATGCCCAACTCCTTAGTAGGAGCGCATCTCTTTGCCAGCAACGCCATGCTGAGGGTATCTGGCCATTTGAGATGGGTTTCCTGACAATTTTTGGCCAACTTATCCTTTATGGTGTGATCTGCCCTCTCGACCCTCCCACCTGAACTGGGCCTTGACGTGGGTTATTAGCAGCACATACCTGACATTGAGAGCAAACAGCAGCTGCCAGGCTAGACAAATTGTTGATATAGACCTCCCTGAGCCAAAGCTTTTTCCAAAGCCGTTTTCCCTAAGTGCAAATGCTTATGCAGGGAGGAGACAGCGTCCCATGCCAACTGCTGGGGAACAAACACCCTTTTGTCCAGCAGAACCCACCACCCATCTAGTAGTTCCGCCCCTATTGCTTCAGCTTGCTGGGTTTCTGAGTGACTATACGATGGGGGTTGTTCTTTCTGGGCCAGGGTCCACAGAGTGAGGCAGGTGGCCTGTAAAGAAGGGGGATCCAAGGTCGCTGCTCTGGCAACTCGGTCAGCTTTGTTGTTTCCTCTTTCAGTTGTTGAGACTCCTTTTTGATGACCCCGGACATGCATAATGGCAACTTGCTTGGGGGCCCATACACTATCCAGCAGACGCATAATTTGGGGCCATATCTGATGTCCTTTCCTCCTGCTATGATGAGGCCTCTTTCCCTATATAAAGCCCCATGGACCTGGACGGGTAGGAAGGCATATTTGGAGTCTGCGTAAATGTTGACTCGTAGATCTCGTGCCAATTCCAAAGATCTCGTGCCAATTCCAAAGATCTCGTGCCAATTCCAAAGCCCTTGTGAGGGGATGTAGTTCTGCCAATTGGGCACTGGTTCCTGGTAGTAGGGGCATGGCTTCTCACACATCATCAAGGGTAACCACAGCATAAGCTGCCTTTCACACGCCCCCATGTAGAAAGCTGGTTCCATCTGTAAAAAGGGTTGCATCTGGTTGGAGAGGGATTCATCCTTCAAGTCTGGGTGGCTGGCATAGGTCTCTTCAATGGTTTGTAAGCAATCATGGGTTATTTCAGAGTCTGGTTCAGGCAATAAGGTTGTTGGATTCAAAGCATATGACTGGACAAGATTGATGAGGGGGTAATGTGTAATATGCCCCTGGTATTTCAGCATTCGTGGATTGGTAAGCCACAAATGGCCTTTCTGGTCAAGGACAGCTCTGAAAGCATGGGGGGTGTAGATGTTTAATTGCTGTCCAAAGGTGAGCTTATTGGCTTTCTGAGTAAGTAGGGCAGTTCCTGCCACAGCCTTAAGACAGGCTGGCCACCCTTTGGCCACCTGATCCAGCTGTTTGGACAAATATGCAACCGGGCGATACCATGTTCCCAACTTTTGGGTCAGTACCCAAGGCCATATTCTGCTTAGTGTCCACAAAAAACTGGAAAGGCCTGTCAAGGTCAGGAAACTAGGAGCCTGAGTCACAGCATGCTTCAATTCCAAAAAGCTATTCTGTTCCTCTTCCTCCAACCTCAAGGGTTCCTTTTCCATTCCCCTTGGTAGCTTCATAGAGTGGCTTTGGTAACAATGCGAAGTTGAGAATCCAAATGCGGCAAAACCCAGCTGCTCCCAAAAAGCCCCTTAATTCCTTCCTATTTCGTGGGGCTGTCAATTGGCAAATGGCCTCCTTCCTTTCATGGCCCAAGGTCCTTTGTCCCAGCTGGATGTCGTAACCCAAATATCTAACCTCCAATTGGACTAACTGGGCTTTGGTCCGAGAGGCCTTGTAGCCTTTCTCCTGTAGGAGGAGCAGTAGGGCTGCTGCATTGGCATGACAGGCTTCCTCCGTCTGGCCTATGACCAACAAGTCAGCGGGTGGGGCAATGTCTAAAAGTTCCAAATCCATGGCTAATGCAGCTCCAAATAAGGTGGGGGAGTTTTTAAAGCCTTGATGCAAGCGTGTCCAAGCATATTGTTGCTTCCTGCCTGTGACTGGGCATTCGAAGGCAAACAAGTGATGACCTTTCTGATGGATGGGGATTGCAAAGAAAGCATCCTTTGAATCAATGACTAAAAACCATTTCTCCTTTGCATGCCATTGAAGGGCCTTCTGTGAGATTCACGTCTCCTGGGGCGGCTTGGTAGGGGAGGGGGATCCCTTGGCATCCTATGGCGGTCATCCTCCCTTTCCTCAGGGGTGGAGCCCGATCCTGGTTGGGGCACTCCCCTCCCCAGTGGCCATGTTCATAACAGATGGCACATTAGTTCTGTCCCAAGGGTGGGGCCCTGTCCCCCTCCCTAATTCCTCTTCTCCCTCCTGGCATGGTCATAATTGCTGCGGCTAGCAGTTCTGCTTTTTTTTTTTTTTTTTGCATCTTTTGATCTTTTTTCTTTTCCTCCAACAAGTCCCTATTGAGAAAAGTTTTTCTAGCACTTTTCTAGAAAGTGTGGCAGGCCAAAATGCTAAAAGGAATATAATTGCGGGCCTGACATCCAGTGCTAAACTGCTAAATTCAGTCTTTTCTAAAGCAAAAGCAAAAGTAGCAGTAATGCCATTGGAACAATCTCCATTAGAACAGATAGAAAATAAATGCACAGAGCCGAAAATGGTTGATTCTTATGTGTTTGCTTATTTTAGCTAGTTAAAACTGAAATACTTCCTGCCCTTGGGAATCTAATGAAAGAACTCATTGTTTTGTTGCTTGTTTTAGGAGTCTGGTCATTTTTAATAGGCTATGCTTGGCCATTTCTAAATAAATAATTACGAAGACACTGTAAATCAAGTTTATGGCAACTTTTCCATAATAGGAAGCTGGAAGAATATTTGTTTGAGGTTTGCTGGGAGGTAATTAAGAGTTTCAAGAAGATCAGTAATAGTATGAAAGGCAGGGCTTCCCACACGGAGAGGTATATCTCTCTTGGGGATGTGTGAATAACCTTTTAGTTCTACATTGTTACAATAAATCCACCTTTGCCAGAGTCATTGAATTGTTTCCGTTGTTCATTTTGGTGTTTGGACATTTTAGAGGAGAGTGTGTACAATAAGATTACAAGAAAGGGAGGTGTAATGACAAAAGGTTTAGAAAACCTGATGTAAGGTGCATCTGATAAGCTTATTTCTCCTCCTCCCTATAATTCTTCTTCCTCTTTCTCTACAATTCTTTCTTTATAATTATGTCTGCTGCAGTAAATCAAAAGAATTGATTAGATTTCCAAGATGATTGAACTGATAACATATTTTGCACAACCAATTTAAACTTATAGGTTCAGTAGCTTCACACTGCAGAAGTTGAAAAAGCAAAGCAAGAAAGGCTTTGATTAATTTGTCGTGTACACAGTGAGAGTCCTCAATTAACTGAATTAGTCTGAACTGAACTGTAGTCTGGGAATACAGTTAAGGGTTTTATTACAAAACATTGTGGAGCATAACTAAGAATCATAATCACTGTTGTTTGGCTAACAATTGAATATCACCAAACAGAACCAAAAGCAGCAAGTCTCTGACAATATCACTGCCTAAATATTGGCAAATGAAAGGATCACAGTACATTAAAAGGATGTTAAATATAGTGATCAGTTATTTCATGGTAGTTATTTTGAGACGGCAATTAATTCTTAGCCTAATGATTATGAATCACATAATTGTAATGGGCCTTGATTCATTCTCTTCTCTACTAAAATAATGAAAGAATGCCATCCATTTCTGCTTAGAAAATTCACTATTTGAAGATAGGCATACAAGGATAGATAAACCTACAGAAGTTTTAAGTGAATTCAGTGGACTGTTCAGCTACTAAAATACAGAGTTTATTAGCAAGCATTGCTGAAAACGCTTGGTGAATTTCCACTGGTGCGTATAAATCTTTATTAAAATCCCTGAAATACTTATACACTCATCTGATGCACCATGCAGCCACTGAAACAGAGTCAGCATTTAGTATAGTCCAATACTAGATAGTGCCTACTAATTTCCAGTGGTCAGTGTAGATCAGTTTTCCCCTTTCATTTGATGCATAATCTATACCAGGTAATTAATTCTTAGCCTAATGAGGTGCAAGTTGTTACTTATAAAGCCCTACATGGCATCGGACCTGGGTACCTGAGAGACCGACTCCTGCCAATTACCTCCCAAAGACCAATTCGATCTCACAGGCTTGGCCTTCTCCAGATTCCATCTGCCAGCCAATGCCGGCTGGCATCCCCCTAGGGGAGCGCCTTCTCTGTTGCTGCTCCGGCCCTCTGGAACGAGCTCCCCGTGGAGATCCGGACCCTTACTACCCTCCCGGCCTTCCATACAGCTACTAAGTCCTGGCTGTTCCGGCAGGCTGGGGACTGTTAAAGCACCCAGCCCCGTCTTAATTGTGACAGTTGTGGATTTTGTTTGTTTGTATTGTCTTATTTATTCCCTCCCCTGTTTATTGTGAGCTGCCCGGAGTCCTTCGGGAGTGGGCGGCATACAAAACCAATAAACCTAACCTAAACCTAACCATATCAAACTCGATTTCATTGAGGGCTCAATTAGGGTTGCGTTTGACCTCCGGGGGCCGGGATGGGCATCGCCAACTTGATGTCACTTGTGTCAGGGGTGCCTGTGATAGCCCTGGCACTTTCGCAGCGAAAGCAGAGCTCAGGTGGGCTGTGCTTATCACCCCCAACTCAGTTTTTACTGGTAGAAACACTGTGGGCTGATCCTTTGCTGTTCTCAGGACAACCCCACGGGCCAGATCTAACCATCACATGGGCCAGAAATGGCCCACAGGCCTTGAGTTTGACACCCCTGATCTATAGTGACTGGGTACATTCAAGAATATATTAATTCCTGTCACATCTGAAAATTCATGTGATATTCTTTCTATTTTGGGTTCAATCTCTATTGCTTCTTCTGTGGTTAAAAGGCAAATAAAGGCTGCTTGGGAAGAAGGATGGACAGAAATATGAAGTTGGGAGAATGTCACCACCATCGTCAGAGGGAGGGAGCTCCAACCCCTTTTTCCAAAGCTATCCCACTTGCTTTTGCATTTTAAAATCAAATATCAATAGAAGGGACCCAGTGACTCTGGCTAAGACGCTGAGCTTGTCGAGAAGAAAAGTCAGCAGTTCAGCGGTTCAAATCCTTAGCACCACATAATGGAGTGTGCTCCTGTTACTTGTCCCAGCTTTTGCTAACCTACCAGTTCAAAAGCATGTAAAAATACAAGTAGAAAAATAGAAACCACATATGCTGGGAAGGTAATAGTGTTCCTTGTGCGTTCGGCATTTAGTCATGCTGGCCAAATGACCATGGAGATGTCTTCGCCCAGCACTGGCTCTTTGGCTTTGAAACAGAGGTGAACACAGCCCCCTAGAGTCAAGAATGACTAGCACATGTTCAAGGGGAACCTTTCCCTTATCAATAGAAGAGAATATTTGTAGCTCAGGGTTGAGCTGTGGAGTCCTTGGTGCTCTCTGAGCTTGGTGGTTTTCTTATAGACATTTCATTACCAGATGAGGTAACAATATCAGAGCATCAAATAGCCCATGTAAATCAAATATCATAACATTTAGCACAGTAGTAATTTTGCTATCCCTTTTTTTTCTCTAAATATTAAACACCCATTTTATTCTAGCTACCTGGTTAGCCACCATCTCAGACAGAAAGAAACCAGATGAAAAAGAGGCAATGAATAAAGAATTTACAACTGAAACATTGGTATAATTTCTCCGTCTCTCATTAGTTCTCAATTTATCTCACCTTCTTGCTAACAGATGGGCAAAACTTTCCAAAAGGTTTGTGAGAGAGACTGATACATTTGATAAGATTCATTCCTTTCATAAATTCCTAGTGAGATTTTAGCATAGTAAGACAGTTTGAGTAAGTTGCAAAACAATGCAGTCAAATTTAAAACCTGTTATATGGTGTAAATAGGCAACTGAGGTAATTAGAAATGTGTGAATCCTATGAAATGTGTTCTTGTATAAATAAAATTGGGTTCACATATGTATCATCTCGCTCATTAATTAAACATAAGAGTATTCAGGAACTTTTTCCTGTCACTTTTATAAGCATCATGGCCAACAACTTTTATAGTGAGATCAATAAACATTTCAGTGACTGAATTCACATATTATTTTCAGCCAAGGTTTGTCTAATTTACTGAATAAACCACAAATTTATTCATTATACTCAGCCAATCATATTTGACTCGATTTGAATATACTAGATTTAAATCAACAAGCAACATTGTAATTTTGCAAAATATATA
This sequence comes from Thamnophis elegans, assembly GCF_009769535.1. NCBI lineage: Eukaryota > Metazoa > Chordata > Lepidosauria > Squamata > Natricidae > Thamnophis > Thamnophis elegans. Next base: position 99,300,472 of record NC_045543.1, on the reverse strand, counting down.
GAAATGAAAGATGGGAAAACAAAAATCTGTGTTTATCTCTATTTCTCTAATGCAGTTTACCCTTTGATATTACTTCAAATGTGATTTAGTAAAAATTGCTTGTTGTGCAAATTTGCATTTACTAAAATATTGAAATTAATAGCATTACTTTTTAAGTAGCCTTTGGAAGCACTATTCAGCACACTGGTATATAGACAATATCACTCGCTGGAGATCTACCTTGTGTTCTTGAAAACAAAGTGCTATTCATTGCATTCAATAACATTTTGCAGTCTGCCTACATTACACGTGAGTTTGACGTATTGGTAAAGTAGGCAAATTATTGCCCTTTTAGGAAGAACCAGAGCAAGAAAACTGCAGGTAGTCCTCAACTCATACTTATGACCACTGCAGTGTGCCGGGGTCATGTGATCACTTTTTGCGATCTTCTGACAAGTAAAGTCAATGGGAAAGCCAGACTCATTTAACAACTGTGTCACTAGCTTAACAACTGCAATGATTCACTTAATAACTAGTGGGCTAAACTCACCTGACAAATGTCTCACTTAGGAACATAAATTTTGTGCTCAATTGTGGCTGTAAGTTGAGGACTACCTGTATAGTGAAAAAGTATTGAAATGGAAGTGATTGCCACATGACTGCCAGTTTGGTCTGTCTAAAAGGGAATGATTCTGCATATTAATGTAGAATCAATATGCAGGGCGTAGTCTCCCCTTCATTGGAAATATGAACCAATAAGAAAAAAACGGTATAAACCAAAACCAAAACACACAAAAAGTACATAGGGTGAAAACCATCACACAGAACACATTCTGCCCGTACCATTAAAAAAAGAACTGCAGTGGAGACATTGTGAGCTCATAGAGCAGGGTATAATATGCCATCTGTTGTGTAGGTGGGTAAGTGGGTACGGAGCCTCTCCAACTAAAAATCCTTTTAGCTCTGGGAGTTACCCGTTAACTTGGTGCTTGCAATTTTATGCACAGCTTGCAGTAGCTTCACAGAATTTTTGCTTCTGTTGAAAAAGTAATCAGAAGCTTATAATATTCTTCATATTCATTGTGTGTGAACAAAGAGTTTGTAGAAAGAAGAACAAACATTAATTAGTTTTTAGAAAACAAGCCAGCATGCCATAAAGAATGGTGCAGAAGCTCTATATGCTGGCATATTTATACAGCGATTCCATTTTCTTTGCCAAAGGAAAATGATTAATTTGTTTTGTCATTTCTTATTTATGGTCCTTCTTAGCTTTGTAACACAGTTCAAGAGTCCCTTGAATTCTTGATAAAGCCAAAGGCAGTTATTTCATTTAATAGTTTAAATGCTCAAACTAGTTTCAGCAAATCAGGTTTTATTTCTTTATCTGCAAGCTTCAAAAATGGATGGAATTAAAATAAATATGAAGAAAGAATAGCTAACAGTATTTTTTGGCATGACTACTCAAAAGACTTCCCACTGAATTCATCAGGGCTTTCTCATAAATAAATGCCTATAGAGTATTAGACTTATTATTTTAGCCCATTGGAAGATACTTTATTGAAACCTATTCCTCTTTCAGAACCTCAGATCAGTCTAAATAGCTAAACGTGATTTCAGTCAACTGAAACCTAAGCCAGAATTGTATCCAGTAAATTATGCATCTAACATCATGCATTGAATACTCAATACAATAGTCATAATGTGTGATTATCAAATTATATTCATAGGGAAAAGTACATTCTATCATACAGTACTGAATTTGCAAAGAACAGTTCTGGTCTTGAAACATCTGAAAAGCTGCAATATTTTACCTATGTTGATTCAGTGTAATATAATTTTGTTACACAAAAGAATGTTGTTATGGCTAAGCATATAAGAATATATGTTTCATGGGTTTGTTTACTTCCCATTAACAAACTCTATTACCTGTCATGGTTGGTTCCCAGTCTGATATAGGGAACTGATGCAAATAGCAAACTGCAAGTTTTCTCCATTATGAATAAAAACAACTGCTTCTCCACTGGAAGAAATAAAAAATAACATTTTCCCTATAGTACATAGGAATGTATTGGTTCTAAATGAGAAATAGTAATGTTTCATCATACCATTTTGTGGTACCAAAATGCGGACTGTTCTAATAGCTTTGAGAATAAAACTGAAAACTGAATTGAACATGATGAAAACAAGAGAAATAATTTACCATAGAACGAACAAAAATAATGGGTACATTCCATGCCCTGTTTTCAAAGTATGAGAATGTGTTTGGATTCCAAATAACTAAAGATATGGTGTTTTAAGAGAAAACATTATATGTTGTCAAAAGTGGAACTGCTAGCAGTATTCACAGCCCAATTTTCAAGATGTGTCCATTAGTTGGGTTTTGGCAAGTATCACTGGAAAAACTTCTTTATGTAAGTTTGGTTGGTAAACATTTGGAGCATATTGTCTGAGTTGGCCCTGGCCCTGACAGTGTTTTGTCACACCATACAAAAGCAGATGGAAAGCATCGTAGGGATTAAATATACACTTATATAAATCTCTACAGAACAATACAATCACTGATTAAAACTAGTAGCAGGAGAAGTAAGATCCTCATAATTACATTTAAACAAAAACAAATTTTTCAAAGTTCAAGAAGTGCAGTCTTGGAAAAATATTAATGAAAGGTACTAAAAGTAAAATGATAGCAGCTCCGAGGAAATTAGGAATGATAAATTATGTCTCATAATCTCCAACCTGACTGTCTATGCCACTAATCTGAGGGCATTATTGTACAGAGTCACAGTCTGGCGCTGGGCTGTATGACATGAGAAGAAATTAAATTACATTAAAAATATTCAGTAAAGCAGCCAATAGTAGATATAGTTCATACCTTTTTTTAATGAAAATTATCAGTACTTTTGATCAGTGACGTCATCAAAGTAAACAAACCCACGTGCTGATTACGTCACCAGATCATGCCCCCTAAGCGGAAGTGACGTGCACAGCCCCCACCCTCCGGATGTGACGTGGATACCCCTCCTCCCCGGCTGGGGTGTGCATAATTGACCCACGTGGTGCAAGATTTCATAAGATCATAACCCTAGCTGAATATTTGTAAAGGCCTAAGCAGCCCTAGCTGAATATTTGTAAAGGCCTAAGCAGCCCTAGCTGGATATGTGTAATGGCCTAACCCCATCAAATAGGGTTGAAACTTATCCCATCAAGAAAGATGCCAAGACTCTGTGTACATGATTAGTTTAACCCTAGATTAATTCTATGGACATTCAAGGGTGGGGGGAGTGGGGTTGTGAAATAAAAAAAATGTTTTTTATTTGTAATCAATCTCCTAAGGGCTGCATTTAAACCCACTTTTTTCCCTAGAAGGAATTTATTTCTAAGCAATGTTGGTTTTAATTTTTGTTGAGACATGGGGGTCTGCATTTAACCATTTTCTCTAAAAGGTATGGGCTGCATTTAAGCCCACTTTTTTATCCTAGAAAGAATTTATTTCTAGGCAATGTTGGTTTTAATTTTTGTTGGGACATGGGTCTGCATTTAACCATTTTTTCTCTAAAAGGTATTTACTTCTAGGTAGGTTGAAGCCCGCCAACAGGAAAAGACAAGGAATATTAACAGGAATTAAAATGTTCACAATAGGCAACCCCGCCAGGTTGCATGCAGTGGATAAGCCTGTTCATTCATGCCAGGGATAAGCCCTGACAGGCCTTACTCGCCCACCCACCCCGCTCCTCTGTGATTCCAGGCATGCGTAAGAGACATGTGTGGGGCAGGCCCAGACATGTCTTACCTGCCCCACCCCACCCCTCCCCTGTTATTCCGCGCATGCGCGAGGCGCACTTGTCATTAGAAGAGCTGGTTAGTTTGCCTTAATTTCAGCAGTCTCTTGAAGATGGCAACCTCTGATTCCAAAGATGTTTTTAAAACAACAGCAAAAGCCAGCATCGAATGCTCTGAAGAGGATCATATGCCAGAATGCAACAAACCCTATATGGCAACTTCAGAAGGGGATTTGTTTGATATAAATTTGATCCCCAAACCTCCCAAGCATGGGCGTAGAATAAGAAAAAGACCTGTCTTCATTGAAGAGAATATAAAATTTTGTTATTGTAGATTCTGCAAAATATCAAATGGTGAGTTGATATAAAAATTAAGAAAACAGTATTTTGATTAGTTGAAACACCCCCCCACCCCCAATCTAATTCTACCTTATTTCCTGTTTTAGAAGCGGTGGAGCCTCAAAATGTCAGCATGCCGCAAGTTCTGAAAGCGTGTGTTATTAAAATAATACATCATTGTTTAATGGGGTGTTTAAAATCAGAAGATAATGTGGATGGAAACAATGAAACAGAACTTATTAACAGCTTATGTATTCGGCTTTCTATGCCACATGTTCTCTGGGTCATCATCAGTATTACTGACAAAATGGATAAATTATATTTCACCCGGGATACATTTGACGATCTCAAGACATTCATACAGTGTATAAAGAATAGCCATGAACCGCTGTCATTAATGTCAAAGACTGAAGCTGAATTACCATTGGCTCTGAAGAGGATCATATGCCAGAATGTAACAGAAATTAATTACAATAAACTGTTAAAGCTATGAAATTTATAATAAAATGTGATTTACAAAACACATGAAAGGTGTATTATATTTTTTTCTTTTGCTGACCCTTCTGTTTAAACTTGTCAGATGTTAAACACAGAGATACAGTTTAATTAAAGCTCATGTGATATTACTACATTAGCTGCTATTCAAATGCATCTTCCGGCTAGGCAAAATGGGTGGGTCTGGTCACTGTATGCAAAAGGTATAAAGAACTCATCAACTCTGATGCGATTAATTTGCTACATTAGCTTCTATTCAAATGCATCTTTCGGCTAGGCAAGATGGGTGGGTCTGGTCACTGTATGCAAAAGGTATAAAGAACTCATCAACTCTGATGCGATTAATTTGCTACATTAGCTTCTATTCAAATGCATCTTTCGGCTAGGCAAGATGGGTGGGTCTGGTCACTGTATGCAAAAGGTATAAAGAACTCATCAACTCTGATGCGATTAATTTGCTACATTAGCTTCTATTCAAATGCTTCTTTCAGCTAGGCAGGGCGGGCAGTTTTTGCATAAGGTGTGAAGAACTCCCCTTTTCTGATGTGATTAATTTGTGACGTCACTAAGGTGTATAAAAGCAGGAGACTATACAGGTCTAGTCATGTTTACTGGTTTCTGGCATAACCATACCTCTGGAGCAATTTGAACTGCTAAGAAGACCCCTGTTCAGAATGGAATCTACTATTGTAAGTAATTTTAAGCCTAATTTTGAAACACTTAGATATAAAATGGTTTTTATAGAGTGGTTGCTTATTTGTTTGATTGAATTTTTTCTTTCACTAGAATGAATTGACAGATTCAGAATGTTTGATGGGTGTTACAATTGTAAGTAATTTTAAGCCTAATTTTGAAGCACTTAGATATAAAATGGTTTTTATAGAGTGGTTGCTTATTTGTTTGATTGAATTTTTTCTTTCACTAGAATGAATTGACAGACTCAGAATGTTTGAGGGCATATGAAGGTATTTATCTTTCATACTTTCATATATTTAGATTCTTATAAACATTCTGCAACAATTCTGACTATTGGGTTTTTTTTTTCTTTTCCTCCAGAATGGGTGGACGATCAAGCATTCACGGATCTCACTATTCCTGCAGAATCCCAGGGGTCCCAGCATAACATGACCCCTCAGCCTTCCACAAGCCGCACAGCACAAAGTCCGCTAGGAGGTATAATATCTCACATTTTATCCAACTATAACTCTATTAGTATTATTTTTTAGAAACTAAATGTTTGTGTGTGTGTGTGTGTGTGTGTGTGTGTGTGTGTGTTTATTTGGAATGTTTGTGATAACTTTTTTTTTTCTTTGCTTGTTTGTTTAATCAGAACCGTCCTGCAAAAAAGCAAAAATGCATGGCGCCGGGCTTCCTGAATCCCTAGCAGACAGTGTTAGTTGTGATACTATGACTGTCTCTCAACCAGAAGAGGATACACACCATACTATGTCCCAGCTACAAGCTCCTGGCTCTGTAAACTCTCAAAATGTGAACAATGTTTATCTGGATATGGTGCAGGCGTGGGAAAATCCTATCCGGAATTTTAGAGCTGTGGAATATTATCAGAGATATAGATTTATTAATCTTGATCAAATCCGATCTTTTGTAGTTGCTATAGAGGCCATACATAATGTGATACAGATTCTTTTGAATAACGTAGCCATGAACATCGGCCCAAATGATTTTGTTCAACTACGGTTGGATGCAGAGGGGTTAAACCATCCCATCTTTTCTCATAGGAGGTGTATGAATGATTTAAACGCTGATGATTTTCTGACCAGTGTTGAAAATCTGCTACAAAGTAAGGCTGAGGTATTGTGGGGGGGGGGGTGATTTGCAATTAGTGGTTACCATCGTGAAGAACAAGGAGGGAGGGGGGCTTAGGAAGTTAAATACTTTGCTGCTTACCAAAGTACTGGAGAAAAAAAGACAGCATCTAGTAGATTTCAATGTGGAAGGCGAATTTCTTTGTTTTTCCAGCTGTTTGCTCTGTCTGATTGGTTCTGAAGGTAGTAAGCAAGAAATTATTACCAAGGCCAGGGAACTTCACAGCAAACTGGGTATTTCCACAGGAAACAGGATTGACTTTTCTCAGGTACACATCTTTGAAAAACATTTACAGGTCACTATAAAGATCTTGTTTTACATGCAGGACGGGTGGCGTTTTTTTGTTACAGGTCACCCGCAGCAAGAAAAAATAGTATTTATATTATTGCACGACAGGCATTACTATGGTGTTAAAAATATCAAGGGCTTTCTGGGCGAACGCTATTTTTGTAAATTCTGCCACACGGCTTATCACCACAAATTTAGTCACGGGTGCCAATATATTTGCAGAGCGTGCCTAAAGCAAGAGTGTCAGCAGGTTGAGGTGGAGAAGGGGCTGTGCTGTAGGTGCAAAGCACCTTGTCGGTCTAAGGAATGTGCTGAAAGACATGCACAACTCGCTAAGGAGGGAAAAGTTGAGTGTAAGACTAAAGAATATTGTGAAACGTGTGGTCTTTATGTCTTTACCCCCCACAAAAAGTGCAAGGAAGTCAAATGTGGGCAGTGCTCTGAGAAGGTAGAAAGCTTGGAAGGTCATTTATGCTTTCTAAAATCGTTGGACCGACCACGAATTGGCGAAAGATATATTATTTATGATTTTGAATGCTGCCAAGAAACAGGTACCCACATACCTAATTATACATGTGCCAGGGATATGCTGAAAGATGAGGACGATAAAGATGTTGTGAGGTGGGATTGTTATGGTGTTAGATGCTTGGAACAGTTTATAAAGAAATTTATAAATCATAAGTTTAAAGGTTGTACTTTTATTGCACACAACTCCAAAGGTTATGATGGATACCTTGTACTGAGGCAGCTGATCCGAGAAAAGGTTAGGGTTCAACTTATAAGTCAGGGGGGGAAACTACTGTGTATTACCCTTCCAGACTATAAGATTCGGTTTATTGATAGCCTCTCATTTTTACCACTTAAATTATCCAAATTACCCAAAGCTATGGGGTTTCAAGGCTGCAAAGGATATTTCCCTCACTTATTCAATACAATGGCCAATCAAGACTACGTGGGGCCACTCCCTGAAACCAAGTATTACAGCCCAGAAACTATGATGCCCGGGGAGAGAGAAGAATTCCTGAAATGGCACACTGCTAATAGAGGTAATGTGTTTAAACTAAAGAAGGCTCTGGCTTACTATTGCAGACAGGATGTAGATATATTAAGAGAGGCCTGTATTCGATTTAGGGATCAGGTGATGAAAATGACTGAGCGTGAGTACAGCAGTGGGGTCGGGTTGGATACTGTTGAGGAGATTCAATGCATTGACCCCTTCCAATATATCACATTGGCATCTGTCTGCATGGCACAGTACCTGTTCATGTATTTGAAAAGCAATACCATTGCTTTAGATCCTTTGGACAATTATCACAATACACAGAAAAGGTATTCGGCTCCAGCGATTCAATGGTTGTTGTATATAGAGCACACTGAGAAGCTCAATATTCAACATGCTCTGAAGGGTGGTGAAAAGAAAGTGGGCAAATATTTTTTGGATGGTTTCGCGGTCATAAATGGAACCCCCACAGCTTTTGAATTTCACGGGTGTTTTTTTCATGGGTGCCCTGTCTGCTACTCTGAAAAAGACTTCAACAAATTACTTGATTCAACATATGGTAGCCTGCACAGCCGTACTAGGATTAAAGAAGAATACCTCAGGTCACAGGGTTATGCTGTGCGCTGCATCTGGGAACATGAGTGGCGAGCCATGGTGGAGGAGGATACCTCTTTGAAGCAGTTTCTAGTTGAGAATAAGCTCCCAGCTCCTTTGAATCCTCGAGATGCTTTTTTTGGTGGTAGAACAAATGCTACATGCCTGTACTACAAACCAAAACCTGGTGAACAAATCTTATACTACGATTTCACCAGTTTGTACCCTTTTGTGAATAAGACCAAGGAGTATCCAATTGGGCACCCTCAAATCATCTATCAAAACTTTGGGGACATAAAGCAATATTTTGGGCTAGTCAAAGTCAAAGTGTACCCGCCAAGGAATCTCTATTTCCCAGTCCTACCTCACAAATCAGGGGGCAAATTAATGTTTAGTTTGTGCGCAACCTGCACAGAAAAACTGCAAACCTCCCCCTGTAAACACAGTGATGAGGAAAGAGCTCTGACCGGTACATGGTGTACTGTTGAATTGAATGTAGCCTTAGAAAAAGGTTACAGAATTGTTGAAATCTATGAGATCTGGCATTTTGAAAAAACTTCAAATGAGCTATTTTCAGGATATATGAACATGCATCTCAGACAGAAACAGGAGGCCAGTGGTTACCCTGAATGGTGCAAAACAGATCAGGATAAAGAGCAATATATTCAGGATTACGAAAAGATGGAAGGGGTCCATTTACGACGTGACCACATTGAAGTAAATCCTGCCAAAAGACAGATTGCCAAACTCTTTTTAAATTCATTGTGGGGCAAGTTTGGGCAGAGCACCAATCACCTGACCACATCAGTGGTGACAAACCCTGAGGAATTATTCAAATATCTTTTTGTGCCCTATTATGATGTTTCTTCATGTGAGTTTGTGGATACAGAGACAGCTGTCGTGACGTGGAAAACTGCCAAGAACCAACCCACCAAGTCCTCATGCACTAATGTATTCATTGCCAGCTTTACGACCGCTTATGCACGGCTAGAATTATACAGACTACTGGAGGGGCTGGGCGATAGGTGTCTGTACCATGACACCGATTCAGTCATCTTTGTAAGTAGAGAGGGGGCGTGGACACCCCCTTTGGGTGATTATTTAGGACAACTGACAAGCGAAATTCCACCAAACACTACGATAACAGAGTTTGTTGCGGCCGGCCCCAAAACGTATGCTTATGCTTTATCCAACGGGGAAGCAGTGGTAAAAGTGAAGGGTATCACGCTAAATTGTGGTAATAGCAGTAAAGTTAACTTTGACAGTTTGAAAGATTTGGTAGATGATTATTGTCTGCCTGATGCAAAGAGAAAAAAGGAGATCAGTGTAGAACAGTTGGGAATTGTCAGGGTTAAGAAACAGTGGACCTTAGAAACGAGGGTCCTCCGAAAAACTTTAAAAGTTGTGTATAATAAAAGGTTATTAAATAGTGAGGATTACTGTACACTGCCTTACGGTTATTAAGGGGAATGGAAAACATTGCACAATTTGTACACCCTTTTTCCTGTATTATAAGTGGCCCGTCCAATTCTGGTAAATCTTTTTTTATCAAACAAATGTTAGAACATGGTGATGGGATATTGTCTCAAACTCCTCAAAATATTGTATGGTTTTATAGCTGTTGGCAACCTCTGTACAAAGAACTGCTTAATAAATTCCCTTATATTAAGTTTGTGGAAGGTCTTCCGTCTTCTTTTGAAGATGATGTTTTGTTTCCGCCAAATCAAGTAACTCTAGCTGTGATAGATGATCTCATGGCATCTGTCGGTGACAGCGACCAAATAGAGAAGGCTTTTACACAGTACGTTCATCACAGAAACCTGAGCATTATTCTCATACTACAAAACCTGTTTTTTCAAGGTAAGAAAATGAGGACAATAGCTCTGAATTCCAAATATTTGGTTTTATTCAGAAGCCCCCGTGATCAAATGCAAATTGTCACACTGGCCAGGCAGATGTACCCCACTAACACAAAGTATTTTTTAGAAGTATTCCAAGATGCCACTCACAAACCATACGGGTACCTGTTAGTAGATTTGTCAGCCAGCACTCCAGAATCCTATAGGCTAAGAACTGGGCTCTTCCCCCCTGATTGGCCTACTGTTTACACGATGAAAAAGAAGAGTAAAAAGTTGTAACCCAGTTATCTTAGCACTAGTTCATTTAAGATGTCAGAGAGGTTACGTAGAAATTGGGGGCTTTTAAAAATCTTAGTAAAGTCCGGACCAAGACAGAGAAAAGCCATTTTATGCAATGCTAATAATGACCTGGTGGGGTCAATAGCAGAAATAGCACTGAACACCCTAAAAGGAAATCTTCCTCTGAAACCTTCACAATTCCGGTCTCTAAAGAGTAAGAAGGGTATCATTAAAAAGCTGAGCGATAGAAAGGTTTCACTCAAAAAGAAGAAACAGATCATACTTCAGTCGGGCGGCTGTATAGGTCCCTTGCTAGGGGCTGCTATTCCTCTGTTGACTAGCCTGTTAGCAGGGTAAACCATGGACCATGCAGAGAAAATGTATCTGGTGTCACGTCATCAGATGGAGCAGCTACAGGGCAGGACGCCTACTATGGGTACTACAGCCACTAACCGTTTGGATGATGAGATGCGCAACATACTTCAGAGGCATGATTTGAGTGAGGATGACAAGATTAAGCTCTACAATTCTGTACTGCAGAGGTATCTAAGACTGACCAGGCAAAATGAGTCTGAAAAGGACAAACTGAATCTCATTTATCCACCGGGGGAGCCTCAACCACCTCCAACATTACCAGAGCAGCCACCACAAACAACTCCACAGACCACCGGTATGGATGATATCCTAAGCGGTGTGAGCACTCGTTATAGGAAAAATGCAGAACTTTTGCTGAACAAAATGAAACAGCACCAGGACGTCTCAACCTGGGATGAACGGGGTACCTTTTTATACAAAGGTGTACCTATTCCCGGTACTAATATTTTAGACTTGGTGAAAGGCGCCTCGCAACACCGAGCCCCTACGGAGAAGCGGAAACCTAAAGGATGGGATGATTTTATGAATGCTATGGCCGAAGTGAATGTTCCAACTTCTGTGTTGGGGTCTACTGCCGTTAAAGAGCAAATAGAAAAGTTGAAAGATACTCTGGCTGTTAAGGATGAAACTGCTGCTAGTCCCGACTCTGTTATGACAGCCCCTTTTGGGGCTCAGAAGACTATGTTTACAGGAACACCCTCTAGCCCTTGGACAATAAAACCTAGAAGCCAGCTCAGGTTTGGTGACTGGCTCAATTTTTAAAATGAATAAAAACACAGTGATCATTAAACATTTAAGTCTTTTTCTTTATTTTACAGTAAGGCATGCATGCCTGTATGCACTGGTGACGGTTACAGGGTCCAAGCCCCCTCCCCACCTTTATAGTTTTTACAAACAGCTTTACCATTTGATCATTTTTAGTATCTACATTGGAGTACATCTTTAAAATATTTTCATAGGTTACTCCTTTAGTACGGTTCAGCAGAAAAAATGCACAGAGTGGTCCGCAGGTCACAGCACTGGGGTGTTGCAATTGGCGTTGGTGAAATGTGTACTTCTCAGCTTGCTGCTCCAAAAACATCACTATGGTGTCAGGAAAGTCATGGCTATCCGGAGGTCTTCCATAAGAATCAAAAAATTCACCATATCCTGGAGATGGAAAGTAGAGGGCCAGCCAGTGCTCCCCAGGAAGAGTGTGAGGATGGGTATTTATGATTAATCCAAAAGGTCTTTTGGTGATCTGTCTCTGTGGTAACAGGTCACAAGGGTAGACCCCTAGAAAGGCCTTATTTCCGGAGAGCAAGTGGAGGAGCTGCTGTGTGTCCATACTCACATATAATCAAAAAGTACATTCCGTGTGTGACTTATTTCAATAAGGTTTTCAAAGATTGCATAGAGTATCATATTAACGGTGTTGGGGAGGGGCTGTGCAAATCTAATTTCGGCTCTGAGGTTGCCATTCCTGATCAATGAATAGTGCTCAGAGCAGCCCTGATCAGGACTCAAGTCAAAACAATACAAAGTATACCCTCGGTTAAACTCTTCCCGGCTGATTAACAACGGTCTGTCTTTCATGCCTTTGCCTGTTGCTTGCACCATCTGCATGTACTCTCTCACAAAAAGACCATGCTCATAATCGGGCTGAAGAGACTTTGCGGGGATCTGTTCACCATCACAATGCAGGGCGCAGAAATTGACATTGCAGTGTTGAAAATTGAATGGATTTCTTTCATAATCCCCACTAAAAGCGGCATTGTCCACAAACCCAATCACTAATTGTTTAGGCAGTTGACCCAGAAATAGATTTTCCTGATTACACACAAGACTACCTGCGGGAATGCTGTAAACCTTCATCCCCACTCGATCAATGGGGTATTTGGCATTGGCGGTTAGCAAAGCTTCTGCATGGCCAAGGCGCACTCCCGGGGATATTTTCACACATTTTACAAAGAGAGAAGCTGCCAGGAGTTGCACTTTGTAATTCTCATTGCCATCCTTCATCACACAAAATTCATTTCTGCTTCTTGTGAGTTTGACTTTCACATCTATGCCATTAATTAGCAGTCTGTCTTGAAAAAACAGATCGCTATGCAGAGGCCCAAGCAGGTCCCATTTTCGACTACCGCTCGTGTGTCTCGCTCTCGCTTTGAAACCGGAGTTCCCAGCCGCTGTCAGTAGAGTACTCTCCATGAGATCTGAGTCATCTTTGTAAAATCCACCAGAAGTAAATTGGGTGCCCAATGCATCACCACCAAAGTTGAGAATCAGTTCAATTATGGCCCTATACGAATAGCAATGATGGCTCTGGGTAATGAGTCGATCTCCCAAGGTAACATCCAGCTGGTTAAACAGAGATGCTATGGGGTAGTTGACCAGGGCCACCCTTGCCCCGTCATCAATATCCGACCCGTCCGCTTTTACAATCTTGCAACTCACATACAGGAGGGTATTGTTTAAATCCGTGTAATTCTCACCATGCCCCGTGATGAAAAATTCCAGGGGTCCGTTGGGCGTTAGCGCTGATAAAGGGGGGATCTCGATATAGGTACTGTTTTCAATACTGGTCTGTGTAGGCGCCAGTTGAAAAAGATCCAGTTCGGATTTGACACATTCCTCTGAAGCAGAATGAATAAATGACATAATGTATTAGAATATGTCTTCCTTGTCACAGGGTTTCCTCTTCTGCACACGTCTCCTCTTGGTATGACGGGGCTTTTTCACAAGTCTTCTCTTTTTAAACGGAATAGGCGGGCCCAACGCGTAATTCTTCCTGGCTATGGCCAGACCTGATCCATCCTGCCCGTTCTCAACAACACGCGATACAAGATGTCCCGCAACATCTCTGGCGATGTTTTTGGCAGCAGATTTCACATGCGGTTTTATGATTTCTAATCCTCGCCTCAAAAAAGGCATTGCTTTTCGAAAAAGTCCACGGAACAACCCTCCTAAACCGGTCCCGTACATAATGGGGGCTCCTCGGAAGCCCGGAAGGCCGCCCCCAGCTTGTGCCCTGTAGTAAGCCACATAGTCTTGAGGTCTCCCGTGCTCCTTGTTTACAACCATCCTTCACTTTTCCGAGGCCTAAAATGAAGCTTGACAATCACCTTCCCGTGATAAAAATGCACGTTTTTGTCCTGGTCGGTTTTGATTTCTATAGTAACGGTATCAATGTGATGTTTGCTGACCGGCACATAATGTGGACGGTCATAGGTCACAGTTATGAAATCATTGTCTTGCCCCTGCACAGGTACACAGCGTAGTAACGGCACATAGAAGTCACCTACTATCTGGAGCTCTACAATGTCTGTGTAAACATATAAGGTATTGAATCCAGGGAACATACCTAACAGATGTCCAAGTTCACCGCTAACTAGAATGGTATGAGGTTCATCTCCTTTAAGATTAATTTTCCGACCCACTGAATCATAATATAGGGTTGTCTTAGGTCCATCCTTGGCATTTGATATAAGTTTATTCATATTTTCTAACAGATGTCGGATGCTATTATAGTACCCGCTTCTCAAAGAAAAATGCCATTTCTTTCTCTCATTAGTAATTTCAAAATATCCAGGAGATGTTAATGTATGCCAGCTATGTGGATATTGTATCTCTGCTAGACCTACTTCCCATGGCCCTGAAAGATCCAACGATCTCGCTAATTGAATAGTAAAATTAGAATTTTTGTTTTGGGGAAAAATTGCTGCTGATGCATTGCTGGGGAGGGTGATGTAAAAATCTGACATTTCAAAGATGTTGTACTTCAGTAGCCTTAACCCAACTGTTGAACTTCTCTGGCCATCCATTCCATTTGACTAGAAACTCTCTGTGTCTCCCCCGCCCTCTTTTTTGGATAATTTTCTCTATTCTGTATATACGCTGTTGGTCAGCTGGAACTTTTTGGAGCTCCTCAAAGTAAAAAGCCCCCTCTACCGGGTCCCCCGCGTAATCATTTAATCTATACACCACTCTTTCCCCGCTTGTCCCCAGTTCTTTGACAATGAATATCTCATCCGTATAGGTTTGCTGATACCCCTTTTCAAATTTACCCTTCAGTCTAGATACCCTGACATGATCCCCCACCTTAAGACATTTTTCCTTTCTTTTACTTTTTAAAGTTACCCCATAAAGTCTCAGCCACACATCCCTTTCGTTAGATAAATTTACGGTTTTAGGAGCAGTCCCAATGCTACGATGGTAAGTGCTATTGTACCCCTGAAGAATGTCTGCCAAAATGTCCACATACCGATGGGTGTTTCTAGCTGTGAAATATCTCCAGAGTTTGTTTTTTAGGGTTCTATTAAACCTCTCTATAACTGCTGCTTTAGTTTCACTATGTGTAACAAAATGATGAATGCCATAACGTGCTAAAAGTTTCTTCAGCGCCGTATTCAAGAACTCTTTACCTGCATCTGTCTGTATTTTTCGGGGTGCACGTCCTGTTTTAAAGATATTCTGGAAGGCGGATGTAACTTCCCTCCCTGATTTATCAGATAAAGGGGAGGCCCAGGCATATTTAGATAACACATCAATAACTGCTAAGATGTATTTTTTTCCATGGTTTTCTTTAGAAATTTTGGAGACATCTACGAGGTCGGCCTGCCATTGATGATCTAAGCCGGACACCACTGTTTTATTTCTAGGAAAATTAATTCTTGCAGGCTTATGGAGCGTGTAAGCATCTTGCCCTGACAGCCACGTCTTGATTTGCTTCATGGTCAGGTTTTTATCATGTTTTCTAGCTTCCTGGAAAAGGGTATTTACTCCTCCATAACTCCCTACACATCCTGGAGTATAATAAATATGGCTTAGAACTTTTTCATGCTTCATTATATTGAAAGAACACTGACAAATGGGGCAAGCATTGACATTAACACAATCTTTTATTGGCTATACAGAGTTCAGAGGATTATGTCCCCTCCATCAGAAAAATATCCCTCATCATCACTATCAGAAGCAGAATATAGAGGTGCATAACATGCTATTTTACAATTCGCTGAGTCTGTATTCCACAATTCATGTCCGCAGTCACAAGCAAAACAGTCTTTACACAGATTGCAACTTTTTAACTCACTGTTTAGATAGCATGGTCTCTGGGATAGCTCAGAACCCCAGTTATAGTCTATATCATAAAAATCTGCAGAAGCTTTATGACCGCTGCAAATAGTACTGGAATATAAAATCGGTGTGTCTTGAAGAGTTTGCTGTCTAGGAGTTATTATTTTGGAGTCTGCAAAATATAAATCGCATCTTGTTAGTGAGTTATCCACTCCAGTGTCATTTACAACGTCATAAATAAAAAAACATTTACTTACCATTGCAGGGCGATAATGAAGCATCATTCGCTGTTTCACATACTGTCCGGTAAGTATTCTGCACATCATCGTTAAAATTACAACACTCCATGCTGCAGCCGTGCAAAACAGGTCTGAATAAAAAACTTTCTTTATCATTCCCCTTGCAACAGGGTTTGTTGCATTCTGGTGGCAGGGGTCTTGTGTCAGAGCATTCGATGCTGGCTTTTGCTGTTGTTTTAAAAACATCTTTGGAATCAGAGGTTGCCATCTTCAAGAGACTGCTGAAATTAAGGCAAACTAACCAGCTCTTCTAATGACAAGTGCGCCTCGCGCATGCGCAGAATAACAGGGGAGGGGTGGGGTGGGGCAGGTAAGACATGTCTGGGCCTGTCCCACACATGTCTCTTACGCATGCCTGGAATCACAGAGGAGTGGGGTGGGTGGGCGAGTAAGGCCTGTCAGGGCTTATCCCTGGCATGAATGAACAGGCTTATCCACTGCATGCAACCTGGCGGGGTTGCCTATTGTGAACATTTTAATTCCTGTTAATATTCCTTGTCTTTTCCTGTTGGCGGGCTTCAACCTACCTAGAAGTAAATACCTTTTAGAGAAAAAATGGTTAAATGCAGACCCATGTCCCAACAAAAATTAAAACCAACATTGCCTAGAAATAAATTCTTTCTAGGATAAAAAAGTGGGCTTAAATGCAGCCCATACCTTTTAGAGAAAATGGTTAAATGCAGACCCCCATGTCTCAACAAAAATTAAAACCAACATTGCTTAGAAATAAATTCCTTCTAGGGAAAAAAGTGGGTTTAAATGCAGCCCTTAGGAGATTGATTACAAATAAAAAACATTTTTTTTATTTCACAACCCCACTCCCCCCACCCTTGAATGTCCATAGAATTAATCTAGGGTTAAACTAATCATGTACACAGAGTCTTGGCATCTTTCTTGATGGGATAAGTTTCAACCCTATTTGATGGGGTTAGGCCATTACACATATCCAGCTAGGGCTGCTTAGGCCTTTACAAATATTCAGCTAGGGCTGCTTAGGCCTTTACAAATATTCAGCTAGGGCTGCTTAGGCCTTTACAAATATTCAGCTAGGGTTATGATCTTATGAAATCTTGCACCACGTGGGTCAATTATGCACACCCCAGCCGGGGAGGAGGGGTATCCACGTCACATCCGGAGGGTGGGGGCTGTGCACGTCACTTCCGCTTAGGGGGCATGATCTGGTGACGTAATCAGCATGTGGGTTTGTTTACTTTGATGACGTCACTGATCAAAAGTACTGATAATTTTCATTAAAAAAAGGTATGAACTATATCTACTGCCAATGTACAGTGTTTTTTCCACCTAAAAGAAGTAGACCATTTTCAGATGCATCCACTAACAGCTTGTTTTCTATTTTATTTCAGGAACATGATCTATTTCAGGCGCCAGGTGCATATACATCATGTGCATTATCCTTCACAGAACAAACATTGGCAGAGTTAGAAAAAGAAATTATAGTATCATTGTTGAAAACTGTGAAGAGGGGATACTTCACAGAAGAAAAACTGGATAATAAGAAGCACTTTAATCCTGAACATTGCGTAAATGCCATGAAGCTAAGCCATTCCAAGAGCCATTCTATGAGAAAAAAAAACACTTTCTGGGCTTACTGCTTTAAATCTGTGAACAATTGTTCTTTGTTGATATAAATGTGTGTACAATCAGAATTACAGAATGCAAGAGCTGAAAAAGCTGTAGAAAGTCATTCTCCATGTAAGCATATACTGTGTAGAAAGCTTGGGAGAAATGCATCTTTTTATCATTTTGTAGATATAAATATTGTAGATCATTATCACTGGATAAATAGAAATGCCAAGGAATAAAGCATTCATAGTTTTTAATGTACCTTCCATTGAAATTTTACCCTTATCAGTACAGCTTGCTTGATTGCTTTGTAATGAATGTCATCTTTATCAAAGATGTACATCTCTTGCTACATTTCAAGGTTTGGAATATTAGAATGTAATAAAAAACAATATGGATGATAGCAATAGCAATAGCAGTAGACTTATATACCGCTTCATAGGCCTTTCAGGCCTCTCTAAGCGGTTTACAGAGAGTCAGCATATTGCCCCCAACAATCTGGGCCCTCATGATACAGAACAAAAGCCAGGGAGGGGGTATCTTTGCTTTTTTTTTAAAAAAAAAAGTCTGATTACTAGACTTGGTAAACAATGTGGCGACCTAGTAGTGAAGATGCTCACCTCCCACTCAGAAGGTTGAGAGTTCAATCCTACATAGCGGCAGATGTTTCTCTCCTAGGGCACTAAGAAAAAGAATCTGCTGCAAACTCCACATAGGCATTAAGAAAGGGATCCAGTTAGTAAACACTCAGCCCCATCCAGTTGCCCTGACTCTGCCCCCAAAATATGGACTACGGGGTCATTAAAAGGGAGCGTTAAGAATTTTTAAAAATCAAACTATTGTATTAGTGAAATGTGTTCTAAATATATCATATTCCAGAGTGGTGGGTTTCAAATTTTTTTAGTACCTATTATGTGGGTGTGGCCTATTTTGTGGGTGTGGCTTGGCAATCATGTGACCGGGCAGGTATGGCCAACTTGACATCACTCATGCACACTCAGTCACATGACCACCACCCCCAAGCCATGTGGCAAAAATTTTTGGAACTCCTATGAAAGGGGGGGAAGAGAGGGGAAAACCTCCCAAAAATAGACAACTGGAGGATTAAGGGCCGAAATTAGGGATATCAGAGAAGGCAGGGCAGAGAGGAATCCAGTAGAAAGCTATCACACGTTGGGGAAAGAACTTTGGGAGATCGGAGGAGGCAAGACACAGGGGAATCCGGTAGAAAGCTATCACACACTGGGGAAAGAACTTTGGGAGATTGGAGGAGGCAAGACAGAGGGAGAAAACTCCTGAGCTTGCCTCTACAGTCTGGTGGATTGTGGGGATGAACGTGGAGCGCGACAGGGCCAGGGCAAGAGTTCCGGAAGTTACTTCCGGGTCCATTTCACCATCCGGTTCTCCTGATCCGTCGCGAACCGGCAGAAACCCACCACTGATATTCCAATATTTCCATCAATGTTCCCAAACAGTTAGCTGGCTTTAAACCAAAATAGAGTGCTCCCTTTTAAGTCCCTTTGTGTATATATTACTACAGTTGTGAATCGGAGAGTTAACTTTCATCCCTCTCCCTACTCACTTTGCCATTCTGTCCTAAAATATGTGAGAATCAAAATGGTTGAGGGCTGAAAATATTGAATAGAGTTAAGGTCATCAAGTAGGTCATTCCTAAAAAGGGCATCATATGCTGAAATGAAGCAATGCAAGGTTGCAAGATCATACTTATTCCACTGAGATACCAATGGCAGAAGTACGATAGAATGTAGCATGCCAATTTTTATTTCTCAGTCCTGTGCTCTTGTCTTCTTTTGGAAATGGTGTTCTTGGCATCTGGCTGCATCCCACGAAGGGAGTCCAGAAGGTCAATGGACATGTGGTGGAAACACCAAGAATTGAATAAAGTGGAGAAGGCAATAAGCTGTCAAGAACTGAGTTAGTTTAAATAGCTTTCTCAGAAAAAAGGGAAAGGTACTAATGCCAGTATTTTATTGCTTACATTTTGATTTAGGTTCATATTTTTATATATAGGGAAAAATTTAAAACAGCCTAAAATCCTTTCAGTGGGGAATTATGACTTAGCAATCCATTGCCAAGCAAATAGGGGTGCTTGCAGGAAATATCACTTCCCATGTTAAACACCAGTCTGAATTATTGCACTCATATAAAACGTGGTGAAGCTTCAATCTTTACTTGCTCCTGCCATTTTGCAGCTGGCTGCTTCAAAGTATGATACCATGTTTCCCCGAAAATAAGACAAGGTCTTATTTTCTTTTGACCTCACCCCAAAAAATAAGCATCTGTCCTTATTTTCAGAGAGGTCTTATTATTTTTGAGGTGCAGAAGGCGGTGAGCATAGTCACCTCATGGCTGCTGCTGGGTTGCAATATTTTCAGGGAGGATTTATTTTCAGGGGAGGGCTTATTTTAAGCATGTGCTCAAAAGCCCCATTGGGCTTATTATCTGTGGAAACAGGGTAGGAACTAGGCACTAAATCCCCCTTTAAACCATTATAATGTATTCTTTCAGATTTCTGTTTTATTGACTCTTTCATGCCCATAGAAATCTAGATTGATGGGATTCATCTACATGTATAGTTTGTAAACTTCTAAAACGGCCTCCTTTTCTTGGTAATGCTCTTGGACGTGTGATAAAGCAAAGAAATATTGGGGCCAGATTTTTGTTTTAGAATCATAGAATCATGAGGCTGGAAGAGACCTTGGAGGTCTTCTAGTCTTTCTCAAGGACTTATACTAACCCAGACAAATGGTTATCCAGATTGTGCTTGAAAACCTCCAGCAATGGAGTACCCACAACTCTAGAAAACAACCATTGACTAATTGTTCTCATTGCCAGGAAATTTCTCCTTAGTTCTAGGTTTGATCTTTCTTTAATGAGCTTCTACCCACTGCTTCTTGTCCTGCCCTCAGGTGCTTTGGAGATTAAGTCAACCCACTCTTCTCCATGATAGCCCCTCAAGTATTGGAAGACAGCTACCAATCCTTCTCTTTGATAGGCTAGACATACTTAGTTCCCTTACCTGTTCATAGTATGTTTATGGAGATACTCAGTCATGCAGGTCATGGTTGTCCTATGAGGCAACCATGACCAATAGGCAACTGGACTTTCTGGATTTTCTTTGAAGATGTTTCATTTCTCATACAAAATATATCTTCAGCCTCAGGATGAGAAATGAAACATCTTCAAAGAAAAACCAGAAAATTCAGTTGCCTCTTGAAAAAGCCCTTTTGGGATGTTCATCATATGGTTTAGCCTCCAGACTCTCAGCCTTATTATCTTTGTTGCTCTTCTCTGCACACTTTCTAGGGTTAAAACCTTTTTCAAAATTGCTAATACACTGTCATAATTTTATGACATATTTTAATAAGTGTTCATATGTTTTTTTGTAAGTCAGTAAAACCCCAGTGAGTAGAATTTTAACCCCATCTGCAATTTCCTAACACATACACTCTTGTCAGTCTCCCCAGAATTCTCATAGGAAGACGGAGAAGGGCAAGGATTGGAAACTAAATCCTGTCTCCTCCTCGTCCCACATGAAAATTAGCTGCTCTCCCCAGTATGAGAAACTTTTTAAAAATTTGAATTGCTTGAATGATGGGAATGAAGCCATGAGAGTAAACATTGACCGGACAGACAGTGAAAAAGAGGCATCAGAGGTGACAAATCATATAATAGAAACTTTTCATTTTCCCATAAACTATAGCTAAAGTTTCAGATTTTAAAAGGTTCTTCTTCCTTTATCTAGCAATCATGAAAGCAATCTGATAGTTGATCCCATCTGCTATAAAGAAGCTTGACAAGAATGATACCAATTATGACTAATCATGTCAAAAAGGTAACTGGAGGGAGGAAAGAACTCAAATGAATATAGGAAGTGATTAGATTTTATAACAAGACAGTAATAGTTGTAAAGACTATAACAATGACTGCAATATGGCAATTTTGGGAGAGGCTGGCAATAAAGAGATTATGTGCTCAGTGCTCAGCTGTGATAGCTATAATTCCCCATGATGGAGAGCTCTGAGACCAATTAATAGCCTGTGGCCCAGCCAAAGTTTCTACAGCAAATGCAGAGAAAGGCTGAATGTTGATGGCATACATTGTTTAACTATGCAGGAAAAAAAATAGGAGAGAGGTCAGTAGCATTCCTTTCTCTGATTTTCCCGGGTTCTACCAGAATAAAAGTTATTGTAGAAAATAAACGCTGGTGTAATTGTGAATATTATACATATTAATTTATAAAATTATGTTTTATTTTAGGACACAATTCCATAATTTATTCTATTGTTTGCTTTGTGTATTATCTTGATACATGATAAATATTATTGTACATGACAGAATAGATGATCAAAGCACTTTGTCCCATCATGTAATTTCCCAATCAGTGTACACGTAGTTGATATGCTTGGTCTAGGAAAATATTAGGGATGTCTATGGTTTTTACAGAATAAGAATTTCTCATGTTGGGTGCATAAAAAGCTGAAATGTGTCAAAGATCTAGCAAAGTAATAGAACTGCCATTAAGACTTTTTGAGAAAGTTAGTTTATAACAATTTGAGTTGCTGAAGAATTGCCTATTGCACAGCACACTGAAGGCCACTGATGAATTCTGGAGTGATAGAAAAATACCAGAGACGAAGGAACATATCTATCCTTCCTCTAGAGAGGAAGAAGATCAAAGCAACACTCAAGAAAATCTGCTAACTATGAGAGATTCCTAGATAAGGATAATGTCCTGTTCCAGTAATCTCTCTCTCTCTCTCTCTCTCTTTCTCTTTCTCTCTCTCTCTCTCTCTCTCTCTCTCTCTCACACACACACATATATATATATATTTCAAATGCTTTACCTGAAACATTACGGTAGCATGTAGATTCCAAACAGTTCCAAATCATTCAAAAACTTACAAGCAAGGTCCCAGTAAGCCAGGGGTATCAAACTGGTGGCCCATGGGCTGAATGCAAGCCACGCTCATCCTGGCTCTGTAAAGGCAAAAAAATGTCACAATTCATCACATGATGCTTTGTGACATGATCGAGTTTGACACCCTTGCAGTAAGCAAAAGTTCCAAGAAGCAGGTAAAAGCATCATTAGTCTCATGATTGTAGAGTCATTGTGTGTTATCAGCTAATCCAGGTTCAAAATCACTGAGTTTTCACAGGCATATTTTTCAGGGCACCAAAAAAAGAAAGAAAAAAGAAACAGAATATCCAGCAAGCTGACTAGCTGTTCCTAACAAGGTAATATTAAGTAATGTCCTGATCCTTCAATTCTTCAGAGTGAGAGCTGGCTTTGATGATAATTAATATGCTTGATCAAACTCTTAGATGGGAATTTGTCCATAGCCATACCAGTGCTATGTTATAAAATAAACAAATTGACATGGTAGTAAAACATTGCTTTTGCAGAGGGAGGGAGGGAGGGGGAGGGAGGGAGGGAGGGAGAGAGAAAGAGAGAGAGAGAGAGAGAGAGAGAGAGAGAGAGAGAGAGAGAGAGAGAGAGAGAGAGAGAGAGACTTTAAGTTAGAAAGGAAAAGGAAATCAATCTATAAATCAAGTTGCGTCATTCCAACCTCTATTTTGAAGTCTTGGCTGGCTGGAAGGGAAATGTATTAATTTGCTTAAGTTCCTTATTTGAATTGCACTCTCCTGTCTTTGAGTTAAGTCATGCATAATAACAATTTCATATGAAGGGCGTTGTTTGCTAGAATTTGTGTGGTTGGAGTCTGAAGAATTGATTGCTGGGCATGTCACGTCTACAGAGGAGAGCTGAGCACTGGCAACTAAAGGTGAATAAACAGCCCTAAAAAGGGCACAGCAGGTCCTTCCATCAAAAGTACCAACTCTCGACTTCCTGTGGGAGGAGCCTGTCGCCGAAGGAGCTCAACGGAGCCCCTCTCAGAGTTCTGGTCTGTATATCTAATTAAGATCAATAGATATCACCCCTTTCTGGCAGAAAGGGGCAGGCAGAAGCTCAGGTGCTAGGATTTATTCGTAGTTCACAGCCCCCTTTCTTTTTTTTTGGGCTGCGAACGGAGAAGAGATCCAGCGTAACTGAGCTCTTATCTCCAGCCAGTTCCTCGCAGCTGCCTTTTTGCAGCCCTAGACAGGTGACCCCCCCACTCAGGACAATGATAAATTGTTTAAAGCAACTTAAGCTAACACGAGCGGGTCTCACTCCTATGATGTTTTTTTTTTTATAACTATCTAAACACCAGCCTTGTTTTTCCTTTGAAACTTCTCTGTGCAATTGGGATACAAAATGGCGTTTTTACTGTGTTGGTGATTGATGACGTAATTAACCGGCTTTATCTCCCCGGAGACTGCTACTCATTAACAAGCAAAATCTACAAATAATTTATTGAGAACTGACCAGCTGAAGACACTGTTTATCTGTTTATTCTCAGCTTTTATCTATAATGCCTCCCAGGTCTAAGCAGGCAAAAAAATCCCCCCCGCATGTGCTTAAAGAACTTGTTAGTAAATCGCTGCCTTTGTCTCCTACACCACCTACTGGAGATTCCTTGACACAGGAGCTTTTCTTTCAAATAATTAATGACTTTAAACAAGAAATTAAAGAATTTGTGCTGGATTTATGCGATAAAATACAGACTAAAATTGCCCAAATAAAGGCGGATATGTTTGAAGTTACGTCTACTTTGACAGATTATATCGAAGAAATGGAGACTAAACTGGAAACTTTGGAGGGGCCTAATTTTAACTTGACTTCTAATATCCAAGCATTACAACAAGAGATTAGAGATACTCAAACACAACTTACAATGATAAATTATAACAGAAAGGCGTCTGCAATAAGAGTCAGAGGACTGCCCGAAAAGAAAG
Organism: Thamnophis elegans; assembly: GCF_009769535.1. Lineage (NCBI taxonomy): Eukaryota > Metazoa > Chordata > Lepidosauria > Squamata > Natricidae > Thamnophis > Thamnophis elegans. The sequence continues at coordinate 99,275,859 of NC_045543.1, read as the reverse complement.
GAGAGAACTTGAAACAGACGTTTGTAGAAGCTTTCAGCCAAGCGGTGGGAGGTCCGGGACTCAATTTTGATTGGAATATTCAAAAAATCTATCGCCAGAATTCGCGTGTAGCAGAGCAACGACAGCTTCCAAGAGACATAATTATATACTTTTTCACAAGAGAATCCAGAAATGCGATCACTCAAAAGTTTTACAATAACAGGCTCCGAATCGATGGCCATGATTTGTTTGTCTTTAAAGAAATCCCGCTCCAGATGCTGCAAGCAAGGAGAGGCTATACTTTTTTTAACCCAAAAGTACCAACTCTCCCTGAACAGAAAAAGCCACAACACATGGCATTTGGGAAGTCAAGCTATGATGAATTATTACCGAATGGATTAGTGTCCAATTATAATCATCTAACTAGGCTGAGGAAAACAAAAATAGATGGAGAAAAGGATCTATGGGCTTTGAAGTGGGGGGCAATCCTCAAAAAGTGTTTTGTACTATGTTTTTCATTAAATCCTGAGAACAGACAGTGAAAAAGAGGCATCAGAGGTGACAAATAATCTTGCATAACCCCAACCAAAACATGCTTGGGTTGTGCAATATTAAAAATATCTGATCACGTTGCTTTTGAAGGTTATATATATTATTTTACATAAGTTGGCTTTCTTCCCAAGTCCTTTTTCAAGATATTTATTGTTGCTTCTTGTACTCCCATATAACAGCTTTTTTTGCTATCCTCCGGATATATTAGACTTCTATTTCAATGAGCCAGCATGAATGATACTTTAGGGAGTCACTAACGGGTACATTTTTGTCTGCAAGCAAAGGGCCCTCAATATGATTTCAAAGCAATGTGTGAAAAATGTTCATGTTTTCATATGCTATACTTCCAGTATATGAAATTTATCACCAAGGTGGTGCAGTGGTTAAATGCAGCACTGCAGGCTACTGCTAGATCAGCAGGTCAGCGGTTCAAATCTCACCGGCTCAGGGTTGACTCAGCCTTCCATCCTTCCAAGGTGGGTAAAATGAGGACCCAGATTGTTGGGGGCAATATGCTGACTCTCTGTAAACCGCTTAGAGAGGCCTGAAAGGCCTATGAAGTGGTATATAAGTCTACTGCTATTGCTATTGCTATAAATGAAGGAATTCTGCATAGCAGGGCAGCTAAGAAAATTATGATACAGGCTTCTTCTGAAGTGTTGCTGTAGATTTTTTGTTAAGGGTCGAACTGATTTGTTTAACAGTAAGTAAAAGAGGACTTCTAAACCACTTGGTCAAAAAGTTTTGGGTTAGGGTTAGGGTTATGCAGCCACCCCAAATTAAATAAAATAATTAGAAGCCAGTGCAACATTATTTGGTCGCATGATCAGTCCAGGATTTTTTTTAGGATTTTATTTATGATTTATAGGCCGCCCTTTTCCCTGAGGGGACTCAGGGCGGCTTACAATACATGGGAAGGGGGGTGCAAAACAAAAACATAAGACAGTGCATAAATAAAAAAATAAAACAATAAAACGCAACTTTCATTCAACATTCAGGTGGGGCGAATTAGAATCTTATCCCCAGGCCTGACGGGATAGCCAGATCCTAAGGGCTGTGCGGAAGGTCTGGACGGTGGTGAGGGTGCGAATCTCCACAGGGAGGTCGTTCCAAAGGGTCGGAGCTGCTACTGAGAAGGCTCTCCTCCGCGTAGTCGCCAGTCGGCACTGACTGGCGGATGGAACTCGGAGGAGGCCTAATCTGTGCGATCTAATCGGTCGAAGGGAGGTAATCGGCAGGAGGCGGTCTCTCAAGTACTCAGATCCACTACCAGGGAGAGATTTATGGATGGTAAGTAGCACCTTGAAACGCACCCGGAGATCAACAGGTAGCCAGCGCAGCTCGCGGAGGATAGGTGTTATGTGGGCGAACCGCGGTACGCCCACAATCACTCGCGTGGCCGCATTCTGGACTAGCTGAAGTCGCCGGATGCTCTTCAAGGGCAGCCCCATGTAGAGCACATTGCAGTATTCCAGCCTAGAGATCACAAGGGCTCGAGTGACTGTTGTGAGGGCCTCCCGGTTCAGGTAGGGTCGCAACTGGCGCACCAGGCGAACCTGGGCAAATGCCCCCCTGGTCAGAGCCGACAAATGATGGTCGAAAGTCAGCTGTGGGTCCAGGAGGACTCCCAAGTTGCGAACCCTATTTGAGGGGTGTAAAATTTGACCCCCCAGCCTGAGCGATGGAACACTGGCCAAATTATTGGGAGGAAAACACAACAGCCACTCGGTCTTGTCTGGGTTGAGTACCAGTTTGTTAGCTCTCATCCAGTTCTTAACAGCCTCAAGACCCTGGTTCATCACGTCCACCGCTTCATTGAGTTGGCACGGGGCGGACAGATACAGCTGAGTATCGTCCGCGTATTGGTGGTATTTTATCCCGTGCCTCCGAATGATCTTGCCCAGCGGTTTCATGTAAATGTTAAATAGTAGGGGTGATAAGACCGAACCCTGCGGCACCCCATATGTTAGGGGCCTCGGGGAACATCTCTGCCCCCCAACCAACACCGACTGCGACCTGTCCGAGAGGTAGGAGGAGAACCACTGCAAAACAGTGCCTCCCACCCCCACCTCCCGCAGTCGTCGCAGAAGGATACCATGGTCGATGGTATCGAAAGCCGCTGAGAGGTCAAGGAGAACCAGGATGGACGCATGGCCTCCATCCCTGGCTCTCCAGAGATCATCGGTCAATGCGACCAAAGCGGTTTCTGTGCTGTAACCAAGTCTGAAGCCGGACTGGAAGGGGTCAAGATAGCTAGCTTCCTCCAAGGACCGTAGAAGCTGGAAGGCCACCACCTTCTCAACAACCTTCCCAACAAAGGGGAGGTTGGAGACTGGACGGTAATTGTTAAAAACGGCTGGATCCAAAGATGGTTTCTTCAGGAGGGGTCTCACCACCGCCGCTTTAAGTGCGGTGGGGAAGTGCCCCTCCCGAAGGGAGGCGGTAACGACCGCCTGGATCCAGCCTCATGTCACCTCACTGCTGTTGGCAACCAGCCAGGAGGGACACGGGTCCAGTATACAGGTGGAGGCACTCACAGCTCGTATGGCCTTGTCCACATCCCCAGAGGCAACATCCTGAAACTCAACCCAGCGATGGTCTGCCAAGCTATCATCCTGTGTCTCGGCTGGATCTGCAAAGGTGGAGTCCAAGTCCGACCGAAACCAAGCAACTTTGTCCGCTAAGAACTGGACATATTCCTCAGCCTTACCCTGCAGGGAGTCCCCCGCATCCCTCCTATTTAGGAGGGAGCGGGTTATCCTAAACAGGGCGACTGGGCGGGACTCAGCGGACACAACCAAGGTGGCAATATATGTTCTTTTTGTTGTCCTTAATGCCCTGATATATTCCTTGGTGCATGTTGTCAAAAGTGCTCGGTTCGGTTCGGACTTATCGGACCTCCACAGGTGCTCTAGGCGTCTCCTCCGGCGCTTCTTCTCCCGGAGCTCCTCGGTAAACCAAGGAGGCCTCCGGGGACCGCTGACCCGGAGGGGCCGTAGTGGCGCAATCCGGTCGAGGGACCCCGATGCCGCCGAGTGCCAGGCGGGTCAGTCCAGTGCCAGTCCAGGAACTCTATAAGAAGGGTTCAAGCAATATATGTATCTAACCTTATATTTTAATTTAATTCTTACAAATTACAAATCTTACAAATTGATATATGTAGGTAAATTATTAGCAACTGCTCCTTTTCTAAGAAACAAATGGGCTAGCAGTTGTTAGAAGCACCAATTTTAAAGAGATATGGAAAGTACAGGTAGTCCTCGACGACCTGTACAGTTCAATAAGTGACCATTTAAAGTTACAATGGCACTGAAAAAAATGATGTATGACTGTTTTTCACACTGACAATCTTTGTATCATCCCCATGGTCACATGATCAAAGCTTGGCAACTGACTCATATTTATGATGGCTACACTGCCTTGAGGTCATGTGATTATCTTCTGCAAACTTCTGACAAGCACAATTAGTGGGGAAACCAGATTCACTTAATAGCCATGTTACAAGTGTAATGATTCTCTTAACAACTGTGGCAAGAAAGATCATAAAATTCACTTAATTATTGTTTCACTTAGCAACAGAAATTTTGGGCTCAGTTCTGGTTGTAAATCAAGGACTGTATCAGGCAGTGGCACACAAATATAACCAAGATACAGCTTGGCAACATTTACCAGAGGGGGTAAAAATCTGCAAGATGGTAGGTGCGGTGCCACAGTGCATGTGCCATCCCTTTTGTGTTTGCATGTGTATGGAAGATAAAAGCTGAGCGAGGAAAGTAAGAGTACATGGGGGGGGGGAGAAAGTTAAGCTGTAAAATGTCTGAAAGGAGAGAAAATGGGAGGAGGAACAAGAGGGAGCCAAATCCCATTCTGAGGAGAGGAAGAAACATGCAATAGCTCAATAGTCCAATTCCATTGGATTGCTTCAGACTGGACCAGCATTTTTCACATTTGGCAACTTTCAAATGAGTGGACCAACTTCTAGAATTCTCCAGTCTGTAGAAGGAATTCTGGGAATTGAAGTCCAGCCATCTTAAAATTGCCAAATTTGAAAATCGCTAGATTAGCAAACGAGAAAACTAAAGCTACCATCAGTCCCTGCCCAAGTAACTATCTAGATCACATATGACGTACTGCTCAAAGCTTTGCCTTTTCTTGAAAGAAGCTCTTCTGTCCATCTGATTATAATAAATGGAAATCCCTCTTACCTAAATAGCTAAGCAGAAGCAGAAGTGGAAATGATCAGGAAGCCAATGTTAATTTGTTTGTGAAGTTGCACAGGAGCCTAAATTTATATATACATTGGCTGCACATATTGTCTACAAAGTGATAGGTATTATCTAAGAATACCTCAGGGCCTTTGTGGGGCGGTTACGTTCTTTGAAGTAAAAAAATAAACCAGAGGCTGGCACTTTGCATTGCAGTATGCCAAAAGTACCAGGTTATTAATTTAATTAAAAGGATTTTAACGAATAGAATAATGTGGAACCAGAAATTGTCAGTCATTGTGAAGCCTCAAGGGCTCATTTAAATAACATCAGTATGGGGACTTAGGAATCTCAGGATATATCATTCTGATGATGATTTACAGTATTAAATCCAAATCAACTCCCCCAACTATAAGGGAGCAGGCCTGCTTCATTCAAGCTCATTATTCAAGGTGCCATGTAAATAACTAATAACAATGTTATTAATATCCTTCAGCTTTCTATAAATGAGTTATTGGCCAGGAGCCATGGTTCATGCCTCTAAAACTTAAAAACATATGGGACTTTTCTGTTGCTGTTCCTACCCTTTGGATAAGGTGACCAGATTTTCAGATTGGTAAAGAGGGACACCGGGGGGGGGGGGGGGGGGTTTATTAAAAATTTTATACGGAGCAACAAAAATTTTCATACAACGCAAAAATAGTATTGTAATATTTTTTTTATTTCAGCATAACTACAATTTTCAGTTATAAATTGTAACTGTTGCCAAACATCAAAATTTTGATCACGTGACCATGAGGATGCTGCAATGGTCGCTAAGTGTGAAAATGGTCGCAAAGTGTGAAAAATACGTGACCCGTCAAAAGCACGGAGGACAAAATCGCGCTCGACGAAAGCGCGCATGTGACGTCATCACAGCGCGACGAAAAAAATTAAAAATTGAAATAAAATTAAAATTAAAGCAAGCCGATTCACATAAAGGTAAGGGTTAGGTTAAGGGTTAGGGTTAGGTTTAGAGCGTTAGCGTTAGGTTTAGCGTTAGGTTAAGGGTTAGCGTTAGGTTTAGCGTTACGTTAACGGTTAGGTTTAGGGTTAGATTTAGGGTTAGGTTAAGGGTTAGGTTTAGGGTTAGGTTTAGGGTTAGGTTTGGGGGGGGGTTAGGGTAAGGTTTTAGCTTTATTTTTACATTTTTCGATCACAACGTGATGTTTTCGTCGTGCTGTGATGATGTCAAATGCGCGCTTTCGTCGAGCGCGATTTTGTCCTCCGCGATTTTGTGGTGGAACCGAAAAATAGTCATCAGTCACTTTTTTCAATGCCATTATAACTTTGGTCACTATACCACCTTTCTTGCCACAATTCTTAAGTGAATAACTGCAGCTGGTATTTTGTATTTTGGATAGAATCTTTTTTAAAATAGTCTAAGACAATTTAAAAAAAGAATCCACACAGAATAAATTGAAGTAAAACATTTCAAACTATTCCACACAGAATAAATTGAAGTAAAACTATTTTTAAAAATTCTATGCACAATATATTTCAAAGTATTGTGCATAGAATTTTTTAAAATGATTTCACTTCAATTAATTTTGGATAGAATCCTTTTTTAAAATTGTCTTAGACATATTTAAAAAAAGATTCTATCCAAAATACAAAATACCAGCTGCAGTTATTCACTTAAGAACTGTGGCAAGAAAGGTGATATAATGGGCTTAGTGACCAAAGTTACAATGGCATTGAAAAAAGTGACTGATGACCATTTTTCACACTTACCGACCATTTTCACACTTAGCGACCATTGCAGCATCCTCATGGTCACACGATCAAAATTGTGATGTTTGGCAACAGATTCGTATTTATGATGGTTTCAGTGTCCTGGGGTCATATAATCAGCTTTTGACAAAGTCAAATGGGGAAACCAGATTCACTTATGTTACTAACTTATCAGCTGCAGTTATTCACTTAAGAACTGTGGCAAGAAAGGTGATATAATGGGCTTAGTGACCAAAGTTACAATGGCATTGAAAAAAGTGACTGATGACCACTTTTCACACTTAACGACCATTTTCACATTTAGCGACCGTTGCAGCATCCTCATAGTCACACGATCAAAATTTTGATGTTTGGCAACAGTTACAATTTATATTTGTAAATTGTAGTTATGTTGAAATAAAAAAAAATTACAATACTATTTTTGCGTTGTATGAAAATTTTTGTTGCTCCGTATAAAATTTTTAATCAAGCCCCCACCCCCAGTCAAAGGTGTCCCTCTTTACTGAAAATCTGGTCACCTTGCTTTTTAGGATGCTGTCTAGATTTGCCATAGCTTTCCTCCCCAGGAGCAAGCGTCTTTTAATTCCTTGGAATTGGGTATGTCTAGTTTAATGAAAAGAAGGACCGAGGTATTGTATTGTGGTTGCTGCAATTAATATACTTAATAACTCCATTTTTATTCTTTATTTTTTAATAATAATTTTCATAACAGTTGCTCCTGTTTTTGTAATTACTGGTTTATATTATTATTTTAGTGGATTGTTGTCACCCCTTAGAGTCATTTCTATTGAGATGTACACATTTGAACAATAAATGTATTTATTTTCATATTTAAGGAAAGGCATCATCTATAAACTAAGCAAAGGTGTAGCTTCCAAGATGTGCCCTTGGGATCTTGAAGTTGGTGGGAATCTACTCAGAGATTAATTGAGGAAAGCTTAATAACAGTGAGTTCTTAACTTAAATCCACACAGAATAAAACTATTTTAATAAATCCTATGCACAATAAATAAAATATTATTTTAAAATACATTAAAAAATAAAAGAAAAAAACCCACTTACCAGTAGGCAGACACTCCAAGTCAATCCAGAATGATGTAGATGTTAATACAAAGAACTGAGCAAATTAAAATGGTTAAATAGTCCCAGGGAAATATTTTTCAAAGAAAAAAGAAGAGCACCATTTTCCCCACACGAGCAGACCTCCAAACTCCGTGCCCCTCCCCTCCAGAAAATCCAGGAAGTAACAGTCGCTTCCCTCTCTAGCCAGGTGTTTCCTGCAGCTCTATGGTAATGGGTCATTTTTTCTTATAAAAGTGAGTAAGGGCAGGGGGGGGGGGTCCGTTTTCTTGCTTTAAAGTTTTAATATCTTCAATGAAAGTACTGAGACAGAGAGAGAGGTTAATTAGACAGGGTGTCTTTTGTCTTGTCCCGGTTAGGATTTCTTGCCCCGGTTAGGATTTCTTAAGCAAATCCACTGGGCTTTCAACATGAAGCCAGAAAAAAAAACGGGACTTTTTTAAAACACGGAGGGACACGGGACAAATTGTTATAAAGTGTGATTGTCACGTTGAAATCGGGACATCTGGTCACCTTACCTTTGGAACATCTCAGCTCCCTTGAGATTCAGTTAACCCCAGTGCTGTCTCCTTTTGGAAGGCATTAAAGACTATTTTACCCCCTCAAGCATTGGGTCTAAGAATGGTGTGATGTGCTGGAGGAGGGTATGTATGTATGTGCTTATTTGTGGTGTTCACATATTTCTATGTTGCTCCTTTTGATTGTGTTTTTAATATTTTATTTCATTATGTTGTTTTTATTTATTACTCCATTATTGATGCCACCCTGGGTTGCATAATAAGTAAAGCAGCTATATAAATTGATTAAATAAATGGTAAATAAACTTTAAGAAGAGCAATAACTTTGGATTATGCAAACTGAATAGCAAATGCATGAGTTGAATGCCAGGAAGCACGATTGGATGAATCAGGTTCATTTTATTATATTTTGCAAATGTTTTATATAACTTCCTCAGAATTTTTTAAAAAACTCAGTTAAAGAATCTCAGTTGATCCAAACTATGAAACTACCAGCTACATTGTTGTTAGCCACAAAGTCATGTCCAACCCATCGCAACCCCATGGACAACGTTCCTCCATGCCTTCCTGTCCTTTACCATCCCCCGGAGCCTAATTAAACTCACGCCGACTGCTTCAGTGACTCCATCCAACCACCTCATTCTTCTTTTGCCCGCAATCTTTCCCAGCATTAGGCTCTTCTCCAGTGAGTCCTTCCTTCTCATTAGGTGGCCAAAGTATTTGAGTTTTATTTTCAGGATTAGCTTTCTAAGGCACAGTCAGGGTTGATCTCCTCTAGGACTGACCAGTTTGATCGCCTTGCACTCCAAGGGACTCTCAGGAGTCTTCTCAGCACAACTACATTAAAGCTGGATAAACAGACCAAAACCGTATTGTATATGCAATCCAATATTTTTCAAAATTACCTAGGCATTGTCCACATAGTAAGGTTCATTCCCACACAATAAAAGAACTCAATATTTGTCAAGATTTCAATACTCTGTTAAGTGCAAAGACTAATTGAATTCTTAAAAAAAAAACAATTTTATTTGTTTTTGAACAAGGACAAACAAATATAAAAAACACTTTCTACATTACAAATTGTAGAAAGTGTGTCAGTTGGTTACAGTATTTCCATGCATCTCTTCCATAGTCACCACCTGCTTTTCATATCAAATTGCATATTTTAAATTCACCTATATTCATGTATATCACAATTATTATATCTCAACCTTAATTTGACTATAATTGTTTTTACGTCCTTTTATATATAATATTCAAAATCTAGAATAGGATTATATGATAACAGTCCATTAAATCATCCTAAAATCATCCAATCACAATACATCTTTATAACATATTTTAGATAAAGCTTTTAAACCTCCTCTCATAATCTCCATATATTGTTTATATAAAATTTTATATTATAAAACTAATATATCTATCTGTATTGTTATCATTATTAATCATTATTTAACTATAGCTATTGTCGCTTCATTTTATACATACTACTAGTAAACTAAATTTAGCTTAATTTTTATTATACATTTTCATTGCATCAACCTGTATCCCTCCAGCAATAGTACAGTCTTATATCTCTTGCCATTTGTAGCATTAATGTTCTAGTTACTTTCTTAATAAATCTTGTATAAACCTCCCTTGGCAACATGCTGTTCCTTTCGTATCTCACAAAAGCTTGAAACCCAACATCTGCTTTTTCCATCAGCTTATCTTTGGTTATCACTATTGCTTCTATCAAGATTTCTCTCCTTATCTCCGTCAATTTTTCTCTCTTTTCTTCTTCTGTGCTTTGAAGTCTGGGGTTGCCATTACCAACCACGCTCACTTTGTTGTCAATATCCACAGTTTTCTTATCTCTTTGCTCATTTTTTTCTTCCACCTTTTGAACTCTGTCTACTTTCTTCATTTGATAAATATCCTCAGTTTCTCCATCAGATTTTTCTGTTTTGTATCCCATATTCTCCAATCTCTTTTCAATTCTCTCTGTCTAATAGATTTTGAATTTCAAACATAATCATTTGCAGTGTTACAGTTTCTTTTTCCTGCTGGGCCATTCTTTCAATTTTGAAGATACTGCCACTATAGGGTTCAAGGCTATTTTAATAAACTTCAAACAGGTTCATTTAGGTTCATTCATTTATTATCTTTCAAGTCAAAATGTTGTCTTCCCTCCAATAGCTAGTGATAGAACTTCGAAAAGGCACCTGTGTAAACAACGTGTGCTCTTCCTACTGTCACTGTCAGTAAACAAGCTGAAAGAACCTTGAATCTCAAGTGATCAAAGAGAAAGAAGAAAAAACAATGTATCCAGCCTCCAGCCTCTAAGTGGCATTGTAACTGCTTTTCCTCCTGTTGTTACAACCCCCTTTATAATCCTTCTTATTTTCTTCTTTATATTCCAAGCTTAAGAAAGAAAAAAAAACCCTTAAATGGAGATCAAAAACAATCCAATCAATCAAATCAAGCATTATAAAAAAGGAGATTTTAATCCATAGGTATAAGCAAAAGTGAAAAAAGAAGAATTAATCCATTCCATTTAAAAAATAGTGAGCAAAAGTTCCATCCATGAAAAAAAAAAAGAAATTAGAAACTGGATAACACACTAAGTTCAGTGCAGATCAATCTTGCCGCCTACAGTCTTTTGTCTTCAATCTTAAGTTAACTTAATTTTTTTTCTTGGGTAGTCTCTTCCTCTAATAAAAAAATTTCCTCACCAATTCGACACACTTTCTCTTTCCGCTTTCTTCCTGTTCCGGAGCTGTCCCAACTTCAGCACTTTCATTAGCTGCATTTCTGTCACCAGAAAAAAAGACTATTCCTGGATCTTTCAGGGAATTTGTGATGTCCCTGAGATCAGCAAGAGGTACCCTCCTCAATCACCTTCTCTGCGGGACGGTTTAGGTCCAAATGGACCATCCACCGGCAGGAATTCGACTGCAATCTCGGAACACCAAGATCACACGTCGTGCTGTCGTGACGTCAGCTCTCTTTCCCAAGATTAATTGAATTCTGAAGTTCCTTATTTCACCCAATGACTGTAGTAAAGGCCTAATTATATGTCTAAAAGTATGAAAAGTTAAACTCAATTTTCCCATCTTTGGCAATTTTTGCAATTCAAAAGCCATAGGCGATTTTGCTGAATAATTGTTTTCAATACTCTGTACATGTGATGGAATAAACAGAGGAAGGTCTCTCAAAACGTTAGCAAAATTTAAAATTAAATTCATCTTAACCTCATTTATCTTATCACATTACTCAAAGGAATTCTGACAATCTGTCTACATTTTCTTTCATTTACATCAGCATGGGATAAGTTTAGAATTACCAATTAAGAAAGCTGTCTGGGAATTCTCATACCAAGATGAACAATTCTCATAGCCTCACATCAAGATAAACAAAGAACAAAGTCTAACTTCCCAATCCTTAATGCATCCCTAAACTGTTGCCATGCTTCAGTGGCTTTGAATTTGATTTATAGAATAACAATATAGGATACCAAACACATGCATTAATGAAACAGAAAAGAGGAATAGAAATCTCTGGTTTATCTCTAAACATACAATATTAATGAGATAGAATAAATGTATGTTCTGCCTTCTCCATTGTAATTCCATTCATGTTTTCAGAATTTCTAATTGTACAACAAGAGGTTCTAAAGCAACATTAGAAAAAATGGAAGAAATGGCCCATTCTTGGTATGATTTGGACATAAATGTTAGCAAGGACAAAGAGCACCATTAATAAATCACCTGTGATGAAGATGTTGAGTAGAACCTATCAATCGAAAATATAAAAGATTAGGAAAAATGAAAATAAGCCAAAACCTACTCACAAAACTTTACACACACATAAAAAAAAATTCAAAAACTTTCTGAAAGAAATGATGGGTGCTGAATACCGCCCATTTTGTGTTAGAGCAAGAACATCATTTAAAAATCTTATACTATCAGATTTTTGGCAGTCCTCTTTAAATTCAGTTGGAGCTGAATGCACAACAGTTGGAAGAACAAACTGTAATCTATGGTCCAAAGTACTCTTAAAAACATTTTTGTTTCTGAAGGAAACAAGTCTATAATCAAAATACTTTCCCAGTTCATGAATTATATAATAGTTGTTCCATTAAAAGAAAGGGAATGTTTGAAAAAGTGTCATTGTGAACCTAGAACCTCAGAAGGTGGCAGCAGACAAGAGACTTTGTCTTAATTCAAAGCTAAGCAGGATGGGTTTGACTAGTACTCGGATGGGAGATAAGTAGGCTTTACCAGGACCACAGAAGACTAAAAAGTTGAAACACATCTGGGATGAAGGCACTGGCAAATCACCTCCATGCTATTGGTAAGAAAATGATCTTGAAATGTTCATGGAACAACTAAGATTCAAGCTAAAATTGAAGGAGAAATAGCAGAGCAGCCCTATACACATATACGGGACAGGGCGGCACGGGCGGAGAGAGAGAGAGAGAGAGAGAGAGAGAGAATACCTAATGTACTAATTCATTGGAAAACAATCAGTATCTAGAAACTCCCCCCCCCCATTTCATAGTTTTAATTGCAATGACATTTTTTGAAAGTAAAAGAGACAATGTATGATATTAATAATATCCTAATCCTCTGATAAGTGGGATCATCTCATTTCATTTTGTTTTTAAAAAAAATCTTATTTAGTAAATTTATTCAATTTAGCAAATTTCTATACCCCCCCATCTCACCTAAGTGACTCTGGGCAGTTTAAAACATCTTAAAATAATACAAAAATATGACCAAAAGTACAGATAAAAAAAATTAAAAACAAGTTTAAATTTTTGACATTAAAAAGAGAAAATCAGAGTTAAGATGGGTATTAATAAGGCTAAAGTTTAAAAAGATGGAGTGGCCTCAAGTAACCAGCCATTCCTTGGGTTGTACAACACTCACAGGCTAATTGGCAGAGTCAGGTTTTAACACTCTTCCAGAAGGCCAGAAAAGTGAGGGCTCACCTCACCTCTGTGGGTAAGATGTTCTAAAAGGCAGGAGCATTGGCAGAGAAGGCCAAAGACCCCACCAGGCAAAGTTCTCTATGTGATGGGATTCACAGCATGCTGTCCCTGCTTGAGAGGGTGGGGTGAGTCAATGTAATTGGGACAGTATAATGTGATACCTTGCTGTGAAAGGTTTTAAAGGTAATAACTAACATCTTGAATTGGACCAAAAAGCAAATTGGCATTGAAAGGCATTTATAAAGCAAATGGAATATGCAGTATTGTATAGGTTAACTTAAGTCTGAAGGCCAATGATTTATAAGTCTTCTTTCCTAATATCATTATTTATGAAATAAAATGTGTTTTGGAAGCATAACATGTTAAATTCATTCTTAGTACAAACCAAAGTTCTAGATCTGTCAGGACATGGAGAGAATACATAACGGCTTAATAATCATTTAATTTATTGCTCTAAAAATTAACTTCAGGTAATTATTGCTTCTTTTAAAATAATACACCATAATTTGGCCTGCAATGAGTGTTTATGGGATACTGTTTCTGTAATGTGCCCAGTTCCGGTGATATGGGGGGGGGGATCCTCTGTACTATATTTTTTATCTCTTTAATTTTTTTATCATTTTTATCATTCAGCTAGTATATGATCGATTCAAATAAAGCAATAGATTTTACATGAATATGACTTAAAATTGTAATAGGGTCTATATGATATATTTCAATTACAGATATAAAGAATGTATCAGAATCTAATAAAAACAATTCCCATATATAGAAGAGAAATGGGAACTATTAACAGAAAGCCAAAGTTAGGAGGCTAATGAGCCCATGAGACATTGTTAACCATTTTGTAGTTTATCTTTAGCTGTTACTTTTTTATTCTTGTGTATCCTTAACCTTTATCTTCATTTCACATTATTAGTATTTTTGTTTACCAATAAGAGTCCTAGCTTCTCTTCCACTCCCCACCCCACAGATCCCAGAACTTACCCAGGTGGCGCTAATGGAGATAAAATAGGAGAAGAGGTACCTGAGCACTGTTGGAGGGCAACAAGAAGCAATCCCAACTGAGCATGAGTTAGAGGTTATTCTGTGGATAGTTGTCCAGCAGCCCTGCTTTGGGTGACCTGAACCCTAGGTGCTATAGGATTGGTGATGGACAAAATCAACTGAATCCATTCTGTATTGGACTCCGGTCTTGTTGCAAGTCCCATGGAGGTAATTGGGACTAGCTTGGTTATCTGGGGAGAGAAGAAATTGGGAGGGCCATCAGGATTGTTAGCGCAGCTAGTTCTGTGTTAAATTCATGTCTCTCCTAACAGATCAAGACTTTCTGGGAAGGGATGTGTAGTTAGGTTCTGGCAGTAATTAATTCCTCCTTGAGGAAAGAGATGTTAATGCTATCTCTTAAGGAGACTTGGTTTGCCACCACCTGTAGAGGCCCTCACTAGACTCTAACCCTTGTTTCCAACCTTCTCTTTTTATGTACAATTAAAAGAACATGCTTTTTAGAAAGGATGGTTGTATTGCAGTTTCAGAGGACCCTCGAAGAAGTGGATTACCTGGACCTCTTAACAATCAGAGTTCAGGCCTGGTTATGGAACAAGATGGCTGTGATCTCACTCTTGGATAATCTGATAGGATGGGAATGATGCAGCTTTCAGTGCAATCAACCATGGTATGCTTCTGGGCCATGTCTGGGAATTGGAGCTGGGAAACATGGACTTGTGCTTGTTCTCCTCCTTCCTCCACAGCTGGTCCCAGTTGGTATTGATGTGGGGAAAGGTCCAACTGGTAACTCCTCTTCTATGGAATGCCACAGGGCTGAGTAGCCTCTCCCATCCTGTTCAGGGGTGGGTTCTGGCAGGCACTACTGCTGGTTCACTCATGGCTGAGCTGTGCACGCACTTGATGTGTGCTGTGCGTGCATGCACAGTTCAATAAAAATTGTTCTGTGCATGTGCAGAAATCAAAAACAAGATGGTGGCACCTACAATGCTGCCGGGAGAACTAGTTCAGGGACACAGCAGGCCTGGGTCACCACTGTTCCCTCTAAGGTGCGCGCCTGCATGGCAGCACACATAGAAAGAAATCCCCGCGCAGCAGTTTCTAACTGCCGTGCAGAGATTTCTACCAAAGCAAATGTGGGGAAGTCCTTTGCAGGCAGCTAGAACTGGTCGCCCGCAAAGGACCTCCCCAGACTTGTTTTGATGAGCCGCCAGTCCTCTTGCTTCTTCTCCTTCACCAGCAAAGCTCCCGCTGGCGCCCCCGCCCATGGCAGTGGTGCCTCTCCCTCCACGCGGAGCACCTGAGCTGGCTCCCGCGTTATCCCTCCCCCTTCCTCCTCTGCCGTGCTTTTGAGACCGTGGGAGGTGCTCCGAGCGGAGGGGGAGGCACCACCGCCGCTGCCATGGGCGGGGGCGCCAGCGGGAGCTTTGCCGGTGAAGGAGAAGAAGCAAGAGGACTGGCGGCTTTGAAATGCAACCCCCTGGTCCCGCCGGCCACGGATTTGATTCGGCGTAAGTGGGGGCCGAACACATGCTGAGCCGACTTTGCGCAGTGAGGCAGAGTAATTCAACAACCCCCAAAAGAACGTGTGTGTGTGTGTGTGTGAGAGAGAGAGAGAGAGAGAGGGAGGGAGAGAGAGAGAGAGAGAGAGAATTGGATCAAAATTGGTGGCCAAAGGAGTGGAGGGAGGGAGGGAGGGAGGGAAGGAAGGAAGGGAGGAAGGAAGCCCTGCCCCCTGTGAAAAAAACTGAAGATGGAGCAGTGAATGAATAAACCATAAAAGCAACAAACAGTTAATGCGTAAGTAAGCTGAGGAGCAAGTTCTCAACTAAGGAAGCAATATAAGAAAGAAATATAAAAAGCTCAATATGCCAAAACACTTATTTTAGTCTTCATTTAATTACTTGTATTGTAGTCTGATGTAACATCTTTTTAAAGTTAACGTTAGTTAGAAAAGATAGGGTACAAAACTTAAATAATAAAAAAATTGTACATTCATAAATGCAATACTTGATTAATTTCATATCTTTATTTAAAATAGTTTTGGCATGGCATATGATTTTATTGACTCAGTTGGAAATGATGTGGATGTTGTATCTGATTCTGAGGTATATATATTCTTAAGTAACATAACATATAGCATATTGTCCAAACTTGCTAGACTATTTAATTGATCTTACTACTTTAAAGGGGGAGAGTTTCATGATAAATTATTTTATTACATTTATGTTGCATTTATATATTATATTTATTACATTTATATTCCATATTATATATTTGTATTGTTATTTTAGTGTATATTGTCAATTTCAATAGATATTATATTGATATATCAATACTGATTTTAATCATACTAAATAACAATTACTGCTATTATTTATCAGCATTACATATTTACAGTTTTTAATATTGAGTTAGTCGTATTTTAGAATAATAGCGTTATCTTTTAATAGGATAATTGGCAAAATCTAATTCACATGTGATGGGTTGCATTCCAAAGGAATGTGAGAGGACAGGTTGCCTGCAAAATGCCAGGACCCAGGACCCTGTTGGTGCCATGTCTCTCTCTAGCCAGTCTAACAATCTAAAAGCTGAGCAGAGAGCCTTTTTTTTTCAGGGTGAGCGGAAAAGTATAGTCTTTGAGTGGCACTTTTCATGCCTAGCATTCATCGGGCTGAAACCTCGCTAGCAATCGGCGCTTGACACTTGGAATGTTGCGCAAATGTCCAGCAGACGTGACAGCAGTTCAAACTGTGGCTCTCTTAGGTGCTCAGGCATGAAACTGTGCCGCTCAAACACTGTACTTTTCCGCTCACACTGAAAAAAAAAATAGAGGGAACATTGTGGGTCACTGCCGGTTCCAGTGACCCAGGCCACCAAATCACTACCGGTTCAGATGAATGGGTCCAAACCAGTAGGAACCCACCACTGCTCCTGTTGCTTGGCTAGAACTCCAACTCTGAAGAAGACACTCCAACTGAACTAGTAGAATGTCAACTTCAGGATACCTCAAATTAAGAATCACCTGAGACTAATCAAAGATAGACATTATCAGAAGAACTGGAGCATTCAGATGATGAGGTCTGACTGCCAAGCAAGCCCTTGCATTCAGCAAGTAGAGAGTGGAGGTCAGAGCAAAGACACTCACTGAAGTTCCTTGCCAGGCAAAAGAGAGACAGTCTTAATTGAAGATAGCTGGCTGCATCCAGATTTAAAATGCAATCCTGACCCATAGTTCTCTATTGGAAACAGTTGTAATTGTTTTAGAAAATCAGTCATTAGTAGGATGAGATGAGACGATGGTCACCCTTGGGTAACTGTTTAAAAGCAGCCTTTTCTATCTGATACAACTACTTCAACAATATATTAAGTCATCTAAGTAACAGTAGATTTTCTAAATACTGTAGCATAAAAAGACATCCTTGTATTGTAACAAAGGCCAGTAAAATACTCAGCTGTCTTATTAAGCTTGATGATGAATTGAGATGACCTTCTCTTTTATATGCCCCTATTCATGGAAAGTGAAGATTATAAATGGGCATCTTCTTTTATCTTCCCTTGCCTTTTTTGATGATGACTTTCTCTTTTTCAATACATCAGTGACCACCCTAAAAGTCAACTGGAGTAGTAAACATTCTCTTTTAGCATAGCAAATTAACATGATGAACAATGGCCTCATTCTAAAGTTGTTACTGTGATAGACAGAAAGATTACACATTTTCAAAGAGATAGAGTTTAATTATCTAGCAAAGCTTTCAAAGTGAAAGTGTTTACAACATTTTATCTTTATGCAAGGGATTTATTAGAGTCACATGATTAAAAGGATCTGAACCCATTGTTTTATTTCTACTGTCACTAGTGGTATTATTTAGATAGATGCCTAAAGAGTAAGAAAAATGTGTGCGAACGTTTGCAGCTCAATTCTAAATATGTTTATGCTTACTCAAAACTAAGTTTCACTATTTTCAGTGCAATTTTACTTGTAACTGCGCACACATAATAAATAACCAGGAGTTTCAAACAGAGCTTCTGACAGTGATACAAAAGTCTGAGGCGTTAATTTTTATGTGTCCTTGATCAAAGCAGTAAATGAGAGCTCATAAACTCGTGTTCCCTTACCATAGTACATCAATAAATTTATTAAATAAGTTCAAATATATTAAACAATGCATCCAACAATATATTGAAATGTTGCATATGGTTATGCTTAAATAACATATTCTGTTACATGTTTCAGTAGAAGCAACAATGCACACTTTAAAATGAAAGAAAATAAAATATGTCTCCAATTTGGTTGAGAGCAGTTATGTAAGAATTAGTTTGTTGGGCACTTATCTGGAAGTAAACCTACTGAACTGAATAAGCTCAGGGTGGCTTTATAAGAATGGCCTTATCAGATATGTGATTATAATGGCATTCTTGCTTAGTTAACGAAAGCCTGGTTAACTGAAAGAATATTTTTTTGCCCCTTTTCCATTCTGCAAATGATTAGCTTGTTCTGTCTCTTTCCAGAAACTTGAAAGAGGTAGGTTCGTATGTTCATATGATGGAAGCAGCTTACAACATCAAATTGTGTAGCATTTCTGGATATATTTTGAGCAGTTGGCTCAATAGCAAAGAGATTACAAAGACTGGGCAGCATTTGTTTCCAGCTTGTATTAAAAAAAAAGAATGAGAAGCCAGTGCTTGAAATGTCAATCTGATACCCTTGTGCTTACCCAGAAGCTTAATCTTTTGCATAAACTAGATTCCATTCTTCCTCCTATTCAACACTTGTAGCAGATGGAGCATAGCAGGTTGGGTGTTGCAATAATATTTCTTTCAAGTATGCTATTGTGCTTATGAACTTGAATTATGAATTGGATTTGCATACCAATGATGGCAATGATACAATAAAAGACTGGAGACCTGAGATCTCTTTTCCCGGGGCCCTTTTTCCAGGCCCTACCTTATGCTCTGGGATAGTTCCCATTGATATCGCTTGATATATAATCACTTGATGTCCCACTGATATCACTAGTGTATATCAATAAGAACTCTCCCATTGATGGTGTTAAATTTATGTTTTACTGACAAAGAAATAAAGGGAGACTAGTATAGATCTATTTCAAGCTATTTAGCTCTCATCAGCTGGCTATGCCCTTCTGGGATTCAACCCCAGGCTGCTTGCCAGGGGTGGGTTTTAAATCCTGGCACTACTGGTTTGCTCATGCTTGTGCATGCACGACACTTCTGTGCATGTGCAGAAGCATCTGGGTGGGTGGGTGGAGCCTCCTGCCACTGCCATTACTGGTTTGCCCAATCTGGGCCGAACCAGGAGCAACCCACTGCTGCTGCTTGCATATTAGGTAGATGTATTAACCGCTAAGCCACAGGTTCTCCTTGCTTTGTCAGCTATACCAGGGGAGAGATTAAGTGTTTTTTGTCCAGTAGGATGGAGCATACTGCTTCTGCTTCCACTTCCAAAATGGAAGCAGTATGCTCCGTCCCATAATTGGGTAAACCAGGTTGCTCTGATAGACCAGTCCCATTTTCTCCCATTGATAGTTTTCATTGATATCGCTAGTGTATTAGAGAGATAGGTAGTCAGATAGGGAGGGAGGCAGGGAGGGAGGCAGGGAGGAAGAAATGAAGGATGGATGGATGGATGGATGGAAGGAAGGATGGAAGGAAGGAAGGAAGGAAGGAAGGAAAATTGATTATGAGATGCAAAGGAATGTGATTATATCAGTGGTTCTCAAATTGTGTCACAGCATCCCAGAGTGCTACTGTGAACTTCCAGAGATACTACAGTTTAACATAGTGATACTGGACATTTGTTGGACACTGAATGAAGCCTAGCGATTTCATGAAAAAAATCCAGAGCTGCTCAGATTATAATAAACCATATGCTTTAAGAAAAAATAATAATTACAATGTTACAAATGACTTGCTTTGGTCTCAAAACATATATAAAAATAGGTTTGATGATATAACATTTTCTCCCCCCCCCCAATAATTAATTGATGGAATTATGTACGAACGGACCTGTCTTTTTTGTCAAGTAAATTTTACAGAAATTCTTCCCTTTTACCCATTGGTGAAATTCAATTTTTTTTTTACTACCAGTTCTGTGGGCATGGCTTGGTGGGGGTGGCAGGGGAAGGATATTGCAAAATCTCCATTCCCTTCTCACTCTGGGGCCAGCCAGAGGTAGTATTTGCCAGTTCTCTGGACTACTCAAAATTTCCACTACCGGTTCTCCAGAACCAGTCAGAACCTGATGAATTTCACCCCTGCTTTTACCCTTTTAGTCCATGTGATAGGAAAATGATAAAGCTGTGAGCTTTTTAAACATTTGCTTTATTATTCCAGAACTGGTAAAGGAATGGGGGAATGTACCTATTGAGGGGCCTTGGGAGCATCAAATCATTGTAGCCAAATGAAGAGAAGAGTTTCAGCCTCCAGCCAGAAACAAGTAGTTGAAGAGTCATGTGTAGAATGTACACATGTATTGTTTTGTATGGGACTACAGTCTTGGCCAGCCTATTTCTTTTCTCCTTTAAATCTGTAATATGGAACTGGGGTGAGCTGTTTAAAGAAAGAGGCCTCTCTAAGATATGTTTATTATTGTTGCTACTGTGGTTATCATTGTTATTCATTAAACATAACATTCTAGGTCTTCTAATTTACATTTCTGAACTGTGAATAAATCAGAATATACTAATCAGTAGGTCAGAACAGGGCTGTCTATTTCTAGAACTGGGGTCTAACTATGAAGCAGGTCATATTCTTACATAGTCCTAGTTCCTATATCTAAGGAATGAGGTGCGAAGAAGTGTGGGCTCTTTAGATAAAAAGAGCATAAAATGCATAGAATAGTATGCATGCTTCACAAATGTCCTTCAGCTAAGTACAGATTGTGCTCTTAAAGATTATTGAAGAGCCAAGGTGGCGCAGTGGTTAAATGCAGCACTGCAGGCTACTGCTAGATCAGCAGGTCAGCGGTTCAAATCTCACCGGCTCAGGGTTGACTCAGCCTTCCATCCTTCCGAGGTGGGTAAAATGAGGACCCAGATTGTTGGGGGCAATATGCTGACTCTCTGTAAACCGCTTAGAGAGGCCTGAAAGGCCTATGAAGCGGTATATAAGTCCACTGCTATTGCTATTGCTATATTATTCTAGATGTGCACATAATTAAATCATACTATGACTGGCCATTATGTTGTCCAATAAATTACATGCCAAACAGCCTTTCTAAAATAAAGGCAATTGGACTTTTCCACAATAAAGTTTGTGTTAAAACACTGCAGTCAACAAGTATATTTTAGCAGAACACTTCAAGGATTTCTAACAGAAAGCTGTTGAATATTCTTTTTAATCTGTGTTGTGCCAAACTGACACCCAAGATTACTGTCTTCAGTGAATAGTTTGTTTGACTAAGATTTTATAAGGTTTTGTTGCCATATATTAAACATCCTTAAGAAATAGTTGGATAAGTAGAATAGAATAACAGAATCAGAGAGTTTGAAGGGGCCATTTACACCAATCCCCCCACCCTGTGTCCACTCAGTGTAGGAATCTAAATTAAAAATTCCCCGACAAATGATTGTCTGTCTCTTGCCTAAATGTGACCAATGAAGAGGAACCTATTACTTTTCTGGGTATCTGATTCCACTATAGAAAAGCCTTTTTTTCTTGGAAGGTGTTTCAGTAACATGCATTCTTGCAATTCACCTTCCTATAACTTAAACCCACAATTTTTTCTGTCCTTCCCTTTGGAACAAGGAAAGCTGCTCTTCATCTTTATTTTTGTGACATTCATGAATATGTTCAACTCATATATTCTTTTCACAAATCATTTTCAGGGTATTGAAGGGTAAGAGCCATGGTGGTGCAGTGGTTAGAATGCAGTATTGCAGGCTGATTCTGCTTACAGCAGTTCGATTCTCACCAGCTCAAGGTTGACTCACTCAACCTTCCATCCTCCTGAGGTCCGCAAAATGTGGACTCAGATTGTTTGGGGGCAATATGCTGACTCTATAAACCTCTTAGGGAGGGATGTAAAGCACTGTGAAGTGGTATAAGAGTCTAAATGCTATTGCTATTGAAGTTAGACTGAATGGTCTATAGCAGTTTCAGTCCTTCTTTTCCCCTATTTTAAACAATGGGGCAACATTTGTCATTTTCAAATTGATTGGTATTGTTTCTGTTCCAGTATCCATTGTACTCAATGAACTGAGTATAAATATTCAAACAGATTAATCTTCAGTATCCTCAGTTAACCTAGCCCTGGTGTTTTATACTGATCACATCATACTTGTGTCAGAGGCACCAAGGCGCTTGTTGGTTGAAAGGATTAGCCAGTGACATCACATTGCCCAGGGGACAATCCAGTTGGGGGTTCTTTTCATGTCCCCAGCGGCAGCTGGAGTGAAGGACGAGAGATCAGCCTGCCTCACAGTAGCATTCAGGTCTGGAACATGAGCTTGCTGCTTATCAACCCAGCATCCTAACCATGTGAGCCAATATGATCCTATTTTATACTGATTCAAAATAACACCTGGCCATGTTTCTATCAATTTCAAGTTTTTATTAATTTTTTTCAAGTTTTTAATCCTGCCTTTAATGTTACTTTTCAATATTTCCTAATAGAACAATTTATATCCCTAATCTTGGAAGTGGTAAGTCAAAACAATGGTTGAGTAAAAATGCATTGAATAAGAATGTACAATCTTGAGTACTATTTATTTATTAAATAGCCACCTTGTTCTGAAATAGGACAAGTCTATTACAATTTATACAGAGAGAGAGAGGGAGGGAGAGAGAGAGAGAGACTGTTTGCTATAAATGCAATCATTTAGTAAAGCTTCAACTGTCTATAAACTGAAATATTAGTTCACCATGAGAAAGCCCAGTTTAAATTTGAGTTTAAATTCTGGAGGGTTATTTTTTCCTCATGGGACCTACAAAAAGTATAAAATGGTCTCTTCCCTTTGATTTTAATAGATCTTGTAGAAAAATTTCTGATAGGCTATAGCCATATTTTATTAAACTAGGTTTAAAGGAGGGTAAATGTACATGACATTTTCTAAAGTTGTTTGTGAGGATAGTGAGTGTTCTTCATTCAAAATCCCTAGATGTTTTAGTGAACTACTATCTCTATGGTTCCATAGTTGAGCTCTTCAATGATTAAACTGTCATGAACACAGAATAAATGTGCAGTAGAGATTCACTTTTTTCTGTGAATCTTGTTCTTCTGCAACATTTAAAAAACTGTGTGAATGTGCCATGGAAATGGTACAGTGGGAAGCACTAACTCTTAAAATGAGCTGTAAGCTAAAAAGCTAATATTTTATAAAACTGTCAAAATGGGGACTTCATGGCTTCAAAAGGTTAGGTTATATTACTGTTCAGAGCACAACAGTAGAGGAATTTGCAGTAGTTTTGCAACTCCAGTGTGGATAAAAATTAAATCTATTAGGAAAATAAAACGGTTTAGTTCAATAATTACACAGGATCACTGCAAATAAGCCTGACAACATTTTGAAAACAGTGGATGTAAATTACAGGAAAGTGGATTGCAACTTTAATTTCTCCTTTGCTTAGTTTTACACAGAGACTTCAGTAAGTAAGTAAGTAAGTAAGTAAGTAAGTAAGTAAGTAAGTAAAATCTTTATTACGGTCAAAGACCAGCAATACACATTAGTTTTTACACTATATCAAAAAATACTAACATTAAAATATAATTAAAAAAAGTATTGGCATTAAAAGTGGATAATAACATAATGGTCCAAAGATTGTTAAAGGTATGTCCAGATAATTGGTACAAGATGGTACTATACTTCTGTAGCCAATTTTTTTTCTTATAGACATTGCAGCAGCACACAACTTTGCCACTGCATACGTGGTAACCGGGTTAGTGTCCTGGAGGAGAAAGCCTAGATAAAAATGGTCTGCCCTCCCTGGCAATCTCTCTAATAAGGGGAGAATATATGCAGACCTACAAGCTCTGTATAGCTCGCAGTGTAATAGAACATGTGAATTATCTTCCACTTCTCCTTTACCACATATACAAACGCGTTCTCCTATAGGTGTTCTCTTATACCTGGAGTGCTGAAGGAAGAATGTTAAATCTGGCTCTGAAGAAAGCTATTCTTTGTTTTGGGGAGATCAGGCCTAGAGCACCAGTGGAGGTCTGACAGGTCCGAAGCAAACCGAGCACTCTTAACTACCTGCACCAGGGACTATGTCCGAGCATTAAGAACTGCAAAAAGATCATATATTTCTTCCCTGGTTGCGTCCGCCGAGTCGCGCCCAGCCGCCCTGTTTAGGATAACCCGCTCCCTCCTTAATAGGAGGGAGGCGGGAAACCCCTTGCAGGGTAGGGCTGAGGACTATGCTCAATTCTTGGCGGACAAAGTAGCTCGGTTTCGGTCGGACCTGGACTCCACCGCAGTAGATCCAGCTGAGACACAGGAGGACTATTTGCCACATCAGCTCTGGGTTGAGTTCCAGGAAGTTGCCTCTGGGGATGTGGACAAGGCCATCCGAGCTGTAAGTGCCTCCACTTGTATTTTGGACCCGTGTCCCTCCTGGCTGGTGGCTAACAGCAGGGAGGTGACACATGGCTGGATCCAGGCGGTTGTCACCGCCTCCCTTCGGGAGGGGCACTTCCCCGCCGTACTCAAAACGGCGGTGGTGAGACCCCTCCTGAAGAAACCATCGTTAGATCCAGCCATTTTAAACAACTTTCGTCCTGTCTCCAACCTTCCCTTTATTGGGAAGGTTGTTGAGAAGGTGGTGGCCTTTCAGCTTCAACGGACCTTGGAGGAAGCTAGCTATCTTGACCCCTTCCAGTCCGGCTTCAGACCTGGTTACAGCACAGAAACCGCTTTGGTCGCATTGACCGATGATCTCTGGAGGGCCAGAGATGGAGGCTATGCGTCCATCCTGGTTCTCCTTGACCTCTCAGCGGCTTTCGATACCATCGACCATGGTATCCTTCTGCGACGACTGCGGGAGGTGGGAGTGGGAGGCACTGTTCTGCGGTGGTTCTCCTCCTACCTCTCGGACAGGTCGCAGTCGGTGTTAGTCGGGGGGCAGAGATCGTCCCTGAGGCCCCTAACATGTGGGGTACCCCAGGGTTCGGTCCTATCACCCCTACTATTTAACATATACATGAAACCGCTGGGCGAGATCATTCGGAGGCACGGTATAAAATACCATCAATATGCGGACGATACACAATTGTATCTGTCCGCCCCGTGCCAACTCAATGAAGCGGTGGACGTGATGAACCAGGGGCTGGAGGCCGTTAAGAACTGGATGAGTGTTAACAAACTGGTACTCAACCCGGATAAGACCGAGTGGCTGTTGTGTTTCCCCCCCAATAATTTGGCTAATATACCAACGCTTAGGCTGGGGGGTCAAATTTTATACCCCTCAGATAGGGTCCGCAACTTAGGAGTCCTCCTGGATCCACAGCTGACTCTTGATCACCAGCTGTCGGCTGTGACCAGGGGGGCATTTGCCCAGGTTCGCCTGGTCCGTCAGTTGCGGCCCTACTTAGATCGGGGGGCTCTCACAACAGTCGCTCGAGCCCTTGTGATCTCTAGACTGGAATACTGCAATGGGCTCTACATGGGGTTGCCCCTGAAGTGCATCCGGCGACTACAGCTAGTCCAAAATGCAGCCGCGCGAGTGATAGTGGGCGCACCGCGGTTCGCCCACGTTACACCTGTCCTCCGCGAGCTGCACTGGCTGCCTGTTGGTCTCCGGGTGCGCTTCAGGATACTGATGACCATCTTTAAAGCACTCCATGGTAGTGGATCTGGGTACTTGAGAGACCGCCTTCTGCCGATTACCTCCCTAAATCGACCAATTAGATCGCACAGACTGGGCCTCCTGCGAATTCCATCTGCCAGTCAATGCCGACTGGCGACCACACGGAGGAGAGCCTTTTCTGTTGCTGCCCCGACCCTATGGAACGAGCTCCCCATGGAGATCCGCACCCTCACCACTATCCAGACCTTCCGCGCAGCCCTCAAGATCTGGCTCTCCCAGCAGGCCTGGGGATAGGCTCCTAATTACCCGCCCGAGTGTTTTGTTTGATTGCTGAATGAAAGTTGGGTTTTATTATTTTTCTGTTGTTCACATATTGTTTTGTTTTGACCTTGCACTTCCCCTCCCCTGTGGTTGTAAGCCGCCCTGAGTCCCCTCAGGGAAAAGGGCGGCATATAAATCCCAATAAATACCTTAAATACCTTAAATACCTTGCTGATTCCCACACACCCTGTTTAATTCTGTCCCTACTGTGGAGAGGCAACCTATTTAGTTCTTCTTGGAACTCCATGTCCCTCATTCTATTAATTACTACTTGCTTTGCTTGCTCAAAGCCTAGGGACATTAAAAATAATGGTGAGAGCCCATAAGAGCCCAGCTTGTGATCAATTGCTTGTTTCCAGGGGGAAGGGAAATTGTCAGTCAACACTAGTGGGGACAGTCCCTCTGGAAAGAAATGCATTTTAAGCCAATAAATGATCACCATCTTCCAGGCTCTTACCTGAATTTGAGGCATGCCTGTCTCAATTCTTAACTGGGAATTTGGAGTTCCATTGGGTGCGGCTAACAGAGACTTCAGTTTCAAATTTTACACTAAAAATTGGATTGAGTGGGAAGTGGGAAGTGGGAAGATGCTGGGGAAAAAATAAGTACTGAAAACCAGGCAGAAGTGTATGATGAAGACATGCATTGCATTGAGCCTCAGACAAAAGTATTTCTGCATCTTCATGTGCAGTAAGAAACTTACATACTCAGTTCAGACTAAATGGCAGATTCCCATTACATCTAATCATAGAAAGTAGTGGGAAGCAATTCCAGGGTTTACTAACTAGGAGCAGGTTTCTTAAAACAAAGACAAAAAGTGCATGACCCTAAATTGTGCAGTCAATATTCATATGGGACCAATGTTCCCTCTAATTTTTTTTCAGTGTGTGTGGAAAAGTATAGTGTTTGAGCGGCACATTTTCATGCCTGAGCACCTGATATTTTTTTTAGCCATAATTGCCATCAGAGCAGATGTTGGGAGGGGGGCAAGGAGGAAAATGGTCCCCTCCCTCTCCCTCAGACCCCCAGCAAGGAAGTGAGGGAAGGGCGGGGGAGGGAAAGGAAATAAAATGGGAAACAAGAAAAGGAAAGGAAAAAGGAAAGGAAAGGAAATAGAAAAGAAGGAAAGGAAAAAGGAAAGGAGATGGGAAAGAAGGACAGGAAAAAGGAAAAGGAGAAAGGAAAGAAAAAGAGAAAGGAAATAGAAAAGAAAGAAAGGAAATGGGAAAGAAGAAAGGAAAGGAAAAGAGAAAGGAAAAGGAAAAGAAAAGGAAATGGAAAAGAAGGAAAGGAAAAAGGAAAGGAAATGGAAAAGAAGGACAGGAAAAAGGAAAGGAAAGGAGAAAGGAAAGGAAAAGAGAAAGGAAATAGAAAAGAAGGAAAGGAAAAGGAAAAGAAGGAAAGAAAAAGAGAAAGGAAAGGAAAAAGGAAAGGAAAAAGAAAAGGAAATGGAAAAGAAGGAAAGGCAAAGAGAAAGGAAAAAGAAAGGAAGTTAGAAGAAGGACAAAAAGGGAAAGGAAAGAGTGGAAAGGATTGGTACTGCTCAAAAATCAAGTCTCAAGATCCCGTGGACCCCTTTGGCTCAGGCATTCCAATTCCACGCTGCTTCCCTCTCTCCCCAAAGCGAAGGGATCGCAGAAAAAATGCTGAGCCCAGAACGGGGCTTCAGACGAGGCAATGCCTGAAAAACCCCGGATGTGCAGAGAATCGCAGGCTACAACCAGCGAATCCCGTTTTTCCAGGAACTGACGAAGCCCCAGAGGACCAATGGGAATTCTCCCTTCTGCAGAGTCATCGATCTCCGAGCAGAGTCTTCCTTGATTTCACCAATCACCAGATGGAGGAGAGAGTTTGGTGCAGAGAGAGAAGGGAGGGAGGGGGGATATTTTTAGTCACATTTAAAGACATTAAAAAACCCTGCGCTGCAGTTTGAAACTTGTGCGCAGTGTTTTTTGTTACCTGTGCGGCTGCGCAGGCGCACAGCTTAGAGGGAACGCTGCATGGGACAGTTTATTGGTTTTTGAATATGGCCACTGTTACCCAGGCTTCACATTTTAAGAAAGAACAGTACAACTACCAAGTCTTTTGATTCATGGAAAGCAAAAGCCTTATGTGTTTATAATTATGAGAAAATTAAAGCATGTTGAAATGTGAATTCTTTGAGGTATGCCAGATCAGGAAACAGACACAAGAATTGTCATATAGAATAGCAAGAATCCATTGTCACAGACTATACATTCTTTCTTTCTTGTTCTTTCACCCTCTGTGTTGTACAAAAGAGAATGAAGAGAATCTTGAGTGTCTAGGCTAAGTTGAAGTTTTTGTAATGGTTCTTGAGTATTTTCCTCAAGTTTTCACTATAAAGGTAAACACTCCCCTTGCACATATATGCTAGTTGTTCCCGACTCTCTGTTTCAAAGCCAAAGAGCCAGTGCTGCCTGAATATGTCTCCATGGTCATGTGGCTGGCATCTCACAGTCCTATTAGAAAGTATTTTTAACAGGTTAAGTAGCTAAGGATCTTATTACATAGCACCTAGTATGAGCACAACATGCAAGTTACAATGAACCATGCTATATGTGTTTGCAGGAAGGAGTAGTTCAGCAAAATGTGTTGAGTCCACACCCTCACTCTGGTTTAAAATAACCAAACATGTACACTGAAGGAGATGAGATGAGAGGAAGAGGAAATGGTGTGGAGATTTAAAAAGCATACTTAGCCTCTAGACTGACTCTGCCTACTGACCTAACAAGCCTAACCAGATTAGATGAGAAATGAAAATGGAGACCATATATATAACCAACTTTGCTCAGCCTGAAAAAGTTACTTGGATAAGCAATAAAATGTTTCGAACCAACAAAAACGAATTCCAGTTGCAATCACTCAACTTCTAGACAACTCTATTTGGATGACTGATAATCTTAATTGACATGTAGACTATGGATATTATTTTATGTACATAAATTTTAATCAATGCCCAATTTTCAATGACTTGGAAGTTATATAAATGTTTTACAGTCATTAACAATATTTCATCACAGCAAATGGAAATTAGTCTCCTTCACAAATTTAGGAGACATTCTTGGTATATTGGAATGCTACTTCTATAAGTTTTACAATGTCTCTAATATCTTCCCCAACTGTAACATTAAAACTATATTCATAATTTGGGAAAAAATCAGTGCAATATGTCAGTCTGTTGAATGTTACAGAGTAGCTCAAATCAGTCTAGATGATACAATCAAATTGAATATAATCAATGTTAATTTTTCCTTAGGTAATAACAAAATAATAGGAAGATAATGTAGCATTCTTCTTGAAAACAGAATCTGAATTTGTTTTTTTCATCCAATGCACCATTTTCATTCCATTACAGTAAGTTACAAAGGTTTTTAGTTAACAATTGTTTATAGCAAACACTATCCAGTTAAAGTGAGTGCTTAATGAAAGCTGTTAGTTATATATTTCTCCACAGAAATGAATCATTCTCTTTTTAGAATCAGCCATTCCAAAGGTTTTGTTATATTAAGTTGGTACTATGTATAATTTGGCAGTTTAGTTTATAATGCAGGCTCATTACCATACTCATTATTGTGAATTATAGAAGTTGCTTGGTTTTCCTTCATTAACCATCTGGTAGCTAAACACTGAAGTGTTTTGTATTTTTAAAAAGAAGTTAATTTTAGGGAACCATCTGAATATATACCAAAAATGCTGATCTCATTTACTTTACCATATTTTGGGAGATAAGGTATAAGAGGCTTCTTCAATCACTTTCTCCCAAAACTACATGGTCTTTTTATCCCATCTTCTTTTATTTCAAAGAATAAACTCAATATATCATCATTGCATTGGCATCCTTCAATCTCAAAAAACTATGGTATCGTGCTCTGGAAAGAGGTCAAAGCTGGAGTGTCCTCTCCAGCATGAGGCCTGGGTAGATCAATATGGAGGATACACTGTTCCTCAAGCAGCACATTCCCCCTCTCCATGTTGCTGAAATAGTCCAATGCAACGGCAGAGCCGATACAATTGGTTCCAGCTGCATCGCAGGAGTTACCAGAATGTGGTTGTACACAGTCATGAACTGCTTCCGGGACACCGGCTCCGGATTTTGTCTCAAGGTTGACTCCTGAAGCCTTTTCCGGTAGTGGATATAGCCACATGGTAGTGGAGGCTTGTAATCAGAGTTTCCCTTCTCCTAGAAGATGGTTCTGCCATGTTATCTGCCATTTATCTTCCGCCTTCAAAACTGTTGCCCATCTTCTCCCGTAACCCTGGAAAGGGAACCTTAGGAGGCACTCCAGCCAACCCAATTGGACTAAAGTTTTTTAAGGAGGTGTTACTCCTCTATCACTCACCCTTTGTCTTGGCTTGTGACAGGCAGAGTCTGGCTTCCCAAATGTTAGGCCCAGGATGGTGGATTTAATATATTATCATAGAAAGGTAAAATATTGGGGGGAGGGAGGAAACAGCTCCTTCTTACTTATTTTTTCCCTTGACATAAAAATAATTAATTTCATACAGATGATAATTCATTGATCAACAAAATATGTCAAAAGTGCTGGAATTGTCCCAATTTGATTTCATTTGAAACATGATTCTCAGAAGTTTACAGGTATGTTGTAAAACTGATATTTAGTAATGAACCAATTCCAGCTGATGTCTCCAAGCTTCTGATTCTATATCAGATTTCTTTGAAAATTTCAAAGGAATTCAAGGGTGCTTTCAGAATCCATTTATCTTTCTCTCCTTTTAATGTGCCTTGATTCAAACCATAATTGAATTGATTTTTAGCATTATGATGCCAAATCAATGTCAAATTTTCTCTCTCTCTTTAAAACTGTTCTTTCCTTTTCCGAAGTTTTGTTATAGCAGGTAATGAAAGCCATCAGTTAAGTGTACCTAACAAAAAGAAGGAACTGGTCACTTAGGAACAAGCTCTAAGCTCTGATCTGATGTGCCTCAGATAATTTAATAAAATACAAAACCCAATCACAAAAACCTTAACCTTGGGAATGATTCAATTAAAAGATATTCAATAGGTAAAGTGACTTCTCAACATAATTTGGATGCTCTTGTACACTAATTGCAGTGCCTTCCCTTTTATCCACGTGGCAGAGAAAATGGTTTGGATGTAAAATTAATGGACATTAGACAAATGGTACTGCTATTCATGTAATATATTTCTCAAAATTTTCTTTAGTTATTGGCCCATTTTATTCTTAGTGCCATTTTATGGGAGTGAATGCAATTCTTCTTTATTCTTCTTTGAATCAAAAGGTACATTATTTTATATCTTTATCCCTACCTTCTGTATCTATGAATTACTAATTAATTACATCTACATTTCATCTTTTTAACAGTTGGAGATTTTCAGTCATAACAGCAAGAAAAACACCAAATGTTCATTACTAGTGTGAAATATAATCTATTTTAAACAAGTTACATATATGTTTTGCATTATGTATAACAGTGTGCCAATTTACTTAGAATGCCACTCATATAATATTGCTGATTCTTATGGTTAATGTATTAATCTTTGGCACAGCCTTGTTTCCTTGACAGGATGGGGAGGGGAACCAATTTTCATTTCCTTGTTAGCAACATTTAGTCAGCAGATTGAGTCATAACAGTTCACTGTGTTATTGTACACAGTGCACTGAAGCAATCTATCCACCGGTTTTTCTTTCTAGGCTATTTGCTACAGAAATAATGTAAAGTCTATGGAAGACAGAAGAACAGCCTCCTTAGAAAAATGGTAGGCACTTATGATGCCTTCATGTCTTCCTATTTGAGTCTTCTTCCTAATCTCAGCAGGGCAGAGTTGCTAATAAAGCTCAAACCTTGAAAGAGTCAGGAGAATTGAAGAGATCTGTGTAAAAAGTAAAGCTGCTGAGTTTTTTCCCCCCCTTCAAAGGCAGTGAATGGTCTGGAGGAAAAGAAGTATAGAGGCATAGCAAGGGAAAAAGTACAAACATACTGTAAAAGCATAATCAGCAAAATTGCAAGTATTATACATGCATTTCAGTAAGACGGGGAAAAAAACAAAAACCAGAAACTCCAGAGAGAGGTATTAAGGCAGAGCAGTGATTATAGGAAGAAAAGATTGTGTTATATTAGTATTATTATATTAATAACTATAGAGCCCTGTATTGTACTTCACTGGTAATAGAATAAGTGTAATTGTTATAAAGGTAAAGGTAAAGGTTCCCCTCCCACACATGTGCTAGTCATTCCCAACTTTAGGGGGGGTGGTCATTTCCGTTTCAAAGCTGAAGACCCAGGACTGTCTGAAGACATCTCCGTGGTCATGTGGCCAACATGACTAAGTGCCGAAGGCACATGGAACGCTGTTACCTTCCCACCAAAGGTGGTCCCTATTTTTCCTACTTACATTTTTACATGCTTTTGAACTGCTAGGTTGGCAGAAGTTGGGACAAGTAACAGGAGCTCACTCCATTACGTGGCGCTAGGGATTCGAACCACTGAACTGCCGATTTTTCTGATTGACACATTCAGCATCTTAGCCATGTTTAAATAAAGCATTGCCAAAACTTTACAGGGAGGTATAAAAAAATCCCACCTGTCCAGGGTCTACTGCTTTTGTGGCTGTTTTGAGTCCCATTGTACTGAGAACTAGCCTTGAAGCACTATGGGCCCTGCCACTACCCCCAGGCTGATGCTGTGTATCTGAGTTGTATATTTGTAATGAAGGAACCCCTGCCAGGTAAGGGAACTGGGAAGCTAGGGTTAGGAACCTCTGGGGACTCAGGGATGGGTGATGCGTGATGGCAAGGTATGTTTCAATGGGAGCTAGAGGGCAGGCTGCAGCAGGGAAGATGCCCCCAATGTATAATATTGGTGGTGTGTTCCAGCCATCTATGCTCACACCCAGGGTACTGGTCTATAGACCGACTGGGCCTAGGATTTTTGACTGTTGCTAGTTAATGCCAGGTTGATCAATAACAAGGGTCCTCTTATTATATCTAGCTGGGATGAGGAAGGAGGGGCTGCCCTCTCAGAAATATGCTCAGCTGAGTTTAGTGTTTTACACCAGCTGAGACCCTTGGGCAGGGAGTAGGATGGGAATTGTCATAGGGGAAACTCTGGTAGCCATCTGGGATCTTGCTGTACAAGTTGATGGTTGTGAGACCCTGTTCCTGAAATTAGGCTCACAAAAGCAATTGGAATTGTTGTTACTATACCATCCTCCCTGCTGAGTGTCACCTTTCCTGCCTGAGCTGCTGGAAGCAGGTTTATGGCTCGGGGGGGACTTCAATTTGCCATCCCTTGGATGGACCTCCAAAAGGCCCAGGAATTCATGGCCTTGTGATGTCCATGGACCTCTCCTAGATTATTCTTGGCCTGACTTGGGACAATGGCCTCACACTGGTCATGGTTCTCTTGTGGGAACGGTGGCAATACAATCACACCCAAGTGACATTGAGGTTTTCTTGTGCTGCCCCTCTGCACTAGGAAGCTGAACCCATTTGATTGCTCTTCTCCTAGTGACTAATGGAATCAACTGGGCCTCAAAGGGAGCTGTGGAAAATACCTGCTGATCTGCTACATGGTTTTGCAGAAGCCCTGGCTGCTGCTTAGATAGGGAATTTACTAGAGCCTTAGACAGGATCTCAGCTATGCAACCTCTCCTCGCCCATCACTTCCCATGGTTCACAGAGGAGTTGCGGGAGGTGAAAATACTTAGCGTGCCATTGAAAGAAAAGAAAGAACAAACTAGACAGAACATGAGTTAAGCCATTTACCTTTGGCAGTAAGTGTGGCAATACTTCTCCACTCTTATTGCATCCACAGAATGCTGCTTAGCAGCCCTCTTTAGAGTCACCTGGACTCTCCTTGAAAAGGGTGACATTAACTACAGGACTGTGCAGAAAAAAATTCCAGGCATCTGGATTATAAAATTGCTTAGATTTATTTCCACTTGAATGCTAAGCATGATGCAAGTCCTGTGGAGATGCCCCAGGGAGTGGACATCCAGTTTTCTGGAACACTTTGATTCTGTTGGACTGAGGAAGTGGACAGGATCCTATGGAATGCACAGATACACATACACACACACACACACACCCTGCATATTAGATCCATGCCCCTCCAGGTTGGTTAAGGCCACCCAGGAGGTGTCATGTGAGTGGGTCCAAGTGATGGTGAATTCATCCTTGTTAGAGGGGGTGTTCCTAGTTACTTTTAAAGTGTGCTTCCTACTCAAGAAACCATCCCTGGATGCTACCATTCTAGACAATTTTTGTCAAGTCTCCCACTTTCTATTCTTAGAAATATACTCTTATATGTAAAATAATATATTCTTTATTTTAATAGAATATCCAGGTATTAATTTCAGACAAAATTAAGCATAAAATGATGTTTCTTTTGCAAGTGTAAATATATTTTCATCTCTGTATAGAGAAAGGTATTGTTAATTAATTTGTATACTATGTAATTATCTTTAATGATTTGTTTGTAGTATTAATGTTTCTTCTGTTTTTCCACCTTGCTCAACACTGATTTCTGTAATTGGTATTGTAATGATTTTTGCTATTTGTTGCTGTCAAGGACCAACAATTCCCTTACAAAAATAAAATGCTTGAGATTTGAGCAGCTTTATTTTCAACTATCAACCATTAGTTTATAACTTTCAGACAGGAAACATTTGAAATCTATTTACAAAAGTTCTGTAAATGGCACATTGTGCCATTTCTAAAATATGACCTTGGCTTTCTCATTTTTTCTAGGTCAAATGATTGGGTCAACGCTGTAACTTCATGCATACCTTCACATATACATTATTATCTAGGGATAGTGTTCATTTATGCTGTCAGCATTGTATGTCTGACATAGCTTTATTTTTCATTTATATAATATCTGCCTTTTGGCAACTAGTGCTATTTCTTTGAAACAAAACTTTACACTTTCTGTATTTGGGATATGTCAACATTTTTAATGACTACTTTCAGAAATGCCTAAAACTAAATTAATATGTTTACATTAGCCAGTCTCCAACAATTGGCAGATGTTTCTATACTAAACTAAATTTTCTAAATTAGAAAGTGTTAATGCTATGAAAGGACAGGTCTAGTCAATTCAATAACAGCACTCAGAACTTTCTCCGATTACTTCAATAGTCCTAATCAGCAATTCATCTTTCGTTAAAATAAGAGTCACTGCTTTGAAAGTTTAAAAAAAAACCTGGGTACTTATCAGTAAATGCATTTAAATATGTTTAGGGCAACATAGATTTTACCATTTATTGACAGTATAAAATTATGTCCCATTAACTCTCATTTTATAGTGATCATAGTTTCATTTGAACTTCTTGTGTAAGTTTACAGTATGCCATTTTTATATATTAATTTAAGTAAAATTGGAACGCCAATAAAATTAACATACATTAGCTTCTGGTTCAGCTGAAAAGAATACTATATATCAGCATATTCAAATCCTATATACATTCACACATACAATTACACTTATATTGCAATTTATTCATGGTAACAATCTATGTGCAAGAAAGAGCTACAATTTTGGATCTTGCTATGAAAACCGAGTAGAACCTAATTTGTTGTATATGTTTGAATTAAAGTTATGTGAATGTGATATGGAAATGAGATCCCTGCTCATATAAATACAGTTGGCAGTTTATGAAATTACATTTGGTGCATGCAAGATGCCATGCAAATTCAGTATCCCAGTCATATGTACAATATTCTTAAAATAATTGTTCTTATTCTTCACAGAACTGTGCTTTCTCAATAAATAACAAGAGTCAGAAATTGGTGCAGTTGTAAAAATTTTCTGTAATAGTGAATTCAGGCTGTCATGTGCTAACAATATTTGAGCCAAAAATCAGGAAACAAGTTTTAGCATCCTATAAACATAAGTTATACAGAAGTATTTAAAAAATGAAAATAGGGATCGACCTCCTCTCATAATATTCCAACAAAGACAATCAAGGACATCCACATAATTAGAAAAAATATATTTCATTCCATTGTATCCTGTTCTTGGTGACTGCCTGCACAATTTCCTTCAGATTTTTAGGCATTGATTTGCCACTGCCACCTCCTTAGGACTGAAAGAAATTGACTAATCAAATGTCGCCCAGGTGACTTATGTCTAAAGCAGAACTAGAACTTACAGTCTCCTAGTTTCTAGCCTTATGCCTTAACTACTGTGTCAAACTAGCTTTTTTGTTCCATAATTAGAATATACTTTCATTGGTAAATGATATATTTTAAAAATAGCAACTTTAGTAGAATGCTCCTATGTTAATCAAACAGGTTACCAAACCATGATTGTTAGTAGTAGCTATAAAGCTACAACAGAAAGGAATCAATTATGTTTATAATTAGCTATAGGTATATGCCAATCTCTTCTGATCTATAGTAGTAACTTTCCATGCATTCTCAGTAGCATTCTCACTCTTAGCAGCATGATCAAGGGCCACAATGCATTGAGATGTTAAAAACTGTTGTCCAATATACAGTATAAGAGGTATCCAATTGGGATAGGCTAAATAGTTCTACCTATTAACTGGAATATAATGGATAACCTCTCCATTCAGGTTAAATTTTGCCATGACAAAAATAGAATAGAATTATAGAATCTATCTCCAGATTCCATAGTATTCTCTTTCAATGCCTTAGCAAATTCTACCTACATTGTGTATTTAGTTCCTTCATCTGTTCAATGGCTCTAAGAAACAGTTAGAATTAAGCCAAGCCTAAGAATTAAGCCAAGGACAGACACACTTTTAAGCTACTGCAAACATCTGGAATTTTAAGAGGTCATTGTTGATCCTCTCATAAGATGATCATCATTGGAAATGTGAGTTCTGCAGTTTGAAAATCATTGCAATAATGGTTGCTAGTCACAATCCTCCTATTTACCTATTCTAACTCCCCTGATTACTCTAAAGCATACTACCCAGCTTACCTTTGTTTTATTTTCTCTGATAATTGATTACATTTCCAAACAAACCAGTATATTTCAGCATTTACCCACCTATCAGTTCTTTATGATTTGGCAAATGTCTTTCTCATGCTGAACTACACAGTTCTGGGACTTTCTGCATGCAAATCAAGCACTCTATCACTGAGCCATAATTTTTCCCCTTCAACAAGGAAATGGAAACCTGTATTTAAGTCCCACTGGACAAAGTTAATCAAAGCTTTATTTCAGTTTTTGTATACCGTAGTACCTAATATAGGAAGCCCCCTGATAATTAAATATTTTGGGGGATATTAAAAGAGATGGAATATTATATTTCCCCAAAGGAGAAATGGAGAAAAATATTGACAAAGACAGAAAGCAGCCCTAGTCTTCTTGCTATAGCCTCAAGTCTTTAGAGAGACATATTTTATACCCATTAAGAAAGACTGGGCCAATCTATTCATAAATAAAATGCCTTCAGCCACAACTCCCACGGAAGGCTGGAGCTGATGGTATTAAGAATTTACATTCCCCCACCCAAATTCTAAGGACAGGAGACAATAGGATTTACCCATCACCATTTGAATAGCAAAAGACACAAGGTTCACTACATTGCACAAACCCCTGGAGCATCTCAATCACCAAATCCCAGAACTCTATAAAATCCCTCTACTTATTCAGCCATTTTCTCAGCCGCCCCAGAAATATGCTGCTGTCACTGAAGAGTCTGGAAAAAAAAATAAACATAGACCTTCTTTCCATGTAGCCAGTCTCCATTTTTATTTCCAGTGTCTTTCTTCCAGCTGGGAACCAGACTGGATTTTTCTTCTTACACTAATGAAGTCAAATCTCTTTCAGGCAATGGCAATCTAGAAAAATATTGTGCTCACAAAATTCTACTATAGATTCCTATACCATTTATTAGAGGAGTCCTGTATTCCTTGCACCCATCTACAAAAAAGTAGAAATAATAACATAATGATTGCATCCTAAAAATATTATTTCCAGATTGGTTTGGATACTTCCAGCTACTGATTTTTTTTAACTTTCTGAAGACTTTTATATTTGTTAGGATTGAAAAAAAAAGAATAACCCTGAATACATACTAAGGAACTATATTATAAACTGCACTTTATTTTTGATAGATGAATTTGGCTGAAAATGTCAAATGTTTGCTTTGATAGGATTTCCTAAAATACTAATAGTATTTTTTTCTGGGAGCTTACAACTAACCTATTCATCTCAGTAGCCATAAAAACCTCTCTTGCCAACCCCCAACTGCCTTTTTCTTCCTGCCCCCTTTTTGAGAAAACACAGATAGACAAGCAATAGACAAGGCTCAGAGAAGGGAGAGATCTTGCAACCTTTGTCATTATCAAAAAAATAACCATCATATCTCCTAGGAAACATAGCTATTGTATTATCCTCTGCTTCCCAAGTATTAGAGAAAAACTTCAGTCCTGTGTTGCCTGTTAAGATGAAACATTTATTGAGCAAAAGATCTGTACTTTCCTCTTTACATTTCTGTCCTCTGCTCTTTAATAGGAAATTATGTTCTTCAGTGCAATTAGGGGTGTCATCTATAGTTAAGAAATGTCTGACTTACTTTCTACTACCTCCCTATTGTTGGTTACCTGCATTTTGTATCAAAAGACTTTTTTTTGGAAAAAAAGAATGGGGAAATGGCCCAGAAAAGACTAAGTAGATACAGATTTGCTGCAGAAAGATTAAGAATTTTCACTTTGCTATGATCCAAATCACACAATTTTATATCATCATTATCATTAAGTTCAAAGCTTGTGGACTAACCATTTGTACACAGGTTATTCCCAAAGCAAACATATAAAGTTTGAAAACAGAGCATGGATATCCATGCATCCAGTAGCAGCATATCTGGAAATTTTATTGAGGTATAGCTCAATAAAAGGTATATGCAGACTTTAAAAAAAAGATAAACAACAGTTTCATGAATTATGAACTACTATTGCAAATGTATTGCATCATAAGTATTACATCTAACCATTTCCTATTTTGAGATATTGAACCTAGAGGTAGTCCTTGAGTTAGGACTATCTCTAGGTTGCACACAACTATGTTTGTAAGGAACCACACAACTATGTTTGTAACTCATCATAGTTATAAAATGGGTCACCAGATTTTACAACCTTTTGTGAAACAACCATTAATCAAACATGGCTGTCATAAAGCAAATGCCATGATCATTAAGGGAGCACAGCAGTCATTAAGTGAAAATATTGTTTGCTACAGAGTGTTGCTCAAAACCAAAAGTAAATGCCAGTCAGTAAGTGATCAGTTGTACATTGAGAACTACCTTTATAGAATGTTACTGTAGCATCATGTCCTTATGTATATTATCTCAGGAAAGGTATATTACTTCAGAAACTGTGTTGCGTTACATAATTAAATCATGAATTTATGCCATGCTTTGAATAGCCTTACTAACATTTACAACACGAGTCTCTGGGTGATTGTTAAAAGATGTTAACGATTCACAGTGGTATTTTAAATTGCTACAATTAATTCCCTAGAGAAATTTGTCTTTTTATCTATAAAGGTAATTATGCTTCCAAGTAACTCATGATTATGAAATGAAAGACTATCAAGGACATCTGAAATTTTAGTAATTGGAGTTGGATGGCCACAGTATATTATTTTGTACAATTTTTAGTCAGAAAAATGGTCTCTTACACCACAAGGTATGGCAAACTATTTATATACTTTATTATAATACTGTTCTATTTGTATTACCCAGAAAATCTTCTGTATTTTCATCTAGAATTCTTTCATTATGCTTTATATTGTCCGCTTATTTTATTTGTAAAGCATTTACCTTTTGTTCCTAATAGACCTTTCCTTTTTGCAGAATGTAAAGACTCCTAACAAAAGTTGTATTACGTTTCAAAGATGGTAGATTATGACATCATTATACCTGTGATTTTAAATAATTGTATTTAAAGTTTGCAGCCTGATTATAAACACATTTATGGATATTCCATTGCTTTCTATACAAGGGTTATTTATTATAGGCATTTGGAAATAATAAGCACAGAACTTGTTAAGCACAGGAATGGG
Source organism: Thamnophis elegans (assembly GCF_009769535.1). Taxonomy (NCBI): domain Eukaryota; kingdom Metazoa; phylum Chordata; class Lepidosauria; order Squamata; family Natricidae; genus Thamnophis; species Thamnophis elegans. The sequence continues at coordinate 99,235,642 of NC_045543.1, read as the reverse complement.
ATTAAAAAGCAAAAAAGACAGTAGGAAACATAGTCAACAAATTTAATACCTGGAAAAATAGCATTGAAGTAAACTATCAAATGAGCTTATGTGGAAAGGAAGTTCAAGAAATGGGAAAGCTTTCTTTGAATACATTTTGGTTTTTATTGTCATGGATATTTTATTGGAAAGAGACAATAGTTAAAATATGACTCTAGCAAGGTCAAGATCACAGACATTTATTTGAACAAGGTGAATGAGATTTTATAGGCATTATAAGAATGGAGTCTGGGAAAGAAGAAAACCTTCTTCCAATAAGAGAAGGAAGATTGGTTCATTGCATTCTATGCTAGTAAATTTACTTTAAAAAGATGACATAAAGTTGTTTAAGTTTATACTAATGGATCATTAGCAACTTGTGAAGAGTTTATGCTTAAAGAATAGGCTTATTGATTTTCTGAAACAATAAACCAGATTTTGACTATGTATCGGGGGTGGGTTTCAGCCAGTTCTAACCAGTACGCTAGAACCCGTTTGTGAAATTCACTATATGTTTTAGAACCCGTACGTCAGGTGGCACAGTACTGGAACACTGCCTCCTGGCTGCCCCCCCCCTCACTCGCTCCCCTCCCCTGCCCTACACGATCTCCTTTCATTCTCTGTCTGCCTCATTCACTCGTCCAGGTAGCAGAGAACAAAAGGAGATCGCATAGCTCAGGGAAAAGGAGCCTGCAGCATCCTTCATTCAAACGGCTTTCTCGCATGCCTTCTTTCTTTCTCCGGAAGGCATGCGAGAAAGCCTCCCCCATTGCCCGAAGTGAATGAAGGAGGCTGCAGGCTCCTTTGCTCTAGGTTAAACTACGCTACACTATCTCCTTTCATTTCCCGTCTGCCTCATTCACTCATCCCAACCTGTGATAGCTTTCTCCTGGATTCCTCTCTCTCCCCCCTCCTCCGATCTCCCAAAGTTCTTTCCCCAGCCTGTGATAGCTTTCTCCTGGATTCCTCTCTGTCCTGCCTTCTCCGATCTCCCTAATTTCAACCCTTAATCCTCCAGTTGTCTGTTTTTGGGAGTTTCCCCCCTTTCTTCCTCCCCGCTCCATTGGAATCCCAAAAATGTTTGCCATGTGGGCATGGCTTGGGGGGGGCATCATGTGACTGAGTGTGCATTAGTGATGTCAAGTTGGCCATACCCGCCCAGGCACATGACAATCAAGCCATGCCCACAAAATAAGCCACACCCACAGAATAGGTTCTAAAAAAATTTGAAACCCACCACTGCTATGTAGGTAGGTAGGTAGGTAGGTAGGTAGGTAGGTAGGTAGGTAGGTAGGTAGGTATGTAAAAAGTAGCAGCAGATCATTGAGGACAACACTAGGAGATACATTAATTTTAAAGGGAAAATATTGTAGTTCAACAGTATTTGCTTTTCAAAAAAGGAGAAAAAACACAAAGAATTATCAAAGTAAAATTTCACAGAGGTCAAAATATGTTATGAATGCAGATGGTGCCTCATATTGGGATTAACAGTGGAAAGAAGCAAACTTCATCTATACATATATATGACTTTTAAATCTATTTCTATTCTTGTACATATAGCATATTTCCTTGTATTTCAAGTTGGAGATCAGAATTTCATTCAGATTCAACAATTCAGATATAAGAAGTACAAAGTAAGATTTCTTTTCTTCCTTCAGTCTTTTGAGTGCATTTATAATCTTATTTGTATTGTTTTGTATAACCTTGCTACAATCATATTAAGCTACTGAAATACGCAGTTTTAAAAAAGAATGGGGATATACATTATTTTGTTTCATCCAGCTTCTGTGCATATATTTCTATAAATTTCACTTGGTATTTTTGTATTATTTCAAATTCTAGAATTGCTCGTATACATAGGGTTTTAGCCTTCCAGAGCCTTGAGGAGCTTTCAGGAGCCTTCCCTGAAGGCTCCGGAGGGCAAAAAATGGCCCAACAAGCAAATCGGAACTATGTTCTTGAACTTCCAGTTTGCCCGTAGGGCGGGTTTTTCACGCTCCAGAGGCTTGAAGGCTTGAAGGCTTGAAGCCTCCAGAGGGTGAAAAATGGCCTCAAAAGAAGGCTGAAGTCAGCTGACAGGGAAACGCCTCACATACCCTGACAAATGGCTCTGCGTGCCACCTGTGGCACGTGTGCCATAGGTTCACCATCATGGACTTAAACCATTCTTTAAAACATGTAGAAAAGGAAAATCTATTGAAATATTAATGATTTGAAATATTATTATATTCAAACAGATATTTATGTATAAATATGGTACATTATAAAAATGCCAAATTTTGTAGTGAATCTGACCCTTAGCTAGGGCTACCAGAAGAACGCCAACTTTTTGTTGCCCCCAAGGTGTCGTTCAGATTTCTTCAGGTCATATCTGATAGTCTTAATTCGTCCATGTTCAAAAATGGAGTGTAGACACAAAATAATTACTTTGGAGCCAAATATGTTAAGCTTACATTTTGAGCAATGTACATTTAAAATTTTGTATTTTATTTATGTTTAGATTGTTTAGTATAGCTTTGGGAATCTTCCTGAATGAAGAGCATATTTTTAAACATCTTGCACTAATATACAGTAATTAAGTACATTGACTTAGAGGTTATAATGCTTCTAATGGGCTGACCTAGGTATCTGCCACCTGAGGCAGCCCATCTCAATAGGTTAGGGCAGATCCTCGCAACTGAAACAGACCTATCACTTTTTGAGTTGATTGTGTCTACTTCCTCTGATGTAATTCACCTCAAATAATAGTTCACCTTTGCTTTGGTCAATTTGTTCTCCAGTGTATATTGTATTATACTGCATAGCTCATATAACACCTACAGTACTTTCTTCCTTATCTCCAGTCAAAGTCCTGAAATGGGAACACATTAAATTAGAATCACTATGCAATAAAGAAAAGACTCAAGAAATATGCATGCTTTAAAGCAGAAGAAACCGACCAAAGGACAAAAATAACAATACGCTTTCAAAAATATTTAAATGGATTGCAGAAAAAGTCTACATTAACAGGCTTCCTAAGAAGCCTATTAATGCATTTTAACAATATTATCCACTCTTGTGAGATGAGATTTATGCTCCAATGGAGCATTTTCTGAAAGGAATGAGATTTAATATAACACACTCACATAAATCATTATGTTAAAAAAGTAAATAACAGAGTGTTAACTTATTTTGTTATTAAAAATTAAATATATTTATAGTTGGAGAGAAGTCTGACTCATTTCCTTTTCTAAAAAAAACATATCCTATATGGATTCAAAATATGATTATTGTATTTCTAAATAAAATGTTTGAAAAGGGGAAGATTAAATAATGTAAAAAGAACTAATAAAATTTGTGCCATTTTGCATTCCTCTCATAATCTTAGTAAAGTGAATGAAATAATTTGTTCTATTTTGTCATTCTTGTTATAATATTCACTACTGGAATGGGGTTTCAAGAAGCATTTAGACTGCATTCCATATTTTATGAATCAAAATACTCATAAAGTCTTGACCTTCTAAATATTCTGCTTTTTTTTCCTTCCAGTATTCGGAGAATTCTCTTTTGGTTAAAAATGCATTGCATTACTAAGAACAAAATAATCTGATGAAGATTTCTTTTTGCATAATTCAAATGCAGAAAAAACAATTAGTAGAATCAATCAATTTTAATTCTTCCCCATTATTTAAGGTTAAATTATACAAGTGCCAATCTTTGTGACAATGACCCTAATGGTTATTTTTTTTTTACTAGAATGATCCTTCAAATTTTGTTCTACTTTTTTGGGGGGGGGCATGTAATTTAAGTCCTTTTCTACTTGATATTTCTGTGTGCACAAATTTGGAAAATGTGCATCAGATTTGTTCATAGGATATTTCTGATGAACCTCCAAGGTAAGATGGGAAAGAACAGAGTACTTAAAGACACACTGAAGTATCAATTAACCTATATTGGAATAACATGCCCAGGTTAGTGCAAAAGGTGGTGATATTGCTGATTGTACATCATGGTTAGAAATAATATGTAGATTCAGGATTCTATTTTTAGATAAACTCACTGAAGTTGCCATGTAATTGTACAGACTGAGCCTTGGTCCTCTTTAATTATAGAAGAGAATGAAGGAATGCAACATTAAATGCAGATAGCAAACAGAGTGAAAATCTGGATTAGTCAGATGTGGTATTCTGCATATTTTGGAGCCTGAGCTCTTTTTATTGTTACTAGTCCTAAAAGGCAATGTTTTCCCCCCCCCCCCTTCTGCACTATATAGATTTAGCAACTATATTTTTAAAAGAAATTCTCAGTTAGGAAACTTACTTTCTACATTGAGATTCCATATCACCACTTATTCCATTCCACGCAAGCCAGAACCTGGAAAAAATGTTTCCTTTGATAAACTGACTGAGTCCCAACTTTAATCATTATTTACATTCAATTCAATATACAATACACTAAGGGGGTGAGAGAGAGTACCTTGGTCTATATACCAAATGAATGACCCATTGGGATCTCCATATCAAAACAACTTACTTTATGTGCAGCCAGAACTTGAAAATAATATTTAACACATCACAGTACTTAAACAAAATGGTTCGGATGAGATCTGCATATGTGGGACTGATTGGGGTAGATTGCAGAGGTGACACAGAAATATAATTTATCATATTTTATTTATATCTTAAATTATTGTATTCTATTCCAATTCAGGGGACATGGAGGCTCAGTGGCTAAGACGCTGAGCTTGTCGATCAGAATGATCGGCACTTCAGCAATTCGAATCCCTAGCGCCGCATAATCGAGTGAGCTCCCATTACTTGCCCCAGCTTCTGCCAACCTAACAGTTCGAAAGCATGTAAAAATGCAAGTAGAAAAATAGGGACCACTTTTGGTGGGAAGGTAGCAGTGTTCCGTATGCCTTCGCCATTTAGTCATGCCGGCCACATGATCATGTAGACATCTTTGGACTGTGCTGGCTCTTCGGCTTTGAAATGGAGATGAGCACTGCCCCTAGAGTCAGGAACTACTAGCGCATATATATGCGAGGGGAACTTTTACCTTTATTCCAATTTCATTTTAGGCTGTAATATATTCCAATTCCTTTTAAAATCATATTTTATTCCAATTTAATTGTAAATTGTATTTTATCAAATTCCATTTTAAATTTCTTTTATCAAATATTAGTAATAATTTGTTTCTAGAACGTTGCACTTTTATATGGCCCAAGGGCTAATCTTAAAGACTCAATGTCAATGTCAATACAATATACTAAGCCATAAACCATAATTTACAAACCGCAATACATGAATTTCTACAAGCTACAGCAAAACAAAGAAACCACATTATGCTTCAACACCATGTGTGACCAGGCCAATGGCAGGAATTCTAAAATTTAATATTCCACAATTATTCCAAATCAGAAATAGGTTGACAACTAATGGGATTTACTACAAATAATATAAAATTAAAGTTAGAATATTTGTCCAAATTGAATGAAATATTGAATGTTTTTATTTTCATTATAATTTGTGAGGTTTTAACAAAGTATTATATGAATATAATTTCACTGAATGTATTAATTGCTCTAATTCAATAATCTAAAGTGCTAACATTGATCATGTATGCAGAGGAAGATGTAAATTTAGTTACTGCTGATTATGCATTTGTTAACAAGGTTGCAAAAAAGCTTATGGGTTCATAAAGCGTATTACAAGCATACAAAATGTATACCTTTGTATGGCCTGTGACTAAGTTACCCATAATTTATCATGATTATCTCAGTTATATAAATATGTCTACCAAACTGTCCATAAGGAAATAGTAATTTCATTTCATTTGTTCATAATTTCTGCTAACATTCATGGCAAAGTAAAATATGTTGTTGCATATTTTTTCCTGCACATTGTAAGAATTAGATTGCCAGTTTTATAGGTTGCAAAGAGCCTTTTTTTTAATGAGTTCATGGAAATCATCAATTTTTTAGTGCTGGGCAATCAGTATCTTGGGGATTTTTGAAATGTATCATCTTACAGGTTGCCAAGTGTTGTCCATACCAGCATCGACAGATAATTGGAGAGGATGCAGAAAAAAATCCACACGCAATCTACCTCTGTGCCATAATTTTGCCTTTCATGCATGCTTGATTGTAGGAGTGTCAGATTCAAATGGAATTTTTTCTTGCTTTTGTGGATGAATAATTACTATGTCAGGTCTTTACAGGATTTACTGATTTATCCTATAATTGAAGTGAAGGTTTGAGAGTTAATTCTCACAAAGAGAAAAACAATCTGTTATCAGATCTGATTTTTTTTCCAAAACAAGAGATAGTTGGAAATTAGGCTTCCTGTCTCCATTTACTCCATTGCTATAATTGTATGTAAAAATGACCTTGGGAGATAGGGACACTGCCTGGGGAACAGTCAGATAAGAGACAGCATAGTCTACAATTGGATAGAGCCTGGAGTAAGAGGCTCAGAAGAGATTTTCCCTAATTTCTCAAGGTCTGTGTGTGTGTGGGGGGGGGGATTGTACATTCAGACTTGAAATATTCTGTTAATGTGACCTTATCATAAAGTAGAAGAACTCTACAGCCTCCATATTGTTGTTAGTTGCAAAGTCGTGTCTGATCCATCACAACCCCATGGACAATGTTCCTCTAGGCCTTCCTGTCCTCTACCATCCTCTGGAGTTCATTTAAGCTCCTACTGCTTCAGTGACTCCATCCAGCCACCTCATTCTCTGCCATCCTTCTGTCAGCCTCCATGAACACATGTAAATAATGAAAGAAACACATCCTCTCTGAGCTTGCTATTAGGTAAGGAAGAATGAATGAAGAATGAAGTTTCCTCTAAGAATGAGGGAAGGGGAGATGCTGTGAGATTTACGTTTTGCACAGAAGAAATAATTTGATACAAATTAAACAAGGGAAACTTGGCCTGTCTAGAAGATCATTGTGTAGCTTGGCCAAGAGAAAGAGATAAATAAAACATGTGCTTACTGTTGTGGCCCAGCAGGAGCTATTGGAGCTGCCACCAGACTCCGACAGCGAGGGGCCTATGAGTTGGCTCTGAAGGATGTGGAGGACCCTGGACAGGTTCCGACCCAGAGCAGGGCGCAGAGAGGCTGGTTGGCCACCAGGAGGCACCTGAGCCTTGGACCAGTGGGGAGGAGACAAGGGAGAGTGATCCGGATGCCAGCAGTGAGTTGTTCCTGGATGCCCGGCACCAAAGAGCTAATAGGCATCAGGAACAGTTGTGCAAGTATAGGAGGTAATTGCACTCAGCTGGTGGTCATTAGGCTCCTCTCCAGACTATAAAAGGACTGCTTGTGCGCATGCCCTTTTTGCAGAAGTCAATGCAGGAACGAATGTTAGAGAACATTATTGTGAGCTTGGCAGGCTGGATTGCTGCCATGGATTGCTGCCCAAGCTTATCTGTGCTGGATTCCTGCCCAAGCTTGTCTGTACCGGTCTGCTACCAAGGACCTGTCTGTCTGTTAATTAAATGCCGTAACTTATCTTTGGCTCGGAGTGTGTGTTGGTGTGGGACGAGGGGGGTCAGAACAGCTTACTATAAATAGGAGAGAGTTTTGATACACATTTTCCATACATAGGCATTGTATTTAATTGGATCAAGCCTGGTCTTGCCAAAGAGAAGCCTGAGCAGAGCTTGTTGTTATCCTTCATGATATTACATAACAAAGCAATAATACAAAAGTTTTCACAAATGAGATGTAAAGAAACAGATATAACAGAGGTGAATTAAAAGATGTTGGAAAAACCTGTCCTCAACAAACAAACTGCATGAGTTTTATTCTCTGGTTTCATAAAGTAAGGGGTCATGGATCTAGTATTCAGATACATAACAGAATTCCAAAAGACATTGACATTGCTAATTTGTTTTTAATCTACTTGAAAGTTCAAAGTTCAACTTTTAGAGAATATGCAGAGAGACTTAGTGATTTTTTGGTGATCAGTCTACTAACAATATACTAGCCAGCCAACAACATATAGAAAGGTCAATTTTCCTAACGGTTATAAATATTTATCTCAAAAGAATTAGCCTCTAGATATAACATTGCAAAAAGTTTAATATACAAGTATTCCTGCGGAATTAAGAAGATCTCACCAGCTTTTGACCACTTTTCCAAATTACCTTGTGATCTAGACTGTTAAACACTATTAGAATATAGGGATAATCCCAGAATGGTTTTCACATTTCCCACAGCAACATCTGGTTTCTACTTGATGGTGATTGTTTCTTCTTGATTTGAACCATCCAGCAAAGTCACATAACATTATTAGGGATGCTTAAATTTAGATCTCTGCATTGAAAAGGGTGTTTGCCTTCATCGATTATATTGGACCTTCTTACCATATGAACTTATGATCATATGGTGGGGATAATGGCTTTCCACTTGATACTCCTCCCACCCTCAAATTGGATCCAGAACAGTGAATATGACTTTTAGCCTTTTTCATTTTCCAAATGATTGGTGGAATCAGTCAACAGGGGGAACATGCCTGGAGCTAGTAGAAATGGTACTTCTTGTCCCATCCATGTGTACTATGGGATGTCTAAACATTCTATTTTAGTAGCCAATTTTGTTCTCTTTTCTGTTTTTCTAGGAAACCTTTAATGGCTCAGTATCATGCCCAAGGACATTTGGCAAGATCCCTGACAGAAATATGTTCTGGAAAAATCTGTTCCCATGACATTGCCTTCATCTGATCCCAGACAAGAGTTTTCTTTATATCATCCTCAGATATACTTGTGTTAATGTGTTTTTCCCCTTATTCCAACATTGCAAGGCAGCTGTAATTTACATACAATCTATTAAAGTTTTTCACCCTATGTCTGGCAGCAACTGGGAACAGAGACATTAAGTAAGACAGGAAATTGACAAGGAACAGCAAATTTTACGCCAGTATAGTTTCCTGATATTTAAAAGGGAGGTGAAAAACGGTGGGAATAGTCCCAAATGCAGATTTGGCTAAATTTGGCTTGTTTCTCTGTGAGCCATGCATGTTCCCAAATTTTACTAACACTGAACATATTGGGCTGGGAAGAGGGAGGACATTTAGGTGGACAAAATGGATCAATGGGCATATAGTTTGGACTTGGTAGAAAAATGTGCCCTCATCTCATTGATTAAATATAAGTTCATATATAATGCTAGCTTCTGATAGCAAAGTCACCTTGTATGAATCAACTGTGAGCATGTGTAAGGGAAATCACTCAAACATATAAATCAGTAATTCTACCTATTTTTCTTTGCAAGGGGAATGCAACTTGAAATCACTGAGGATGTCTTAAAAGATCATGTAGGATTTGCTTGATTCCTTGTGGAGTTATAAAATGTGAATGACTACAGCATTTAGCCCTTTGTGGCTTGTGTACTGATTCTTTTCTCTTGATACTGTCTTTGCTGTACACCTTAGCCCTCTTGGTAACTGTTATTCTGGAGTTTAAGAAGTGTGTAACTCTCTGCTAAGAGGATTCACTGTCATTGTGTGTTAAATACTTTATCCAAGCATTCTGTATGCGGTAAGAGATATCTGTGCTATTGGTCCCAAGTAACAGCCCTTTAAAAGTAATTTCTTCTAGATGACTCCAAATGAGATGGCAGTCTAAGCTAATCTTTAAATCACATCAACACAGACTTAGTTCCTCACTATATCACACTTAATCAATGGGGAAATGCACAGGAGGGACACAGATAGACAAGCGAATGATCAAATGCTTGGATTTCATTAAGCAAAGAAATTGAATGAAGATGTATTTACAGGTTAACATTTTCAAGGACGATAAAAAACGATTTGCCAACTTACTGTTTAAAAGCAGTGGATCTAAGGAGCATGTGCAGCTACTGTTGGGCTAGATCTCATTGTTTTTATTTTATTTCTACCATAACTTGCATAATCTGCTGAAATGTCTGAAAAAGAAATATTAAAAAAGAGAAATTTCTTATCAGAGATTTAAATTATTTACTTTTTAAAAATGATTTTTATTGATTATGTGCCATCAAGACAGCATTACTTTTAGCAACCATTCAGATATCTTCTCTAAGATGGTCTGTCCACAGACTGACCTTTAGGTCTTCTAACAGTATACCCATCACCACTATAATCAAGTCCATCCTACCAAAAGACTGCAGAAAGAATAATTGCAACCAGCCTGCCTTCCAAGAAGAACCGAATCTTGTGCCGATCAGAAGGAGGACTGAGAAGATATCTGTAGATTTCTGTTACATCCTGGACATAAACTGTTTCAACTCCTCCCCTCAGGACAGTGCTATAGGGCATTGCATGCCCAAACAAACTAGATACAGGGACAGTTGTTTCCCTTGTACATCATTCTGTTAATTCTCACAGTGCTGTCTAATGTCTATGTGTATTCACCCATGTAGTATGACTGTATTATTATTATTATTATACTCATTCTCTTCTTTATTCCTACATATATTCACCCCTCTTATTGGTATGATGATGATGATGATGATGATGATGATGATGATGATGATGATGATTCTGTCATTTTGAATGTACACTGAGAGCTTTTGCACCAGAGCCAAATCCCTTGTGTGTCTAATCAGACTTTGACAAATAAAGGATTCAATCACTTCAGTCACCCCCACTACAGTTGGTCATCCTTTTCTTCTCTTTCCTTCCTTAAAAATCTTATCATCAGATAAAAATTATATCCACAACTGTTCATATCAATTAAAAATAGTTCCTGCCTTTAGACTTAAAACTTTTAAAAGGTGGGGGAAGAGACAGGACAAGCAAGCAAGAAGTCATGAAAAGTGTTGAATTAGTTTGACTAAGCCAGAATGCTTCCACAAAAAGAATGCAGTTGATCCACCATGTCGTTCTTCTAGCCAATGAGCAGATACCAGCATATGCTAGACTAACTGAACCCATTTTGATGTTTGATGATGGCAGCAAGATTTTGACTAATAGAGACTACATGTTATGGCCTGCTGACTCTATCCAGTCCAGATAGCTTTTTAGAATTTGAATAAGAAGGTCCATTTTAATCTTCATGTCAGGATGCAACTTGTTTTTGTTCCTGATATCACTATTGCTGTTTTTACTGGATCAGTCTGCAATCAATGGTTTTATACAAGATATATAGATATATACTTGTACATTCTCTTTATTATTTAATGTTATGCTAGACATTGAAATGACAGAATAATTTTGACATTTCCCTCGTCCCCCATGCACCCACATTCTATGGCCTAAAATCTTTCACTATCTAAAGACTAATTCCTATTTATTTTACATTATCTCTGTGCTTCTTTGATTTTATATTGTAAGCTGTCATGAACTTCAAGGAGCGTGTAAGTCTAATGTGCAGTAAATAAATATTTCATTACTATTTTACATCAAAGTATTTTCTTTCCGATGAATGCAAAGAACAGCATGCCCGTTATGATTATTCACAGAACTGATTTTGAAGTTCCTTTATTAAAAAAAGATGATGTGGAATTCATTGGAAGTCTCATATTCATATTAATATAGCCTCCCCCCTTCATCTGTGAAAAATCTATTGAATGTTATTTAATCCCTGGCATTTTACATCATAATCACATTTCAGAAATTAATCAATGTGACTTGACTTTTTAAATGAGTAGGAATAATGACCAGATTTATATGTATTGGGGCAGTGAATAATATTGGCTGCATTACTAAACACTTATATTCATGTGAAATACTTTTAAAGTCAGGACCAGGAAAAGCAATCAGAAATAACACTGGCTATATATATGGTACATATATGCATATGAACATGAACATGAACATGTAATTTATTTGTATATTATCTCTTCTCACTTCAATGGACGGTATGTGTCTTCCTTAATGTTGTTTTGAGGTTTTGAGAGTTCTGCAGAGTATCCTACCTGTTTCTAGCACCACACTCTTCTGAACAGAGAGTTCTGATGTTCTTAGAACCCATTGGAGCCACTCTCCCAGCTTAGGAGTGACTTCCCTGAGTGGTCCTCCCATCACTGCAACCATCTTGGCTTTGACTTTCCACATTTTCTCTATTTTATCCTTCAGGCTGTGATTTTTCTCCAGCCTCTCATATTGTTCCTTTCTGACATTGCTATGATTAGGAAACCACTACATATATCATCCCCACTATCTTCTAGCCTGGGTCAACTACTACAATGTTTGTTTGATTTGACTTGTCCTTGCCTGTCCACCTGGATTTGGAAATCTCACAGAATCCTAGCCCTGTTATTCTCCATGAGTTTTTATAGAATCTCACATGTGGACTTGGGAGAATATAGCCAATACACTGCACAAATGTTCCTCTGTGCAATGCCAGCGACTTGATCATAGCATTCAGTTTATGCTGATCCCACCTGCATCTTATACACTGTTATGTAGTAATGTATGCATTATGTTAACAAGCCTTTAGGCTGCTCCAATCAGAACTGATTCATTATAATATTTACTAGTGGTCTATCATCCAAGTACTTGCTAGATTCAGCATATTTAGCTTTAAAATTCAGGTCATGGCGCTCATCTTTTGCTTTTCAAAAATGAATATGGAAGAGTAATAAAATATGTATTTACATTATATAATGTCATAATTCATTCTAGAAAACTGAAGTGACTATATAATATGAATCCAGGTGTGCCCAATTAAAAGTTTTAAAACACTAACACTGAATGCACTTGGACTTAATAATAGAATTTAAGATTGTACCTTTGGCACATAATAAAGGAAAATAAATATATATTCTGTACCTAGATACATTCTGGAATCACTGTTATAATTCCTATACAGGTGATCATTGATCTTGCAATACAATAGCAGGATGCAGGGACTGCTATCTCCTTGTGTTCTTTTTCCATTTTCTTTCTCGCTTTTATTTTGCTTTGATTTTACAAAACTGGACAATTGTTCAAAAGTCCTTGTTCTGCATAATGAATCATAGTTGTGTTCCTCCATTACGTTCATCAGTTTAAAGGTTCCTACTGCTTATAAATAGATATTAAGATTGCTGGTCTTAAGAAATGTTTTAAAAAGGCATTAGACTGAAGATGTCTAAAGGAGAGAATCTTGAAAGAGAAACAGTAGTGTGCAATAATAACAAAACAGAATGTCTAATTGCCAAGGCCTATTTTCTTTAAACTCCATCAGTCAAACATATGGGGGAACCTGGATTACATTCAAAAGAATGCACTCGGGAACTAAATAAGTTATACAAACCAACTAAGATAGATTTTTCCAAGCCACAAGGGATAGAAATGTCTCTCTTCTTTGAAGATAATTGCAAGATCCACAGATAACAAGATGGTTTGGCTAGAAGCTAAGATTTCCTCTGAGAACTGGCAAGACTTTTACAATAGGCTATACAATTCCTTCTCCATTAGTGCTTGCATCTTCTCACCCTTTAAATAGTGTTCTATCCATCCCAGCTGCAGTATTTATCAATGAAAAATGAGAAAGAAAAGCCCCCAGTAATAATCAAATACTTCCCACACTCTTGAACAAATAATGCCATTGGTGGGCTTTCCCACTTGCTTCCCTCCTCCCTAAGCATTCGATATGTAACATATATTAACAACACATTCCAAATGCTTTAAAGATTGGACTTTTCTATTATTGCCCCATTATTTAACAAAGGCAACAGCACTACCACCTGAGTTTCTTAAGTGTGTCTAGCAAATTGTAGGCAGTTCCCAGAAACTGTGTGCTACAGTTTTGAACTGGCTAGAACAGGAAAAATGTTTTGCTAATACATAAGTGTGCGGTCTTACAGTTCCTAGCAGAGAAATGCCCACATGTATACTCTGTGTCATTATTGATTTCAAACCAGTTTTTGATTCCTTCCCTAAAGAAAAATTCTGATGGAAATTCTTTCATTCATCCATAGATCAGAGATCACTTTGCTTAATTAGGATGGTGCACAAAAACACAGTTATACAAAGATGTCTTGAATGATATCTCAGAGTGCAAACAAGCCTTAATTATGGCCCTTCTTCAGTATTTATCTGAACTGAACAGCCAGCACCTTGATCAAAGCAGAACTCTAACACCACATGCTTAACAATAGACAGCAGGCCAGCTTCTTTATGCCAAAGATGCAGTCATTCTCTCCTAATCCAGTTTGGCCTTAGAAGAAGTTTTGGGGCTCTAGCAGATGAGTCTAGGGAGAAAAGACTCCCAATAAACTCTTCTGAAACCAAAACCGTGGTTTTCTTGAGTGAAATTAGATGAGTAACCATCAATGGCAGAAAATAATAAATTAGTACAAATGTCATTTTTTTGTGGTATTCCAACCTTTTTATAATCTGTAATCTGTCGTGAACAGATTCTTACCATGAAACTTTTAATGCAAAACCCATAAATCTAAATATAAGCATATACTGTAATAATCTAGAGCCCTTAGAAATCATCCAGTCCAGATTCCTAAGAGCGCTACTCCAAGTAATCAAGTAATTTACTGTGTTTTAAATGTAGCATTCCATTTAAAAACTGGAATCATATTGTTACATTTGGCTCACACTTCACTTCTTAGATATTTCCTGGCTGCTGTGATTTTGTTAGATTTTTCTTCTTTCTGGAAAAACTAGAATTCAGAATGATCTATACCAGTGCAGCTTCTTATTTAAAGGTATTCTGTCCATGAGTCTATTCAGAGTTAAAGACACAATCTGGGAGCAGATGTTATAAGCCTCAAAGAACAGCAGGGCAATTTAAGCAATCAATACTGGCAGGATGTAAGCAGAAAATTGTTCATGTCAGCAAATTAACTATTCAGTATTAACTCCCCCATATACCTCAGAGCTTTCTGCTTAGCCTGCTTTGATGCCTTGACCTCTACAATATTGGAGGCAAAGTATAGCAATACTCCTTTTGCCCTGTGACCTGGAGGAACTTGAGCCTCTAGTCTATCCCATTTATTCCTTCAGTGCCCCTCTTCTATAGCAACTTATACTCTCCCTTCAATATTTCACCTATATGAACTTTCATTGATTCTGAACAAGATTTCATTTGCATTTCATTGTTGGATTGTAATTCCAACATCTCCCAGAGAATTCAAAATTTATTTTAGCTGTCATTGCATTACACAGGAAAACACTCTGTCCTAATTTTACAATATTATAAGTAAAAAATTTTAAACTTAAGCTTAAGCTTTCTATGCTGTTTTGTATTTTTTTTAATGTCTTGGTTACGTCTCACTGGTCTGTAATTACATGCAAACAGATTCACTTTGTAATTTGCTATTTTATTTCCAAAGTTTTTATAATTAATTCAATTAGTTTTAAGTATTATTTTTTAGTATTCTAATACTCATATTTATAGTTTTACAGTTTGAATCATTGGATTTATTTATTTTACTTATTCTCTTATTTTATTTATTGGAATCTCATAACACTTTTACAAAAATTGTATAAAATACTGATTGGTGACAATTAAGATAGTGTTACTGAATAATATCAACAGACAGATACATGCACACATAAATACGCACATGTTGAGAGAGAGAGAGAGAGAGAGAGAGAGAGAGAGAGAGAGAGAGAGAAATTAAACATAGATTTATTCAACAAATTAATGTACATAAGGACATGGTGAATAATTTAGAAAATCAATATGAAAAACCTGAATAATTGAAGGGTGCATAAGCAAAGATCTCTGTAGGTTAATGTTTAATATAGGCCTATTTAGTGACCTGTGTACTAGCAGTAATTGTTGAACCTTAACTGCATGAATAATAATCGCAATGGTTGTAAGGAGAAAGCTGAGAAAGAGATAAGCAGGTCACAGTCTAGTACTTCTATGAAAACCTCATGGATTCTAGCTGAATTTTCTTGCTAAATTAATTCAAATTAAAATTGCACTAAAATACAAGTATCCAACAAGATT
The DNA here is from genome assembly GCF_009769535.1 of Thamnophis elegans. Lineage (NCBI taxonomy): Eukaryota > Metazoa > Chordata > Lepidosauria > Squamata > Natricidae > Thamnophis > Thamnophis elegans. The sequence goes on along the minus strand of NC_045543.1, from coordinate 99,219,758 downwards.
AAGAATTGGTATTATTTGTGTTTTAGAATATTAGTTTTTAGAAAATGTAATTTAAAAAACCTTAAATATAATTTGCACATATTTTTGTTTTAATTCATTAAAACCGTAAGCTTCTGTACTAATTTTAAAATAAGATTTTTTTAAAAAATGTCAAAAAGATAATTATGAGATCAGAACCTAAACTGCAATTAATCATATGAACATGTTGACACATAAACAATATTGTTACACAAACTCTGTCCTTATGGACATGACAATAGTAAGTCAATTTTTTGCATTATTTTGTCAGAAGGCACATTTTGTCACTTCCTCCTGCTGTCTCCCTCCCCATGAAAACTTCTGATTTCTTTGGCCAATGTATTAGTTAAATAGACTGGGAATTTCAACTTTGGCATTGCTTGCAATGTCGCATGAGGAGACAGAGTACTCAATTTTACTGGGCCTTTCTATCTGGGCAGCTATCCGTGGTTGAATCCACTTTTTTCTGCCTGGATGTTCTGCCAGGTGTTTGGCACGGAGAAAGACAGTTTTTCTTGACTACACAACACTCAATGCAATGGTTAAAGTTGGAGACACAGTATTGCAGTAGTTCTACTCCTTTTTGAGCAGGCTGGTTGTGAGTTTGGGAATGGGGAGAGGTTGACCCTCCTTAGGCACTATGATATGAAGTGGTTCAGGGTTCAGTCCATTCACTTATTCAAAACCTACATGAAACTACTAGGAGAGATTATGTGGATGAAGTATCATAAATATGCTGATGATACTGAGTTATATAAATCCATCCCAGGTCCACTGGGAATTGAGGTCATGACCATATATCTATGGGTTGTCAGGGTTCAGATGAAACAGGAGCCAAGTGAGCAATACTGTTCATTGAAGTAAATGTTCTGGTTCTTGACAATTACCAGGACTTTACACATAAACTCAAAAGACCCTTTGGGAATCTCAGCAGAGAATCACAGATAGAGAGAGATTTGGAAGCTCTAGCAGGGATAGTGAAGAGTATATTTCAGACTTTTTTCTATTTGCCATTGTAGGGTAGAATAACTAAGCCTGAATGATGAGTACAAATAAATGATGACCTTTGAGATGAGCAGGGGAAGCGAAGTGAATACCAGAGGTGGTATTCAGCGGTTTCTAACCAGTTCTGGAGAACCAGTAGCAGAAATTTTGAGTAGTTTGGAGAAGCAGTAAATGCCACCTCTGGCTGGCCCCACCCCTTCTATTCTCTGCCTCCTGAGTCCCATCTGATTGGGAGGGAATGGGGATTTTGCAGTAACCTTTCCCTGGAGTGGGGTGGAAATGGAGATTTTACAGTATCCTTCCCCTGCCACGCCCACCAAGCCACACCCACCAAGCCACGCCATGCCCACCAAGCCACGCCCACAGAACTAGTAGTAAAACAAATTGAATCCCAACATTGCTGGAAGTGTAATTATAGCTGCCTGACCAGAAGAGTTGAGACATGGGAGGAATGGAAAGGGGAAAAAGAGCCTACTGCTTCCTGTCTTCCCCCATACCAGTTCTCTCAATGACAACCTCAGAATCTAGCATTGGACAACTCATGCAAATTGGAGCAGCCAGTAAATCCCTGTCATCAGGAGAGAAACAGGAAGATATCCAGGGCTGTATTTTAATGTGGGACCCCTGGACACGTAGCTAGATCATGCCCAGTAAAAGCATGAGTGATGGTCACAACAATAAGATGCAGAACTTGTAAACTAATGGAGCCCAAAGCCAACAAATACTTAACTCGGTTCTAAACAGCGCCTCAGGGAAACTTTACCAGCCTCCCATCTCAGAGTTCTAAACAGCAGCCATTCACCATTTGAGGATGCAGTGGCTCAATGGCTAAGATGCTGAGCTTGTCAATCAGAAAGGTTGGCAGTTCGGTGATTCAGCATAACAGAGTGAGCTCCCATTACTTGCCCCAGCTTCTGCTAACCTAGCAGTTCGAAATTTGTAAAAATGCAAGTAGAAAAATAGGAACCACCTTTAGTGGGAAAGTAACAACATTCCATGTGCCTTTGGCATTTAGTCATGCTCGCCACATGATCATGGACAGTGCTGACTCATCGGGTTTGGAACAGATATGAACACTGCCCCCTAGAGTTGGGAACGATTAGCATACTTATTTTCTCCTGTTATTGTTACTTCATATTCCAGGCAGAATGTGGCACTTTCTGCTCTCAGTTGACTCTGGGGCAACTGCTATTTTTGCCCTTTGTTCTTCCTCCCCCCAGCAAAGTGGCAACCAGTTCCTTGGCTCAACAGAGAAGCAGGTGCAGCAGGAAACTTCATCAAGGCTTGGCTGAGGGTCACGAGGAGAGACGAAACTTCCCTAACATATATTGTACATGAAAATTATATAATAGATTTGTCTAATATTTTCCTAAATATGAGTGGCAAACAAACTCTTCTACTACCTTCCACTAGATACCTTTCTGATATTCAATTGAATGCAATCCTATCTATTGTGACTGGTAGCATTTAGCCTGGCTCAGGCTTTCTTATTACCTGCTACCTGACTCTTTCATTTGAGATATCAGAGACTGAAAAGAGGCATTTGGTAGGCAAAGCATGTACTCCCCCACTGAGCTATCAATGGAGATTCCACAGACTGCACTTTGGCTTCTATAAAGAGACAATTGTCCTCACTGGTGTGTCTCTTGGCAGCATCAGGCTCTCATTTATTAATGAAGAGTCAGATGGATTTTTCACGGGGCTGGGGAAGAAACCCAGCAGGAGTGTTCATAGCTTGCTGGCACAGTGATAAAAGTGATAAAAAGGATTTCTATCGTGCATTAAAATATTTGGCACTCATATCATAGAACAGATTCAGTCATAGCAAAATCACAAACCTTGATAGGAAAAGGGAGCAACCAGCTAAATAACATCCTACCAGATTAACGCATAGAAATTGCCAATTACCGGTAAGCAAAGTATTTCAAGAATAATGAGAAATTCTATCTATAGAGACCACCGTACCTATGTTATAACAGTATTAAATGTATAATGTATAAATGTCTAACACAATTTAACATGTAATAATTGCCTTTATTGCCATGTTCTATTATCTTTGTCCCCGAAAATCTCTAATATGCAGATTTTCCTCACCTGTTCTAGTTCAAGTACTTTACAATTAGTAGTCCAATATATCTAGAAAGTAAAAGATTGACAAAGATTCCCAATTTTTTTCCTTTCCTTTCCTCCCCTTCCCTCACCCCCGCTTTTCTTTCTTCATCATTTCTAAGACCAACATTTTAATAATAAAATTCAGAATTGCCTGCATATGAGACACTGTGAAACATAATTTTCCATTTCACAACCTGCAATTGCTGAAATCTATTTTGAATTAGGAATTGTTTTGGGATTTTAATTCATTTTGTAAACTCTTTTTTGCCTTAAATAATTATAAGACTGTTTATGGCAAAGGGAAATAATGTAATTTTGGCAATTATAATAGAGGGGGACATGCTAGAAAAACAAATGCTTTTATAAGATCTCTATAAAAATAAAGTCCTAGTTTCATCTTTGTAATATTGGAAGACAACAGCTAATGGTGAATTTATATGATTTGCACTCTGCTGTTATTTTATGTGTTGTGAGTTACAAGAAATGTTGTACAAAGCATGAGAAAGATTGTACAAAAGGTTTATCAGTATGGAATGATGACCACAGTGCACCAATGTGGTGTAATGGTTACAGTTTTGGACAAGGAATGGAAAGATCTATTCTACCTTCAGTCATGGATAGTCACTGGATGACTTTGGGCCTGTCATTCTCTCTCAGCCCAATTTACCTCACAAGATTGTTACGGAGGAATATAGGACTTTGCACAGGACTTACCTTTAAATGCATATAAAAATTAGTACTAAAATGCTAATTTGATAGTCTCTTGTTCAGCTTCACTATTGTGAAAGAAAAGCTAAAGTTAATATTTGAAATAAGCAAATTTGGTAAGAAAATAAGTCTAAAGTTAGCATTTGTTTCTTTATATACCATATCTAATACAAAACTGATTAATAAATTAAAATTTTATTTTAAGACATCAAATTGAATATATATTGTTTTTCTTTTTTAATTTAAACATTTTTAATTGTTAACTAGATTTGATGTTTTAAAATAAAATGACAATCAAGTGACTACATGGCACTGTGGCAAACTCCTTCCAGTTGCAGAGTGCCTGAATCTCTATTACATAACAGCACAGCTGCTGTAACAGTCATAAGTGTGAGGATTGGTAATAAAGTTACTTTTTTCAGTGCCTTGATAACTTCTAACAGTCACTAAATATAGCAGTTGTTAAGAGAGAACTATCAATAACATTATAGTGGGATAAACTAACTTTTTCAACTTGGTGTCCTTCGAACATATTGGGGCTACAATTGCAGGGAACTCCAATACACATTGGTGTACATGCATGACAGTAAGCAGTAGGCATGTAGAAAGGATCTTTTTGAAATCAACTTGGGATACTAAAAATTAAACCTGATACCTTTTTAATATGATCATGTTCGATGCTATTATGATAGATAGATAAATGGAGAAAAGAAAAAAAGTACTAAACTGAAGTTAGAGACAGGTGCATTTGTTCTATATACAGGTGGTCAATTGCCTAAGAATAGCAGATGGTGGTTCTAAATTAAACAATTTATATGTTAAATGGCTTTTGAATCTAAGCTGGAAGATACCATAAAATGTTTGTTCTTTCTGCTAAGGACTAATTTTTTTAAAAAAAAATTAAATGTGTATTTAATTTTAAAAGTTTAATAGTTTCAATATGGAAACTGCAAAGAAAGTATTATAGGCAGAAATCAATTTGAAAATGAAATCAGTTCTCAGAACCATTCTGCTGGAATTTACCGAGTTGAACTGGATAAGAGTAGTGGGTAGACTGATTAGGATGGATATAGTCATCCATAAATTCTGTTCTGGGATCATTTATTGCAGTTTTTTTAAAAAAGCTTTTTTCTTTTAAAATTGCTATTCTTGATGATTTTTTTTTGCTTGGTCACAAATATTGGTGGCTTCTTGATTCTCTGTAAAGCTTCAGTAAATGACCTAGCTGAAAGTCACCTAGAGCATTAGTGGCAGAAAATAAGGAATCAGTACAATCAATCATGATTAAATGTTCATTTTAGGGAGTATACCATAGTGATAAGAATGCCAAAGTGTGACTACTTCTCCACAGATTGCATCTGCACATTCACCTACAGTAGTCATTTAAAAGTTACCTAAGCCTTCTGGGTAATGATAATAAAAATAATCTCTCTTCAGGTCCCTGTGACATGTCTGCAATTGTTTATTGAGATAAAACTGCTCACATTCATTCTGTGTTAAATGTCTCTTGCACAAAACCTTGCAAGATAATTGGGACAACATAATGTGGACTTTCTGGTATTCTTCTGGGCTTGTAGACTAAGATATAAATATGGGTTTGTAGCATCAGTTTTATCATTTCTGAGCTGGATCTCACAATGTTCCCATTTGGTTAGGAAACTAAAAATGTGTGCAGAAATTCATGAGATTTTCAAGCTCTCTGTAAGTGGGAAATTGATACTATTTGCCCTGAAGAAGACAGAAGTAGGCACGTCTTAAAGACACAATTTCTTGATCTAAACATCAGGTGATTTCCATACAAACATTCCATTTTGGCTAAGAGTTTGAAGAACATATTTGCAGGATCTCAGAAAAAAATGATTATCTGAATCTGTTTTGTGCTCAATTATTCTCTGGAAATGGGAGGAAAACAATGTTACAATACAAAACAATACAATAGCAGAGTTGGAAGGAACCTTGGAGGTCTTCTAGTCCAAACCCCCGCCTAGGCAGGAAACCCTATACCATTCCAGAAAAATGGCTAACCAACATTTTCTTAAAGACTTCCAGTGTTGGGGCATTCACCAGTTCTGGAGGCAAACTGTTCCACTGATTAATTGTTCTAACTGTCAGGAAATTTCTCCTCAGTTCTAAGTTGCTTCTCTCCATGATTAGTTTCCATCCACTGCTTCTTGTTCTACCCTCAGGTGCCTTTGAGAATAGTTTGACTCCTTCTTCTTTGTGGCTACCCCTGAGATATTGGAAGACTGCTATCATGTCTCCCCTAGTCCTTCTTTTCATTAAACTAGACATACCCAGTTCCTGCAACCGTTCTTCATATGTTTTATTCTCTAGTCCCCTAATCATCTTTGTTGCTCTTCTCTGCACTCTTTCTGAAGTCTCCACATCTTTTCTACATCATGGCGACCAAAATTGAATGCAGTATTCCAAGTGTGGCCTTACCAAGACATTATAAAGTGATATTAACACTTCACGTGATCTTGATTCTATCCCTCTGTTTATGTAGCCTAGAACTGTGTTGGTTTTTTTGGCAGCTGCTGCACACTGCTGGCTCATATTTAAATGGTTGTCCACTAGGACTCCAAGATCCCTCTCACAGTTACTACTATTGAGCAAGGTACCACATATACTGTACCTGTGCATTTCATTTTTCTTGCCTAAATGTAGAACCTTACTCTAGTAGTGTTGGCTTGAGTTGCCTGGAGGCTACAAGAGTCTGGATATAGATGAACTGGCTTCAACCCAACCCTGGCAATACAGAATCACTCAGATTTGTTGCCCACTTCCCCCCCTCCTGCCGATCCAGATCATATTTTATCTTTGGATAGGGTGATACTTTCCCAGTCTGAGCTGGTATGTAACTTGATGGTCCTCCAGGACTCATGGTATCTGATCAAGGAGCAGGTGGCAGCTGTGGGCACAGACTCATCTATGGCAGTGTTTCTCAACCTTGGTGACTTTAAGTCCTGTGGACTTCAACTCCCAGAATCCCCCAGCCAGCATAGCTGGCTGGGGAATTCTGGGAATTGAAGTCCAAAGGACTTAAAGTTGCCAAGGTTGAGAAACACTGATCTATGGTGCCAATTATAACCTTTTATGGATCAGAAGGCCTTGCTCATGGTCACTCCCATGCCTTGGTCACCTCTTATTTGGATTACTACAATTTCCTCTACATGGGACTGCCCTTGAAGGCCACCGAGGAATTTCAACTAAATTAAATGCAGTATGAGTACAGCAAGGTTTACCCATCTAATGATTGTATTGCAAGAATTGCAATGGCTTCCAGGTTTCTTTTTCTGGATACAATTCAAGACACTGGTCATCACTTTTAAAATGCTGTTATGGTACAGAGTTGGGTTATTTGCAGAACCACCTCTCCCTAAGGACATCTACCCATCCACCAGATTATTTAGAGTGAGCATGCTCCTAGGATCTAAGAAGCATGTTTCTTCCATGGCAGCTCTTGAAACACCCTTCCCCCTAAAGTTTGGCAAGCTTCTACCCTTCCAACCACTCCATAAGGGGTTAAAAACCTGTCTTTCCTCCCAGCACTGGAATAAGATGAGGTGTACATCAGAAGCTAGACTTGGTTTAATAGTTTCCATACAGCTTATATATTATTTGTGTTTTTGATTGGGAGTTGCCTAAAGTTTTTTATAAGATGGGCAGCTATATAAACATTTTGAGTACATACAATGCATGTATACAGCTACTCTTTAAAGAGCTACAAAACTTTATGGTGTTTTAATACTAGATTAAAGTTGTTACCAAGCAGGACAAAAGCATAAATATACTGGTGAGGGTATGGACTCTCTTTGGCAAAATATCTATGGGGCTTAGCTGACGTGGCGCAGTGGTTAAATGCAGCACTGCAGGCTACTTCAGCTGACTGCAGTTCTGCAGTTCGGCTGTTCAAATCTCACCGGCTCAGGGTTGACTCAGCCTTCCATCCTTCCGAGGTGGGTAAAATGAGGACCCGGATTGTTGTTGGGGGCAATATGCTGACTCTGTAAAGCCCTATGAAGTGGTATATAAATCTAACTGCTATTGCTATTGCTATTATTTAATCAACCCCCAGCAAATGGAAAAACCTAACAGTATATCTCTGATCTCTACTACAGTATTATCAGTAGAAAAAATCCTCTTAAAATAAGTGATTGAAAAAATGTGTTTGAGTTGCAGAGCTTGAAAAGGTCATATACTAATCACTGAAACACTCCCCCCATTCTTAGTAATTCTACAAACTAATTGATAAACTATGGTATGTTTTTACTGAGAAAACTAAATGAATATCTAAGTATGAACCAGCAATGTGCTGCAGCTGCCAAAATCCCCAAAGTAGTTCTAGGCTATATCAACTGATTCAAGATCACAAGAAGTGAGAATACTGTTCTATACTACACTTGTGAGGTCACACTTGGAATACTGCATGCTGTCTGGTTGCCATGTTACAGAAAAGATGTTGAGATCCAAGAAAGAATACAGAGAAGAGCACAAAGACGGCAAGGGGTCTGGAGGCTAAACTGTATGATTAATGGTTAAGGGAACTAGGTATCCCTAAAGGGTAGGGATGACAATAGCTCTTTTCGAGTCCTTGAGGGTCTGAGAAGAGGGGGTTGACTTATTTTCCAAAGCACCAGTGGGCAGAACAAGCAACTTGTTAGAGAGAGATCCAATGTGGAACTAAGGAGATATTTCCTGACAGTGAGAACAGTTAACCCATTGAATAGCTTACTTCCTGGAATTGTAGATGCTCTATTACTGGAGGTTTTTTTATTTAAAAAAAAATGCATAGCTATTTGCTCAAGATGGAATAAAGACTCCAGCCTTGGGCAGAGGGTTGGACTAGAAGACCTATAAGGTCCCTTTCAGCCCTATGATTCTATAAAGGTACTTAGTACAGACTTCTTCTGATCACAAGATAAAAACAAAGCAGGGAAGAAAGCACACACAAACGTATTCCAGGACAACACACTTTAATAACACATTATTTATTGTGAAGAGGGAAAAGGATATTAGCTTACATATCCCAAAAATGTACATAAAAATTCTATTACTGCTAGATTTGTAGATTTGTAGATTTATTATAATTTATAGGCCGCCCTTTTCCCTGAGGGGACTCAGGGCGGCATACAAAAACACGGGAAAGGGGGTACAAAGACAAAAAGCATAAGACAGTACATAATATTAAAAAAATAGAGCACAACATTCATTCATCATTCGGGAGGGGACGAACTAAGATTTTTATCCCCAGGCCTGACGGGATAGCCAGATCTTAAGGGCCGTGCGGAAGGCCTGGGCGGTGGTGAGGGTGCGGATCTCCACGGGGAGATTGTTCCATAGCGTCGGAGCTGCAACTGAGAAGGCTCTCCTCCGCGTAGTCGCCAGTCGGCACTGACTGGCGGATGGAATTCGGAGGAGGCCTACCCTGTGCGATCTGATGGGACGCAGGGAGGTAATTGGCAGAAGGCGGTCTCTCAAATAGCCAGATCCACTACCATGGAGCGCTTTGTGAGTGGTAAGTAGGACCTTGAAGTGCACCCGGAGACCAACAGGTAGCCAGCGCAGCTCACGGAGGATCGGTGTTATGTGGGCGAACCGTGGTGCGCCCACGATCACTCGCGCGGCCGCATTCTGGACTAGCTGAAGTCGCCGGATGCTCTTCAAGGGCAGCCCCATGTAGAGCACGTTGCAGTATTCCAGCCTAGAGATCACAAGGGCTCGAGTGACTGTTGTGAGGGCCTCCCTGTTCAGGTAGGGCCGCAACTGGCGCATCAGGCGAACCTGAGCAAATGCCCCCCTGGTCATAGCTGACAAATGATGGTCGAAACTCAGCTGTGGGTCCAGGAGGAGTCCCAAGTTGCGGACCCTGTCTGAGGGGTATAAATTTTGTCCCCCCAGCCTGATTGATGGAACATTAGCCAAATTATTGGGAGGAAAACACAACAGCCACTCGGTCTTTTCCGGGTTGAGCACCAGTTTGTTAGCTCTCATCCAGTCTTTGACAGCCTCAAGGCCTCGGTTCATCACTTCCGCCGCTTCATTGAGTTGGCACGGGGCGGACAGATACAACTGTGTATCGTCCGCATATTGGTGGTATTTTATCCCGTGCCTCCGAATGATCTCGCCCAGCGGTTTCATGTATATGTTAAATAGTAGGGGGGATAAGACCGAACCCTGCGGCACCCCACAAGTAAGGGGCCTCGGGGACGATCTCTGCCCCCCCACCAACACCGACTGCGACCTGTCCGAGAGGTAGGAGGAGAACCACTGCAGAACAGTGCCGCCCACCCCCACCTCCCGCAGTCGTCGCAGAAGGATACCATGGTCGATGGTATCGAAAGCCGCTGAGAGGTCAAGGAGAACCAGGATGGACGCATGGCCTCCATCTCTGGCTCTCCAGAGATCATCGGTCAATGCGACCAAAGCGGTTTCTGTGCTGTAACCGGGCCTGAAGCCAGACTGGAAGGGGTCAAGATAGTTAGCTTCCTCCAAGGTACGCTGAAGCTGGAGAGCCACCACCTTCTCAACAACCTTCCCCACAAAGGGGAGGTTGGAGACTGGACGGTAGTTGTTAAGAATTGCTGGATCCAAGGACGGTTTCTTCAGGAGGGGTCTCACCACCGCCGCCTTCAGTGCGGTGGGGAGATGCCCCTCCCGAAGAGAGGTGGTAACAACCGCCTGGATCCAGCCTCGTGTCACCTCACTGCTGCTGGCAACCAGCCAGGAGGGACACGGGTCCAGAATACAGGTGGAGGCGCTCACAGCTCGCATAGCCTTGTCCACATCCCCGGAGGCAACATCCTGAAACTCAACCCAGAGATGGTCTGCCAGATCATTCCCTTGTGTCTCGGCTGGATCTGCAGGAGTGGAGTCCAGGTCCGATCGAAACCGAGCAACTTTGTCCGCCAAGAACTGTACATACTCCTCAGCCTTACCCTGTAAGGGGTTCTCCGTCTCCCTCCTATTCATGCTAACCTTTAGCCAAAGAGCAAATAAGTACATGAATGCAGTTAGATATATAATCTTTCACAATGCACAATAGATATTCTAAACTACATTTTCTAACAACTCACAGGTAAAAATAAGAATGAATGGGTTTGATTATTATTTTTTTAGGAGAACTGATTCATAATTCCTGAACTGATAGATGATCAAAATATGTTTGCATTTCACTCATGAATTTGTGATGCAGTGCTAAAGTTGAAAATATTGTTCTAGTAATAAAATATATAAAAACAACAAATAATTTATAGAAAATGTAAGCAGTATATTGTTGTATATTTATTAAAAACCAAAAATAAAACAAAAAATTAGTAGAACACATGAATCTAGCTTAAGATATTTTGCAGTCATAATTCCATTGAGGTTCAATCATCATCATCATCATCCCAGGAGATGCCAGAGCCGAAGAAAAAGAACTAGAAAAAAATCACGAAATATCGCGACCTGGCCATTGAAACTACACAGCTACGGATGAAACATGTAACAGTGATACCCATTGTCATTGGGGCACTTGGTAATGACGTCCAAGAATTTTACAAAACACATAAAGAAATTGAAGCTTCCTGCAGTAACACCAGCAGAACTGAAAAAAACTGCACTGATTGGAACATTGTATATTTTAAGAAGGTACTTGGTGGATACCTAGGAAGCTGGCAGCAACCTGTATCAATAGTACCGCGACCTGGCCATTGAAACTTCTCGGTTATGGATGAAACGTAACAGTGACACCCATTGTCATCGGGGCACTTGGCACCATGTCCAAGAATTTTACAAGATACATCCACAAATTGCAGCTTCCTGCAATAACACCAGCAGAACTGCAAAAAACTGCGCTACTTGGGACATCTTATATTTTAAAAAGGTACTTGGTTGATACCTAGGACGCTGGCAGCAAACCGTATCAACCATTAGCACCAGTCACTGGTAATTGTAATGCATTTTTGAATGTTCAGTTGTCTGAGTTTCATGTTTAATGAATAAAGATAATAATAATAATAATAATAATAATAATAATAATAATAATAATTTTGCAAAACCCAAAAAACAATATCACAAGTGGAAATAACTGATATTCAAGACACAACTAAAGACATTATAGTAGAATTCCCAGAAGAAGCTCTCGGGGAGGAAATAACATCACCACCACTAGAACCAGTTATCACTGAACCAACTGATGAACTAACTCAAAAACAAAAAGAATTGAAGGATAAGATCATGGAGCATTTTCTGCTTCATGAGGAAAGGCAACGTTTACCATCACTAAAAACTGTGCCTAATAAAATTTTGGCCCCTATCATGAAAATGGTTAATGCAGTGTTTTCAACAATTGAACCGGGATCCATCTTGGAAACAAACCAGTTAATGTACAGCACAGCTGTAATAGTCACTAATGAACTAGGCATTAAAATTAAAGTACCTAGTCACACAACAGAAAAAGCATCAAAGCCAATGTGGAAAATCTGTTTAGAACAAAAAATCAAAAAATTAAGGGCAGATGCTAGTAACTTAAAGAACATGCATGAGCAACGGCTTAAAAACAACAAAATCATAGATCAGCTAATCAGAAGATATAGATTGGATACAAGAAACATCAATGAAGCTGTAGAGATTGTAAAACAGCAGATAACAGCAACAGCTAGAAAAATTGAAAGATATGAGGCACGAATCATCCAATATAAACAAAATCAGCAATTTCGATCAGACCAACGGCGTTTTTATCAAAGTCTTAATGTGAATGGTGACACCAAAAGTGAAAAACCAGAAAAGCAGGCCACAGTTGAATTCTGGAAAGAATTGTGGGAAAATGCAAAGGACTACAATAAGTAAGCAAAGTGGATACATGACTTTGAGAAAAGCATTGGCAACAAACAAATGCAAGTATTAGAAATAACAACTGAGATGGTCAAAAATCGAGTTAAAAAGGTAAAGAATTGGACATCACCTGGAAAGGACCAATTACATGGTTTCTGGCTCAAATATCTGACCAGTTTACATGCAATATTGGCCAGGCAACTGAATGAAATTTTACAAAAGGGCCAAATTGATGAATGGTTAACAACTGGAAAAACATACTTGATTCAGAAAGATGCAACTAAAGGAACAACACCTGAAAACTACAGACCAATAAAATATGCTTGCCAACAACCTTCAAATTACTCACAAGCATTATTGCAGATAACATGGTGGATTATTTGGAAACAAACAACATCTTGCCAGTAGAGCAAAAAGGCAACAAAAGAAGGAGCAGGGGCACAAAAGATCAGCTCCTAATTGATAAAATGATATTAGAAAATTGTAAGAACAGAAAAACGAACTTGAATATGGTCTGGATTGATTACAAAAAGGCATTTGACTCACTGCCACATAGTTGGATCATAAAATGCTTAGAAACAACTGGCAATAGCAAAAATATTACATCCTTTACTGAAAAGGCGATGAAACAATGGAGAATTTAGTTGGCAGTAGGGAATGAGATCTACGGAATGGTTAATATCAAGCGAGGAATTTTCCAGGGTGATTCACTTTCACCTCTTCTCTTCATCATCGCAATGATCCCACTATCAGTAATCTTAAAAAAAATGAAATTAGGCTACCAAACAGCCAAAGAAGCTGAAAAAATTTCGCATTTACTATATATGGATGATTTGAAACTCTATGGAAAGTCAGAAATAGAAATCCAATCACTGACAAACACAGTCCGAGTATTCAGCACCAATATTTCAATGCAGTTTGGCATGGAAAAATGCGCCACTGTATCCATAAAAAGGGGCAAAATCACTGCATGTGAGGGAATTGAAATGCCCAATGGCCAATTAATTAAATGCAAAGAAAATGAAGCCTACAAATACTTAGGCATTCTGCAGTTGGATAACATCAAGCATGGAGAAGTAAAAACTATTGTCAGGCGAGAGTACACCAACAGAGTTAGGAAAATTTTGAAATCTAAATTGAATGGTGGAAATACAATCAAGGCCATAAATACCTGGGCAATACCAGTTATAAGATACACAGCTGGTATAGTTAACTGGACACAAGCTGATTTGGACCTTTTGGACCGAAAAACCAGGAAACTAATGACAATGCACTACAGTTTACATCCACGTGGTGATACTGATAGATTATACCTGCCCCGAAAATCAGGTGGCAGAGGATTATTACAAGTGAAGCAAACAGTTGAAGAAGAAAAACATGCACTGGCTGATTATTTAAAAGAAAGTCAAGAACATCTGTTAATCGAAGTAAAGAACAAAAATCTACTGAAGGCCCAACAGACGAAACAAGAATACAGAAAAGATGTGATAAAATCAAGAATGGAGAGTTGGCAGAACAAAGCACTGCATGGCCAATTTCTGGAAAAAATAAAAGTTAAAGTGGACAGTGAACAAACTTGGTTATGGTTAACAACAGGTACATTAAAGAAAGAAACAGAGTCACTAATCCTGGCTGCGCAAGAACAAGCTATCCACACAAATGCCATTAAGGCCAAAATCGAAAAATCCTCTGATGATGCCAAATGCAGACTTTGCAAAGAAGCTGATGAAACTGTTGATCACATACTCAGCTGCTGTAAAAAAATCGCGCAGACTGATTATAAATTGCGGCACAATTCAGTAGCACAAATGATCCATTGGAATTTGTGCAAAAATTATAATATTAAAACAGCAACAAACTGGTGGGAACATCAGCCTGAAAAAGTCACCAAAAATCAGATGGTCAAGATCTTGTGGGATTTCCGTATACAAACCGACAAAATACTGGTGCATAATACACCAGACATCACACTGGTTGAGAAAAATAAGGTCACAATCATAGACATTGCAATACCAGGTGATAGCAGGGTCGCCAAGAAGGAACATGAAAAAATTGCAAAATACCAGGACTTAAAAATCAAAATTCAACGACTATGGCACAAACCAGCAGTGGTAATTCCAGTGGTAATTGGCACACTGGGTGCTATTCCAAAAGCACTGGAATTACATTTAATACAGTTAAAAATTGACAAAATCACCATCAGTCAAATGCAAAAAGCCGCACTGCTTGGATCTGCACGCATATTACGAAAATACGTTACGACGTCCTAGGCCCCTGGGTGGGGCCCGACTAGTAACCAATGCCAAATCCGGCGAAACAACTGGCTGCTGTGATACAATTGTACAATAATAATAATAATAATATAGAGCAATATATTGTGACATTCTACATTCTTGGGAAGAACCACATTCCTATGTACACCAACACCTGCTAAAGATCTGGCAGTGTGATTTGACATTGTTGTGAACAGATAATTTGTGAACATCATATATTCAGTGTGGATAATTGATGTGGCAATACCAGGAGATACTGGAATAGAAGGCAAAGAACATCTGAAAATCAAAACTGAAAGATTATGGCATTAACCACCATAGTATTCTGGTAGTTATTGGCACACTGGGTGCTATACCAAAACCTCTTGGAGGGCTCTAAGAAAATGTAAACATTGACAAGATTTCCACCTGTCAATTACAAAAGGTCATACTACTTGGATCCACACACAAATACTACACTAATACATTATGACACCCTAGATTCTTGGGAAAAATTCAGTGTGCATGAAGGAAAACACAAGCTAAGGAACTTAGCAGCTGTGATTCAACACTGTTGTGTATATAATAATTTATTAGGATCCAGTCAGGATTTAGGCGGGGCTACAGCACGGAAACCGCTTTGGTCGCATTGATCGATGACCTCTGGAGAGCCAGGAATGGAGGTCATGCCTCCGTCCTTGTGCTCCTTGACCTCTCAGCGGCTTTCGATACCATCGACCACCTTCTGCGACGACTGCGGGAGGTGGGGGTGGGAGGCACTGTCCTACGGTGGTTCTCCTCTTACCTCTTGGACAGGTCGCAGTCGGTGTTGGTTGGAGGGCAGAGGTCGACCCCTAGGCCCCTGAAGTATGGGGTGCCGCAGGGATCGGTCCTGTCCCCCCTCCTATTTAGTATCTACATGAAACCGCTGGGTGAGATCATTCGACGGCACGGGATAAAATACCATCAATATGCGGACGATACGCAGCTGTATCTGTCTGCTCCGTGCCAACTCAGGGAAGCGGTTGACGTGATGTGCCAGGGCCTCGAGGCTGTTAGGGACTGGATGGGGGTTAACAAGCTTGTACTCAACCCAGATAAGACCGATTGGCTGGTGTGCTTCCCTCCTACTAATTGGCCAAGTGTTCCATCTCTCAGGCTGGGGGGTCAAACAGTACGCCCCTCAGACAGGGTTCGTAATTTGGGAGTCCTCCTGGACCCACAGCTGACTTTTGAACATCACATGTCGGCTGTGACCAGGGGGGCATTTGCCCAGGTTCACCTGGTGCACCAGTTGCGTCCCTACCTGAACCGGGAGGCTCTCACAACAGTCACTCGTGCCCTTGTGACCTCTAGACTGGACTACTGCAACGTGCTCTACATGGGGCAGCCCTTGAAGAGCATTCGGCGACTTCAGCTTGTCCAGAATGCAGCCGCGCGAGCAATCGTGGGTGCACCTCGGTTCACCCACGTAACACCTATCCTCCGCGAGCTGCACTGGCTAACTATTGGTCTCCGGATACGCTTCAAGGCGCTAGTCGTCACTTATAAAGCCCTTAATGGTATTGGACCTGGGTACTTGAGAGACCGCCTGCTGCCAATTACCTCCACTAGACCGATTAGATCCCACAGATTAGGCCTCCTCCGAATTCCATCCGCCGGCCAGTGTCGACTGGCAACTACCCGGAGGAGAGCCTTCTCTGTGGCTGCTCCGACCCTCTGGAACAAACTCCCCGTGGAGATTCGAACCCTCACCACCCTCCAGGCCTTCCGCAAAGCCCTTAAAACCTGGCTGTTCCGACAGGCCTGGGGCTAAGAACTGTTGCCCCTGTCTCGAATTGGTATGACTGTTGTGTTTTTAATCATGTATTGTTTTTATGTCGTTTTAAATTCTTGTTTGTACCCCCCTTCCCTGTTGAGTTGTAAGCCGCCCTGAGTCCCCTTCGGGGGAAAAGAGCAGCATATAAATAAAATCAACATCAACATCAACATTATTAAATTTAAATGAGCCTGACAGACTGGGTAGATTACATGTTAAAACTTTTTAAAACATGGAACAATACAAAAAAAAACAGAACAGTACAAGAGAAAAGAACAATGGCAGAAAAAGAGAACAAAAAGGAAGAAAAGAGCCTCATTTAAACTCTCTTAAGGTCTTTTGAAATACTGGTAAGGTGGGGAGCACTCAAGCTTCAGGAGAAATCTCATTCCAGAGGATGAACATGAACACTGGAAAAAAAAACAATTTGAATTAGTAGGACAGTTATTTATTAAAGACACTTTCAACTACATAGGTTTTCCACATGCAAAATGAAGCGGGGGGGGGGGGGGGAGACAGCAAACTGCCTTCTCATTCTATCTATGGCACCTTTTGCCCAGAGAGACTCATCTAGCATCTTTACAGCTTTTTGGTGAACTTTGCTTTAGATAAAACTTGGACTGTAGCACTTTTACTTTAGTTTGTTTATATTAAAAAAAAAACCTTACCTGCCAATCATTTTGTTCTGCCTTCCCTAGAAGGCAAATATCACATTCTGTTTGGAAATCTTTTCTGGTAATTCTGGAAAATACAGTCCAACCACTTCAACACTGGATTGGGGATGGCGATGAGCCAATTACTAACCGCAAGTTCACTTCTTCCTGCGCCTACTGATGGAAAAGTTAGGCAATTATTAACAGACAGATTAATGTAGGATAAAGAGCGACAAAAAACTGTAGTAAGAATATCTGTGTCTACACATGATGTAACTGTGGATCAAGCTTATTAACTTGAGAATTACAGAAATGTCAGATTCTTACTTCTATCCTATACAACAATGGCCATGCTATGTGTAGATAAATAAAAACTGTACAGAGGATATCTTGAGTCTTATTTAGGCATGGAATGAGGTTTAGAAATTAGCAAATTGATGTCCTCCTTTATTCTCACATCTAGCTATTTGGCACAATTGTCACCAATGGAGGCTTTTCCTATTTATGGAGGCTTTGTGTAACTTGAAACCACAGAAAGTCAATGCTTTAAACTTCAGAGATCTAATACGGATAAATTCTCTTCTGCAGGTAGAAAGCAAACAGCAATCTGACCCATCTCTATTTTCTCTTGTGAGTGGAACAAATATGAGGCACTTTGAACTATGGTGGTGGTGGGCAGTTGCAACACTTCCACAATCATAAGGGTGGACACACTGCCAATCACCTGAATATTGATGCTGTAAGTGCAGAGGCATTACAATAGTCAGAACTTTCACCAGGGGTCATAAGTCCCTTCATTCAGCATTTCATTCAGCATCATAATTTCAGTCACTGAACAAACAAATGTAAGTTGATGACTCTCTGTATCTGAAGACATATAATGCTCCATGGCATCTACTGACTCCGCTCTACCAACTCAATGTTATTTTCTGTAGTCACCCAATTTTATTTTTATGAATGCCTATGTGGGGTCTATATATATTATAAAAGTCACATAGTACAGCACGAGTCTTCCTTTGTTAAAACTTTAAATCCCCTTCCAAATGAAGCAAGAATCAGAATTTAGATGGGATAAGTTGCTTTGATAAAAGGCAATTATTATATAGATTTATACCAGGTTTAGGTACGGTAAGCCTAAAGGGACAGTAAGGTAAACTAAGCTAAGCTAAGCAAGGGATGCAGTGGGTCAGTGGCTAAGGTGCTGAGTTTGTTGATCAGAAAGGTCATCAGTTCGGCAGTTTGAATCCCTAGTGCCGCATAATGGAGTGAGCTCCCGTTACTTGTCCCAGCTTCTGCCAACCTAGCAGTTCGAAAGAATGTAAAAATGCAAATAGAAAAATAGGAACCACCTTTGGTGGGGAGGTAACAGTGATCCATGCACTGTGTTTAGTCATGGTGATCACATGACTATGGAGACATCTTCGGACAGTGCTGGATCTTTGGCTTTGAAATGGAGATGAGCACTGCCCCCTAGAGTTGGGAACAATTAGCACATATGTGTGAGGGGAACCTTTACCTTATACCAGGTTTTACCCCAACTACCCATTATTTTGGAAGAACCAGAAGAAGCAGCTGTGAGTTAAACTCTTGAGAATATAAAACCCTTTTACATATTAGTACTAGCGGTGGGGAACGATTAACACACGTGTGAGGGGAACCTTTATCTTTACCTTTATTAGCAGTGGGAAATTAGGTACTATGTATGATTTCAATTTTGTCTGTAGAAAATATTGTAATCTAACTTAACCACATTTCAGAATTTTCAGCCAAGCCAAACTTTGACAAGATGATTTACGATAGATTGCCAAAAATGTTACAGACAGGTGTTATTGCAAAGGATTATAATAAAGGAGTTAATGTTTAATCTATTTTTCTTGAAAACTATTTGCTTTTCTATACAGAAATGATATAGACTATAAACCAAAGCTTTATCAGCATTCTCATATCTTGTAATTGAGATGTGGTATTAATCTCTTCCTTCTCATGCTTGTTTGCATAATTACAACTCCCAACTCTGACAAGAAATTATTGCACTTTTCATGCTGTTAAATCATAAAGTTGCTTAGCAACTGAATGGACTCTTTTCAGTTCAGGCTAATATATTTGTATATACTATGATCTTTGCTGAATCTGCAGCATTCAGACAACTATATCATTTCTAATTCAGAGAAAGAATATTAGTGCACTTAGAAGGTAACATATATTTAAGTATTATTTGGGAACATTGTTAGATAAAATACATGTGCAAGAAATAAGACCTGAGCTAAGAACTGTGAACAAAAGATAAATGAAATTTTCTGCAGATTCTGCAAAATAAATCAGTCAACAAATGAAAATAAGTAGCAGAGAACTGAGAGGCTATGAAGGCTTTTTCTATGTGGAACACAGAAAAAGAGAAAGGAAAGCATCAACATTCAAGAAAAGATGCTTCCATCCACATTTCCACCAAATGAAAGGAATTTTATTATGGAGGATTAACATTTTATTTAGGAGATTCATGATGGAATCTCATAATATATTTTTCAAATCTGTGAAAAACAGCTAATTTGAATTTAGGGAGATAGGGAAAACAGTGGGAAAGAGGGAGACAATATTTAGACCCCCTCTACCAAGACATTTGCTAAATAGAAATCCTGCCCCTTTAATGCTGCTACCATATTAGCTCTTATCACATTTAATCTTGACACTGGTGCTATTGTTAACTCATGTTAGTAATAATGTAGCTTCTTTGATGTCTTTGCTAAGCAAGGCATCTATTTTTTTTAAATTCTACATGTATTCCAATGTTCTGTGCAAATGGTACTCATGCAGTTAAACAAAGTTTATGTCTTATTGTATGAAGCTAATCATGCTTAACTCAATGAAGCCTAATTAAAAATTAGCTTAATACTCTATTTGAATCCCAAAAGAGACTATTAATTCTTTATACAGGTTGTATTCATTTAACAATGGTAATTGGGCCTGCAACTCCATTTTGTTAAGGGGTGTGGTTGTAAAGCATGACATCACATGAATGCACTGACTTATGACAGCAGTTGCAAAAGTTCTGGTTGCTATCATTAGGGAAATTCCATGCAGTCACAGCATCCAATGGTCATGTTTGCGATTTGCAACCTCCTGCTGACTTTCTTTACCATTGCCTTTGCTTGTCATAAGCTGGCAGTGAAGGTTGCAAAGGCAGATTTTCCAATCACAGGACACTGCAATTGTCATAATTGCAAGCCAGCTGCTAAGTGCCTGAACAGCATCATGTGACCATGGGGATGATGCAATGGTGGGTTTCAAATTTTTTAGAACCTCTTCTATAGGTGTGGCCTGCTTTGTGGGAGTGGCTTGCCAGCCATGTGACTGGGTGGGAGTGGCTTGCCAGCCATGTGTCCGGTGGGAGTGGCTTGGCAGTCATGTGACTGGGGGCATGGCCAACTTGTAAAATGTGGTGAAACTCACTTAACAATGCTCTTGCTTAGCAACCAAAATGTTGGCTCAGAAACTCTGGCATTTGAAGCACGCAAGTCTTAAAGCTGTCAAGTTACAAGACCCTTGAGCCCCTAACCCTTTAGAAAAAAAACCCAGGGGTGTTCAAACTTGACAGCTTTAAGACTTTAAAGTTTAGATAGGTCTCCTAGAGGCAGGCGGGATGATTGGTGAGCCAGCCAATCAGTGAGCAGCAGGTGGGGCAAGCGTGGTGTGGACACGGGGAGAGGGAACTGGAATCGGTTCTAAATGGCATGGTAGATTTGTGGAACCTCTTCTATAGAAGAGGTTAGAACTGGCAGAAACTCACCCCTAGGATGATGCCATGGATGCAACTATGAGGACTATCATAAATTCTTCATGTTTAGTGTCATTGTAACTTCAAATGGTTATTGAATGAGAAGGTGTTGAATGAGAATTATTGGCATCATGATTTATTTTAAATATAATCTATTCAACAGTCACAAGGGGAGAAAAAGAAAATGGGCATTGGGGGGGAGGGCTTGCTTTCTCCTTTCATCATATTACTTGACAATTAGCTATTTTTAATTAAAATATCAGGGATACAGTGAAATATTAGTGGTATTCAAGGAACAAAGAAATATCCTAAAAGTCTCTCACACTGACTATCTTCTATAGTTTTTGTTTCCACTTCCTTGCAAGAGCATCCTGACAGTAGTAAAATATATTTTAACATTACTTTGAATTTTAGTAAGGATTAAGTAACAATCAACAGAAATTATGCAAAATGTATCATTGTGCTGCCAAAATTATTCCAGTGCAGTATGTAACAATTTAATTATTTTTATACCATACATTAAAATATCTGACGTGAACTGAAGAACATTGAAAATCGAAAAGTGATTTTACTACCATATTGCCTTTTTTCAAAAAAGTAAAAATTCAAACAAATCAATACAAGATGAATAAAATATTATGTGCATGTGATATTTGCAATCCTAAATGTCAGAGGAAAAAGAAAACTTCCCAAGTCACTCTAATTGGCCATTTAGTTTCAAGACTAGTACTTGGCCACACTAGTATCTCGTCTAGCTTGATGTTAATGTTGCCTATAGATATAGTTGCAAGCCAGCTTCACATGCAGTAACTAAGATATGGTTTGCTAAATACCGGTATGCTACAAATGTCTAATAATGATTTTGTGATTTATAGCATAAATCATAATGAATTATGTAAACATTATAATCAAACTAAGTGCTAATATTCCTGAAACTGTCAGTTAAAGAGTGTTATCTTTCCAACAGCATTTAAATTGTGAGAGCTAGAAAAAAATGCCTAAAAGTTATGTACTGATTTTATTATTTGTACAAGGTAACTCAAAGAATTGAACATATCCAACACACCTTCTTCCTGTTATTTTTCCCATAGCAACAAACCTGTACGGTGGGTTGGGCTGAGCCATAATGGCCAGCTGGATAACTTTGAGCTGAAGTGAGACGTGAAAGTTACGGTCTCCTGCTTTGTAACATGAAGCCTTAACCATTATAGGCTTGAAGCATTATTTGTACAAACCATAGTCATAATCATGGATTATGACTCAATGTTTGTATTCAGACAACTGTAGTTCATTAATTCATGGCTTAGTACAGAGTCATATTATCTCTTTATACTATATTGTAAGTATAAACTCTTGTAGCCAAGAAACAACTTTAATTTGTTGACTGTAATCATAAGCAAACCTGAACTAGCAAAAACTCACTCAAACTTTAAAATGCAAGGCTGCATTCTTAGCAAGAAGAGTAGTGACAGAAGTGGCCTTAGAAGGAGAAAGCCAGGTTTTCAAGTGAGGGATCGAGAAATGAACACATTCTAGGAATGCCAAATTATCAAATCATGTATCTTAGGCTTTCACTCTAAAAAGTTAGAAAATCTACAATTTTTAAGAACCTAGCCTGTAAGTTCTTGGCTGTTGTGCTGCATTCTCTTTCAGATCTTCCCTATATCAATCTATTTACTTTGATAAGAAACATTAAGCAAAGTTGACATTTAAATGTTGAAATTTTACACTGCAAACGTGGAACATATCTAAGGAAGAGAGCCTTGTATTTTCTGATGCACAGAATCAGTGGTGGGTTTCAAAAATTGTTCGAACCTACTCTGTGGGTGTGGCCTCTTTTGTGGGAGTGGCTTGCTGCCCATGTGACTGGATATGAAGATGCCGACGACACTTGTCAGAACCACCTTAAATTACCTCACACACAGCACTGGCGTGCATAAGAATATGATGTAAACTTGTTTTTTAAAAGGCATCTTTGGTTTGCATTAAAACAACTTCAACACACGCAATGTTCTGATTGCACCACAAACGCAATAGTCATCCTTACCTTTCACAGAGGCACTGAGTTTTATAAATATTAGCATGATAGCATAGAATAATCATATCCAAGGACCAGTGATGGGTTTCAAAAAAAATTTGGAACCTCTTCTGTAGGTGTGGCCTGCTTTCTGGGTCCACTGGTGGAACCTCTTCTAACCAGTTTGGTAGATTTGACGAACCGGTTCTACTGAATAGGTGCGAACTGGTAGGAACCCACCTCTGCATAGAATGCAGGTAAAAAGATTGTACAATAGTAACATGTTTATTCCAGCAGTTTCAAGCCACTTGTTATCTACTAGTAAGCTATGTGGAGCCAAGTGGATTGCTTTCAGTTTCAGAAATGTTCTGGACAATATTAGTCAATTCAGTTGCTATCCAGTTTCTGAAACAATTAAGTCTACATTTGGAATGCAGTTGTATCTTCCATGTGCAATTTCCCAGATTTTGTAAGCAATGAAGTAGGTCATTAGTACATTTATGGAGTCTTAATCTTTCTACCATTAAGTGCGCTTAGCATTCTGTTCAGGAGTGGGTTGCTGCCGGTTTTACTACCGGTTCACAACCTGCATGCAATGTATGAGCGTACTACCGGTTCACAATCTGCATGCAATGTATGAGCGTGTGCTGTTCAATGTAAATTGTTCTTCATGCATGCGCAGAACAATTTATAGTGAACTGGGCGTGCACAGTCACTAAAAAACTAAATGGCAGCGCCCCAGCAATGGTGAGGGAACCAGTTCAGGGATGTGGCAGACCTGGGTCGCTGCCGGTTCTGCGACTCAGGCCTGAATTCCACTACTGGTTCAGCTGAACTGGGGCGAACTGGGAGCAACCCACTTCTGATTACATTGTTCTGAAACTCAGCTAGTGACATTGCTTTATTCATCTAAGTCAAAATGATCCGCAAAGCCGAATTTCCTATCTCTGAGTGATGGAAAATAACTTTTAAAATTACATTGAAACATTATATTAATGGAAGCATGATTTTTACAGAGCTGCTTATTAGAAGCTGGTTGGGAAGCATGCAAATGACAATCATGTGGCTGTGGGATGCTGCAATCGGCATAAATGTGTGTCATTTGTAAAGCTGATCATTGCAACTTTGAACGGTTGTTAAATGAGGCAATTGGTGATGACTAGCTGTAATCTATAGAAAATCTCTAAGAAATTCCTGTCTACCTCAACCCAGAGGTTATCTCAGAGAAATCTTCCCCAATGTGATCATACTAGTTTATGTTTTTGACATATTATTTATATTTTTAGAAAACAAGAGGGAGGACACCTACCAATGACAGTGTGGTAACTGGGGTGGTTGGGAGGTTCAAAGTAAGAGGTTGTGCAATTATTGCATACAATGTTGAATCTTGGTTTAGATGGTAGATACAGAGATCCTATCCATGGAGTTCACTTCAACTGTACCTACGAAAAAGCTTTGGTGTACTTATAATGGAGTTTACATTTATTGCAAACATTACAAATAAGAATGTGCATCACACTTCACCATTTGACTTTTAAGGAGAGAAACTGAAAACATCAATACAGGTAAGTCGTCACTTACAGACCACTCATTCAACAACCATTCAAAGTTGCGATGCACCAAAGGAGTGGTTTATTACCAGTCCTGGAAGTTCCAACCATCACATCACCTCCATGGTCATGCGATCTTGATTCAAGCACCTGTCAAATAACTTGTGCTTACAATGGCTGCAGTGTACCACAGTCATCTTATTGCCATTCATGAGCTTTCCTGCCAGCTTCCCACAAGTGAAGTCAATGCAAATCAAGAGCCACCCCCTGCTTCCCCCAGCCTTCCTAACTCATGTGAAGCCATACCCTGCTTCCCAACTTACCTGCATTTTTGTGGAATCGCAGCCACTTTTCCTCAATCTCCCTATGTTTGTTTCTTCCTGTTTAATGAACTGGGCACCTTGGGGTTACAATGGCAACCAAGACTGTCAAGATTGCCATTGTTATGTGAGGTCACACTTTATGACTGCATCACTTAGCAATGGCAATCCTGGTCCCAATTGCCGCCCATCATAACTCACAGTCTACCTGAACATGATAAAGCTGTAAGTAGATAAATTAAGCAAAATTCATGTGTAACTTCAGAAAAAGTTGGGCGGGGAAAAATTATGTTTACATTAATTGAATACAAATGCTTTTTCATTGGAATACATACTTTGCAGAAATTTTCCTGTATCCATTTAAGGATTTATTTTTTATTAAATATACCTATGCTAAAATATTTCATCCCTATTTCTGCATCTTACTGATAGTAATGAGTCTTCTAAGAGATCAGTAAGAGGAAAAGCAAGAGAGAGAGAGAGAGAGAGAGAGAGAGAGAGAGAGAGAGAGAGAGAGAGAGAGAGAGAGAGAGAGAGAGAGAGAGAGAGAGAGAGAGATGAAGTATGCCTTGTACTTCCTTTGTGGTTTGGTCTTGCAAGATACCAAGATATTAATACACTTACTGCACACATTTGTAAACAACTAAATTATGACTTTTTAGTAAACGTTCACCAATAAACCTCCCAGGAAATGGATCCAAATTTTACGTAGACTAGAGATCTTGCAAGAAAATTCCTCTTCTGTACTGAAGAAGCATTAAACCATCTGCAGAAAATCTGAACAATTCTTTGATACTGATCTCCTAAAGCACAACCCCTGCCCCCAACCACAATTTACGGTTAGGAAAAAAATGTTAGCTGAAGCAGGCATGATCAAGCTGTATAAATCATTAATTGCACAAGATGGACAGATGGATTTTTACTCTTTTCAAAACACTAAAGCAGGGTTCTTCCAATTATGCTAGCTGGAATACCACCTTAGGTACAAAAAAAATTCTTTGCACGGTCTAATTAATCAGAAATCATTACCACAAAATGTGATGATGAGCCACTATAATGGATTGATACATTCGTGAAAGAGGAATCTATTGATACGACTTTTGAAAATTCAGTTTCCAAATATCCCAAGTAGGAGAGTAAAGGCAGTAAAAGAAGGTGCCTACAAACACCCCAGAAATATCTAGCATAGCCAGTGTGAGAAACAAAATGACAGACCAAGGTGGGTTTTGGCCCGATTCAGCAGGCCCATACTTACCTTAAGACAATTTATAAAGAGTGAACTAGTAAGGCCTTCTCTTCTAGCTATGAGCAGTTACTGACAAATGTGTCAGCATGTCAAATATAGAATGGTGGGTGTATTATTATTAGCATTGTTATCGTTATCATTATCGTTGTTGTTATTATCCTGTAGAAAAGAGAAAGAAAATGCCCCAATTTGTGTCCCATTGATAAAGGCAAGTAGGCGGAAACATCAGACGTTAAGGGGACACCTTGTTCTATCTAGCCTGAAAATAGACAAGAAATGCCGGGCTTCTGCACCGCCCACATCTGCCGAGCAAACTGTAAAGTAGTAACAGCTGGTGGGGGGAATATCCACAGAAATTGCAGCCGGAGCAGCTGCTCCCTTCCCAGCCTTTCCAGTGTATACAAAAGGGGCTTTCTCTCGCCCCGACACGTTTGCCAAACTCCTTCCTTCCTTCCACGATTTTTACTTTATTTATTTACTTAGTTTGTAACTTATGTACAAGAGAACAGGAATAAGAATACGGATAGCGGGTGGAAATAAATGGGGACAGCAGGACAGGGACGTCAGGCACGCGGGTGAGCACGCCCTTATTTTTGCGCCCACCCGTCAGCAGGCACGCAAATGCCTCAGCCGTCTCGAGGGCGGCGGAGCCGCTGCCTCACAAACGGATCCCGAGCTCGGTGGACGCGTGTACTAGTCATAAAACACACACAAACACACAAAAGGAAGTCAAGCGAAGCAGCGGCGCCCGTAATAGGAAAGCGAAGGAATACAACCCTCGGCGCACGGCGCGCTCTACCTAAACGGCATTGGGGGGGGGGACGGGGACCTAATCACAGAGCCTGTGGTCGCCATTGGGCGAAACGCCGTCACCTCTCGCCCCCCTCCCCCGACTCGCGAGGCGAGCGCTAAAGCTCGGCGCTCTCGTCTAAGGTTGCCGCCATAGCCGCGGTTGCTGTTGCTACGCGACGAGAGGGCGGGGACAACGGGGACGAGGCTCCTCCCCGTTTCCTTCCTCGCGCCGCCTTGTGGGTTTGTGGAGCCGCTGCTTCTCGCTTCTTGCCGCCAGTCCTGCTCCGGGGAGGCGAGCGAAGCTGGCGCGGACGGGGTTTCGGTAGTGTCGCAAGCCCGGGCGGGTTTCCCTCTGCCGGGCCCCTCTCTATCCGCTCCGGCGAAGCGCGAGTAGCGTCCGCACCCCTTTCCGGAAATTCCCGGGCGGATTTTACAACGGGCTCTTTTCGAGGTCGAGGTTTGTACGCCTTTTCGGCCGTCCAGCTCACCTCGAACGGGGGAGCTCAGCTGAGTTACGGCGGCTTTCAGAGACGGGTTGGAGGGCGACCCCTTTTGTCCCGGCCCCGCTTGCAAACTGTCCGGGCCCGGGAGGAACTTTGGTCTTTCCAGCCACCCGCCGGGTAGGCAGCGGGGCCGGGACTTTCCACCAACGTGGCCAGAACTTGATCGTTGGAGCGGCCGTTGAGGTTGGGCTGGTGCGCGTCGGAGACCCGGGGCTGATCTCTTGGGCTTCTTCTCCGCTTGGCGTAGGATGGCGATGAAGCTGAGCCGGCAGTTTACGATATTCGGCAGCGCGATCTTCTGCGTGGTGATCTTCTCCCTCTACCTGATGTTGGATCGGAGCCACTTGGACAACCCCAAGAATCAACGCCGGGAAGGCTCCTTCCCCCAGGTGAGCGAAGGACGGGAGGAGCCGCGGAGCCGGGTGGTAAAAGAAGGGGGAGGCTTTGGTGGGATGGAAAGGGTGGCTCGCCCGGCAAGCTGGGACGCTTCGAGGAAGGAGGGGAGAAAATGCAGAGCGCTCCGGCTGTAAAAAAAAAAAAGGGGGGGGGTGCGGATGACTCAAGCAGAGTAGGCATATCTTCAGAAAGGAAGTGCGGGGGGAGGGGGTTGGGGAGTCTCCTTGTCTCGGATCCCGGGAGAAAGGAGGAAGCGGTGAACCTCAAGCCCTGCCATCAAAGCAGGCTTGCTGGAGATGTAAAGACGCTTACGCTAAATCTTGACCGTTTCGGTTTAATTGTTGGGGGGGGGGGAGAGCGCGACCGAGCAGCGCCCTCCCCCTTTAGCAGATTTTGAATGGAAGCTCAATCGTAGTTGTACTGGATAGATTTCACACGAGCCCAGTTCCGGGATCGGATTTTAAAGAACATACTTGCCCTAGTCCGGGGCCCTATGCCTATGAACTACTGCCTTTTGTTACATCTCCAGGAGTGACTGCTGATGAAGACTTTAGGGTGGGATTTTCCAGAGAGGGGTTGCTCTGGTGCCCTGTAGGAAAAGGGTAAACCGTAGGCAAGGATAGGATCTTGACTCAAAATATAAGTCAGCTACTTTATCAGGTGTTCTTTTCTCCCATGACTTTGAGAGGAAACTTCGTTTAAGTCTAGGAAGTGTAAGTTTGCTTGACTGTTAAATGAGTTTCACTACTGGTACTTGAGTATAAACTGCTCAGTTTTGTTTTTCCTTTCATATCCTTACTTTGATTTGTGGATAGTGGAGTAACCCCTTTCCAACAAAAAGGCTACATTCTTTTATGGTATGGTAAACCATATTTCTAGATTAATGGGTTTAATGAATAAACCCAGCCAATTGTATTTTATTTATCACATAACTGTAGTTTAAGACACTTTGAGGGCACACCCTGAATTCTTTGAACAGCCTGTGTGATAGATGGTGAGTGGAAGATTGGCCCAGTGCTAGACCTGAACTCAGGAGTTCAGTGAAAGTGGAGAGTTCCAACCACTGCATCACTCTGATAACTAAATTGTAGCTAAGAAATTAACAAAGTATCAAAGTGTAGCGCTTTCTATAACTGTTTTGTTCTATGCATGAAAATAGAGTTGTATAAGGCATTGAGGTGGTAATTTATGGCATTGAGTTTCTACATTTTTAAAAAATATGTAATGCTAGGTTTGCTTGCTTTTGAACCAAGTCTGATACATCTGGTATATTTCCACGTATGCATTATAAATATTATTTAGAACTGCCAGATTCTGGAATATTTAGCAAACTGTATATTACAAAATGTATTATGCAGAGAAAGGTTCATGGTCTTGCCTAATTTTATGGTTCTAAAATTCCAAGTTTCTACCTTTTTAGGTTTATTTTTAGATTTTTTTAAAAAAATCTTTTATAAATAATGCATGATTAAGATATTTTTTCCTATTTTTCTCACAACAACCCTGTGAAGTGAGTTGAACTGAAAGAGTGACTGGCCCAAAGTCACTCAGTGGGCTTTCATGCTGGGGTGTAAAGCAGCATCCCCCCCCCCAAAAAACCTTTCTGACACCATCAGTGGGCTTTCATGCTGGGGTGTAAAGCAGCATCCCCCCCCCAAAAAAACCTTTCTGACACCAGGGACCGGTTTCAGAAGAAAAATTGCCTTCCATAGAACTGGGATGCGGGGGAGGAGAATGATTTTGCATGCTACTTAGATCCTGTGCATGCACAGATGAAGCTTTGCTTGCTCACCTGCCACTTGTGCAGCCCAGTGCAGCCCAGTACTGGTCCGTGAGGTGTTGTAAAGGAATCTTTTTAAAAAAAGTAAAAAATGGCAATTTATTTAATATGTATTGCTTCCTAGTTGAAGCACGTCGAAGTGGTTTATATAAAAAACAAATTAAATGTATTAAATTCAAACAATGTAGAAGAACATTTAATAAGGTGTGTTAAAAAGATAAGTCAGCACTGTCAGAACTTACAGTATGTACAATACAGCGGTTTTAAAAATAAGTCGAACATGTGAGCTATAAACTGGTAAGTTTCACAGTATTTTGTTCTTTATAGTAATGTTTTAGAAAGCTTTTCTTACTGTATTTTTGCAACAGTACATGTGAATTGAAGTTCTGTAAAAATGAGTTTGGAAACAAAAAGATTCAGGTGATTTTTGGGTAGGCGGTATCTTTGTTTTCTATTTTGAAAGACCTCTTACTTGATAGACTGTAAATTATGAGTATCTCTTTACTGTAACAGTTTTATAGCTGTGACTAATTCTACCCTAAAACATTGTAACACCTATAAGTGCTGCCATCTGTTGAGAGAGTAATAGGAATTCTTCCTATGATAGATAGGATTTTCAGTTAAAAGAACCAGTTAGGTTACTGAAGTCTGCATGTTCCCCTTTCTTATCCATTTTTATTTATCTCAGATAATTGGGTGCTAGGCCAAATAAAAGCATTTATATCCAGCGCTTAGCTAGAATTGGAACATTGTTGGCTTACTTAACCCACAAGTTAGTATTATGATTGCTTAAAGCAAGAAAACAAAAGTACAGCCAGAGCAATAAAAGGAAGCTAAAATTTCTAGCTTAGCGTTTGCCTGTGGATAATATGATAGGCAGATGCTTAAGCTTGCTGAGAAATGGATATAAACAAACCATCCAGGAATCTCTATTTGGCAGAACTGTGCAGCTGTAGATTTCAGTTATCTCCCTGACACAGGCCTCACAATGGCTTAGGTTGCATGCAAGCTGTAAACTTGCCTGGAGGCACAATCTGATTCAGAGCAGTAGATCAGCGCAGAATTCCAGCTTGCATTCACAGACAATAAACATGGTAGATGTCTTGATGTTGTCTTGGCTTGTAAGCTAACAAATTATAAATGCAGTGTTTTTCACTAGAAACAGAAGCACACAGGCCATGTTGATATAGATAGTTTACTTTGAAGGATGAGAGAGGTTTTTTTTAAAAAAGAGGAAATTCATTTTTGCAAGGGTGACATTTAACTTGAAT
This sequence comes from Thamnophis elegans, assembly GCF_009769535.1. Taxonomy (NCBI): domain Eukaryota; kingdom Metazoa; phylum Chordata; class Lepidosauria; order Squamata; family Natricidae; genus Thamnophis; species Thamnophis elegans. The sequence continues at coordinate 99,188,727 of NC_045543.1, read as the reverse complement.
GACTTATCATGCTGTTAAGTTTGCATTGTAATTAAGGCTACCAAAAAGTTACTGTTCTCAATATACTGTAAAATATCTTTATCTTGAAATACTTAGAATTTTTAATGGGATTGGAAATACATTTATTAGAATGTTTTAAAGTCTTGATTAATCTTATAGAAGTGAAGTAAATTTAAATATTCACTATTTTGAATAAACTCTACTTTGCTATCTGAACGGAATATTACATGGTCACTTTATTTTTTTAGATCTATAACTGCTATAATTACCCAATTTACTAGCTTCTTCTCTATTCCAATATTTTTAAAAGATCCAGTTTGTCACTATACCTTTTGATATGTGATGCCTAGAACCAGAGGCAGTATTCCAAATAGGATCTGATCAGGGCAGAATTGAGTGGAACAGTTACTTCCTGTGAACTGGACTCAGTGCTCTTGTTAATGAAATTCTTGTTCAAACAAGTCTTACTTCTAAGAGTTGCCATTATTAAACTCGTTTGATGTTAAGGTGTATTTTCACTTGAAGATAGGTTCCTATCTCCAAAAAGTGTATGGATGCAAGATTGTGGCAACACTTAAAATTAAAAATTGTACTTACTGTATATGGTGAGGGTTTGAATTAAAACATATTCATCTGCAAAGGTGGTATCATTGATTTTAAGATTCTTTTTACTAAGGAAGAAATAGATAGGCAAAAAATATAAATGCAGTCCAAAAATTATTTGTAGTGCCCACCTTCTTCACCATTTTAGTCTCAGGGTTTGAGTTTCAACCAAACCAAATCTAGAGATTCCTCTGTTCTAATTTGCCCGTGTGACATATTTGTGTGTGTGTGTGTATGTGTGCATACATGTCAGCCAGAAATCATATAAAAAGTTACATATGCATTTTAAACTGCTGATTATATTAGTCTTTAAAATAATTATAAAATGAATTAATGCCTGTGGAAGGAAGGATGTGTGCTATTTGGATTGTTAGTATCCATGTTTCACATTTCCTGTGAAAGCCCCACTCTTATTGAAATATTGAGCCATCTCTTTACAAATGCTGGGCTGTGGCACAGATTGTGACAGAGCTGAGGGAGAAATGAGAATATGAAAAGAGCAAACAAATAACCAACCATAGAGGTAGTCCCAAAAACCTGTGTAGCTCTTATGAGCAATCCAGGCACAATTGCCGAATAATCCAGACTGCTGCCATTTTGATGAGGGGCCTAGAACACCTTCTCAAGGTGGATAGCTTATGGAAGCAGGCTTGAAGATGTAAAGCCAAGACCAGTGCATATAGCAGAAGTGAACTGACTGAAATTAGGAGAAAATACTATTCTAAGCCTTGAGAAATATGGTGCACATTTAAAATGTATGTTTTAATTTGCCATGTTAATTTAAAATAATTTTGTATACTGAACATTTTAAACTGTTAAGATTTGTGTTTTGCCAAGCTGGGGGAAAATGTATGGCTGATACATGATTTTGTAATAGTTGAGCAGCTTTTTCTTTTAAACCTTTGACAATGCATTAAAAAGCTGTAAAATTGTTTGTAGGCAATTAGATATCACCCACAAAGTTACAAAATATTAATTTTATAGATGGAGGATTCCTTTTGTAATAACTTTAATAAATTATAGTAGTAGATAGGAATTACATAGAACTAAAAAATTATCTTTTTCTCTAGTTTGCTTAATATACCACTAGGGGGCACAAAATGATGCTTCACATGTATGATGACTTTCTAAACTTTTTCTTCAGCATTTTAATAGTGTATATAATTTTCTTTGAGATTATCAATCTTTACATGTTCAAATATGATTTTAAAATATATGAATCATAGTACTTGCTTAAAAACCACCCATTAAATTGGAAACTTAGTTCAATAGAAACTTGAAGTATATTTAACATACTATAAAGGTAAGCTGGAAATCACATAAAATTGGAGAATTGCTTCAGTGGTGGCTGATAAGTCATGAAAATGCTCTAAAAGGAAATATATAGGCTACTTTCCCCAATCTTTTCTCCAGATATTTTGGATTTCAATTTCAATAAACCTTAGTCAGTTTAGTGAATGGTAGTACATTCTGATCACCGGATAAAGGGATGCTAAATGCTGTTCATGCACGAACATCAGCAAGATACCATCTTATTTCAGCCTTAAAAGAACAGCTCTCTCTGCTCTATTGCCTCTGTAGGCGAGGCCTGACTTATTTTTCCCAGATTATCTGAAATGGGAGATAAAACAATAATAAAATAGTTAAAAACTGATCGGTTAATGAAGTTAAACCATGTCAGCCATGTTGGTTGTAATTCCAAAGGTGAGGTCATAAAAAGATTTAATGAACACCTATCAGGCAACCATTGAATGATAGAATTATGAAAACAGTTTTATTTGAGTTGAAACCATTGCAATTAATAGAACCTTACTAATATGTAACAAAAATGTCCCCACTAGTAGAAATCAAATTTTAAAGATAATAGTGATGCTACAGTTATCACCTTGCATTTGCAATCTTTGCACAGTTATTTTGATTAAAAAGGGGTATAGTTTCAATCCCTTACTTGCACATACCATTTGGATGTCACTGACTTTCCCTGCAGAAACCCTCTCTCTGACACATTCTGAAGTAACTCTTTTAAAAGATTTGTACAGCCCTAGTAGAACCATTTCATGGTAAGGATCTAATCCTTGTCTTTGAAATATTTCTCTTGTCTTCTGGAACATGAAGATACTGACACTGAATTGTAGGTTGTATGCAATGGTTGGGATTATTAATAAATATTGATATCATATATTGTTTAACATATTTAGTGTTTTTGTTAATACTAAACCAAATATTAAACGTACAGTTTGATTTAGACTAAAAAATTACTTCAATACATTTTATAAATAAATTGGACTTGAGCCTTTTTTAACACAAATACAAATCTGTACCATTTCCTGACAAAAGCTCTGTTTTACTCCAGATTATAATATTTCCTACACTTCTAAAATATCACCTTATACTTCTGGTTCTTAACAAAAATTGATGCTGATGCTGAGCTGAGCTGAGTGTAGCTACAGGAGTGTTGATTAGTGTGGGACTGATTCCTGAATAAACTTGTTTCAATTTGCAGATTACTTGCACAATATAGGGGGGCATTGGCCTTCTGGCATGCAGAAATGGCAGGGTTTTTTAATTGATTGCACATATAATCTGAAAACAAAACTTTTAAAAAGTACTCTGCATAATTCAACATCGTACTGGTTTGATCTTAAAACAGCTTTTCCAAACCAGAAGCTCTTGTCATGGGATTCTTTGAAAATTTAAATATCAAGGTAAAGCTACAAAATATGTATAACATCTTTGATATTCTGAATCATAATCTTGGCAATAAATCTTTGATTTCATACTTTTGATAATAAAATTAAATGAATTTTGATAGAAGCAACAGTTGTACTAAGTGTTAAGGGTTTATGAATACTAACTACTGTATTTTTCAGAGTATAAGATGCAGCAAGATTTTGAAGAGGAAAATAAAAAAAAAATTTTGCACTCTGCAAACCTTCCCAAAATGGCCTGTTTTTCGCAAAAACGGGCCCGTTCCCCCCCCCCAAAAGGCATGAGTAGCCTTTAGGGAGCTTGCAGGATGCTCCTGGGGGACGTGGGAAACCAAAAATGAGCAAAAAGACAGCCCATTTTTCGCAAAATGGCCCTGTTTTTCATTTTAAAAAGAGCATGGATAGCCTTTAGGAAGCTTATAGAGTAATCCTGGAGGCTGGGGGGTAAAATTGAGGAAATAATGAGCCATTTTTTTATCATTTCTGCCCTTTCCAGCCCCCAGGAGCTCTCTGAAAGCTTTCTAAAGGCCAAACACGGCCATTTTGGTGAAGGGGGCGGAGTTTCGGGGGCCAAAAAATGCTGTATTCAGTATATAAGATGCACCCAGATTTTCAGCCTCTTTTCTGAGGGAAAAACCTGCGTCTTATACTCTGAAAAATATGGTACATAAAATTATTTGGAATTAAATATGAAATCAAGGAAGATTTTAGAGTGATACATTGGTACTTATCCTTAATTGATTCCAGGATGTGCAACAAATACTAAAAATGAATTCCAGAGAAACCACATGATTTATCACATGTCCTTTATTTCAATTGGAAAGAACTTCCTGTCTGTCCCTTTTCCTATGTCAGTGACCTTCCTAGAATGGCCAACTTCCTGTTTAACCTCTGCAGTTGTCCCCCACTTCCTTTTGTAGCAACCTTTCTGCATGACCAACTTTCTGTCCATTCTCTGCAGCCATCCCCCTCTTCCTATCTCAGTGCATCAAGGACCAAAGAATTGAGTACTAGAATATTTTCACATGAAAATGTGTCAAGTACCAAATTCGACAAATTTTGAAGCAATTGAGTGTCGAGGTACAACACATTCTATAGTTAATCCTTCCAAGTTGTTTAGGAATGAACAGCAAATATGTCAAATATACATTTGTTGTTTATACTTTTTTCTTTTGTGCCTTTAAGACAGGTTTTTTTTCTTTAGCTCTAGCTCCTGCAGTTATCTTGGCAAGGGTTTTTCAAAGTGGTTTGCCATTGCCTGCTTCCTCAAGCTAAAGAAGAATAATTAGCTCAAGGTCAGCCAGCTGGCTTTGTGCTTTAGCAAGACTAGAATTCATTGTCTTCCGGTTTCTAGCCTAATGCCTTAACCACTACATCATTATATGCACATACTGTTGTTGAAAATACATTGCTGCTGCTCAGAATTTCTATAAATCATAACAGGGGACCCCAACCCCCTGGTCCATAGATTGGCACCAGTCTGTGGCATGCCAGCAACCAGGCCATCCAAAAGAGTGAGAAACCCCATGAGTATGATGTAGACAGCATGCAAAACCACACCCCCTCCGGGCCACAGAAAAACTTTTCTCTCTGGTGCCCAAAAGGTTGGGGGTCACGATTTATATGGTGAGAACAGGAAATATAGCGTTCATGTCTATTTTAAAAATCTAAGAAAATATAAAACACCTGTATTTTTGTTAATTATGTTAATAATGCCATATTCTTCCAATTCTTGCTAAAACCTATAGTTGCAAATAAATGTACTAAATAAAAAGAAAAGAATATTCTTGTATGCTACCAGTATATAGCAGGTGCCACAACAGGGAAAACAGTATGGTTGTTATGATAGGGGATTATGCTTTCAAAAATATGCATGTAACAGTAGTAATACTGTAAGGAGATGCGATGAATCAACAAGGAAATGTATATCATCTACTTGAAAAAATTAGAAAAAGATTATTATTTAGCCTCATTAGCTAAATTTGATTTAATCTGTTATTTATTTTGAACTACACTTCCCCCATAAAATGTTTTGAACTGATCTTGTATCTAGAGTGCAATTCTGTAGCTAAAAAAGGTTCTCTGAAAGGCTGCTAATTATTCCTTTTGATTTTCTGTTCCGATATTTTGTAATATAACTAATTCTTCTCTTAATAAATAATGCCTTATTGTAGCCCACTAAGATATCATAATAGTATAATTTTGAATAAATTATTTTAATGCTGAGACAATTTTGGAACTTATTCTTGAATTCATAGTGTATTTGGAAAAATGGTGGGTTTTTTTTGTGTTTGCATCAAAATAGAGTACCCACAGTTATTTGCAGTTATTTTGTTATTTCAGAAAATTTCTAAATCCTACACACATTCACTTTAATTAAAGAATGAAATAATCTTGAATACTGTTTCTTTTCTGAGAAAGTTTCTTACACTGATTTGATGATAATTATAAGGTCTTTGCTATGATATTTAGAACAGGAAGAGGAAATAAATATTTTTCAACTACAAGGATATTTGGATGTCTAATTGTGTATTTTTCAACAGGGTCAGCTTTCAATACTGCAAGAGAAAATAGACCACTTGGAACGGTTGCTGGCAGAAAACAATGAAATTATTTCAAACATAAGAGATTCTGTGATCAATCTGAGTGAATCTGTCAAAGATGGACAACATAATCCAGAAGTGTTAAACTTTAATCAAAGAAATTTTTCAGAAGTATTGCCTCTTGCCACTGCATATCTTTCAATTGAGCCTGAAGATTGTCAGTTTGCTTCAAAAATTGGAAGTCAAGCTTCAGATGTTCAAGTAAGAATCAGTTGAATATTAGCTGTTATCCTTCATCTATTTTTAGCCCTCTGCCAAAGAAATATAGAGATTTTTGTGTAGCCTAATCCAAATTATACTTGAATTCCAAACTGTGAAATAATTGACTGGTAGGTTGATCAAACATACATGCAGATACTGAAATCACTGGGATTGCCAATGAAAATGCGCTATGATATGCAAATATGGTTTAAATCAGGGATGTAAAACTCACATCGTCACAGTGGTGTCATGTGACATATTGGGAATTTTTGCCCCCATTGCTAAACCAGGCATGGGCGCGGCCAGCACGTGACACATCCAGCCCGTGGGCCAGGAGTGTGACAGCCCTGGTTTAAATGGGTTATATGTTTTGTTTAAACTTAAAGTAATATATTCATTTGTGATATGTGCAGTTTTTGCATATGAATGTACACTGAGTATACTTGCTAATGAATTTTCCCCTTACTCTTTTATTTGAATGATTTTTTAAAATTATAATTTGGGATATTCATTTCACATTGATTGAATGACTTTATATTATTGTTTGATTCAGTTGATCTCTAGTGAAGGAGAAATTGTATTTAAATGTTAGAATAACTATTTCAGAGAAAATTCTTTACAATGCTTTTGTCTGAGTGATTTGAACTATTTTTAAAAAATTGTAGATTACAATTAAAAATAACACTTTCTCCATAGCTGCAAATGTTATTATATTAATGTCTACTATACCAAATGTTAAAGTAGGCTGTGTTGTAGGGGTTACAGGTAGTCTTTGATTTACAACCACAATTGAGCCTTCTCTTGTTAAGTGAAACATTAGTTAAGTCAGTTTTGCCACAGTTGTGCAGTATCCCTGAAGTGGATAAATTAGTAACCGGGTTGTTAAGTGAATTTGGCTTCCCCATTAAACTTTGCTTGTGAGAAGGTCGCAATAATGATCACGTGATCTTGGGATACAGCAACAGTCATAAATAGGAACCAGTTGCCAAGCATCTGAATTTTGATCACGTAACCATGGGAATGCTGCAAAAGTTGTAACTCTGAAAAATGGTCGTAAGTCATATTCTTCAGTACCATTGTAACTTTGAACGGTCACTAAACAAACTTTTAAGTCGAGAACTACCTGTACTTACTGTGGAAATGCTTACCTTTTGAGAAAATATATTTGAAAATAATACACTACTACAGCCTAGTAGCCAGTAATTTGACTTTTTATTTCAAATCATTGTGCACAACTAATCTCTAACAGCTGTTGTTTCTGGCCATGTATCCTATCTTTCCCTTAGTTCTCTTCCTTCCAGGTTCCTGAAAGTCTGGTCTTTTCTTTTTCCTATAATTTGCTCTGTTCATTTTTCCTATAAGTGGTTGGGATCCACCACTATTAGATCCTTGTTGTTCTGAGAACAAGCTAGCACATCCAGTTATGAGTCAGATCAGTGTTTTGCTTATATTTTTCCAACATTAGGGAAGCTCAATAAATTACCGACAATGGCTTGCTCAATTAAAAAAAAAAATTCATGAGTTAACTGTTGAGAGGCCAATTTGTGTGGAGGGTAAGGAAGATAGTATGAAGAAAATGAGACTGAGTTTTTCTTGCCCCCCCCCCCCAGGTTTGAACTTTTTTTTTTAATTTGCTTGAATTGTCTGTCTATTTGAGGGCTTACAATACAATAGTTTCTGTTCCAAAAGTATAAGAAACCATATCACAAGAGTTTTGAAATTTGTGGTCAAACGGATTCTAATAGCTGCGCATCACCCAGGAGCCTCATGTTAGGCAGCTGTGTTCTATATGATGGCTAGTATTTCATATTTCAAGTTTTTGAAGGATCAGTCATTTAAATACATTCAAATCAAATGTATTGAAATGCCAGACCTTGTACCAGGTTAATGTCTGAATATATACCCTTAGCACTCATGATTACACCAATTAAAATAATTAGGCATTTCCTAGAATTATTTCTTTAGATATGCATTTATATGATTTGAGGTGCTTTACTGGGATTGTAGTTTATTGCAGTGTCATCAACTTCTGAAATGTGTGTAGATGACAGTGCTACAACTTCATTATTAAAAAGAATAGCTTCTTCCTTGTATTATTGGGGCCAGAATCCTCAAATCCCTGGCCAGAATTCCAACTTTCCTTATTGTGAGATGTACTGTATTTTGGGTGTATAAGACACACTTCCCTCTCACCAAAAGTGGTGGAAATGTCTCCATCATATAGAGCAAATGTTGCTGAAGCCCTGCCCATCCACTGGCCCCCACCCTTGCAGCAAACAGCTTGGTCAGCTTCAGCACAGCCTGATTTAGCACAAGCTTGGTGGTTGGATCTGCCTCCTGGAAGACCACTGATCAGCTGTTCCGGGCTGCAGAGATTGCCACCGCCGCTGTCCATTGCCACTGCCACCTATTGCTGCCTCTGCGTGCCCCATTTTTGGCCTCCACGTTCCCCATTTTCGGCCTCCACATGTCTCATTTTCAGTCTCTGTGAGCACCATTTGTGGCCCATTCCAGGAAGGGGGGATAGGCAATGGTGGTGATTCCTGCTGCCTGGAACAGGCTGAAAATGGGATGTGCAGAGGTCAAAAATGGGACACATGGAGGCTGAAAATGGGGAACACGGAGGTGACAACAGGTGGAAGCAGCAATCCCCGCATCCTGGAACAGCTGATTGGCAGTATTCTGGGAGGCTGATCCAACTGCCAGTCAGCTGCTTGTGCTAAATCAAGCTGTGCTGAAGCTGACCAGGCTGTTAGCCAGGCGATTATCTGGACTCCTTTCAGTCCGGATTCAGGCTTGGCTACAGCACGGAAACCGCTTTGGTCGCACTGACCGATGATCTCTGGAGAGCCAGGGATGGAGGTCATCCCTCCATCCTAGTGCTCCTTGACCTCTCAGCGGCCTTCGATACCATCGACCATGGTATCCTTCTGCGACGGTTGTGAGAGGTGGGGGTGGGAGGCACTGTTTTTCGGTGGTTCTCCTCCTACCTCTCATACAGGTCGTAGTCGGTGTTGGTCGGGGGGCAGAGGTCGACCCCTAGGCCCCTGAAATATGGGGTTCCTCAGGGTTCAGTCCTGTCCCCCCTCCTGTTTAACATCTACATGAAGCCACTGGGTGAGATCATTCGACGGCACGGGATAAAATACCATCAATACGCGGACGATACTCAGTTGTATCTGTCCGCCCCGTGCCAACTCAGTGAAGCGGTCAACGTGATGTTCCAGTGCTTGGAGGCTGTCAGGGTCTGGATGGGGGTTAACAAGCTTGTACTCAATCCACACAAGACCGAGTGGCTGTTGTGTTTCCCTCCCAAAAATTTGGTTAGTATTCCATCACTCAGGCTGGGGGGTGAAATTTTACGCCCCTCAGACAGGGCTCGCAACTTGGGAGTCCTCCTGGACCCTCAGCTGACTTTAGAACATCATTTGTCGGCTGTGACCAGGGGGGCATTTGCCCAGGTTCGCCTGGTGCACCAGTTGCGTCCCTACCTGAACTGGGAGGCACTTGCAACAGTCATTCACACCCTCGTGACCTCAAGACTGGACTACTGCAATGCGCTCTACATGGGGCAGCCCTTAAAGAGCATTCGGAGACTTCAACTTGTCCAGAATGCAGCCGCGCGAGCGATTGTGGGTGTACCTCGATACACCCACGTTACACCTATCCTCCGCGAGCTGCATTGGCTTCCAATCGGTCTCCGGATACGCTTCAAGGTGCTAGCTATTACTTATAAAGCCCTTCATGGTATTGGACCTGGGTACTTGAGAGACCGCCTGCTGCCAATTACCTCCCAAAGACCCATTAGATCACACAGGGTCGGCCTCCTCCGGGTCCCGTCTACTAGCCAATGCCATCTGGCTATGACCCGGGGGAGGGCCTTCTCTGTCGTAGCTCCAGCCCTTTGGAACGAACTCCCCGCGGAGATTCGGACCCTCGCCTCTCTCCCGGCCTTCCGAAAAGCCGTTAAAACCTGGCTGTGTCGGCAGGCCTGGGGTTGATGAGCTCCCTTCCCCTCTCGACAGACATGGTTGTTGGTTATTTTTAAATACTTGTCTTGTTTTTGTATGTTCCCTTCCCTGTTTGAGTTGTTCGCCGCCCTGAGTCCCTGCAGGGAATAGGGCGGCATATAAATAAAACAAAACTTCAAACTTCAAAATATTTGCTGCAAGGAGACAATTTGCTGGGAGTCAGATTTTTTTTCTTGTTTTCCTCCCCAAAAACTAGGTGCGTCTTATTGCTGAAAAATATGGTTAGCTGTTTACATGCCTTTAAGTATTTAATGCAAGATAAGAAACCTGTGAGACGCCAGACTTTACTTATGACTAAGAATGCTAAGAATCACAGATAAGGTTGCCTATTTTGATCTGTTATATTTAACTATATAGTAGCCACAAGAAATAGTCCAATAGTCCACCAATATTCTGTCAAGTCTACAATTCTAACATTCTTCAAGATGATATCTTTTCCCCCAAAAGTAGTATTGGCAAGTAACTAAATTATCAGCACACTTACTGTAACAAACTTTGGTCTGTTAGGGAGTGTAGATGTGGTTTGCATAGCTAAATTTGTTATATGGTACCTTGTTATATAGAGCCTTGATTAGTGTATTTTTTTTTTGAAAAAAAAATATAGGTTTTAGTATATTCTTTTTGATTGTTGCTTCTACATTCTCTCATTGTTAGTTGTCCAAAGTTAATGTACAAGATAGGCAGTCAGAGTCATATAACTTGTGAATAAACAAATAGCAAATTATGGACACTAATGAAATTTAAGAACCCAAGCACTGCAATTAGTGGATCCTAGAAGGCCTCTGGATTGAGGCATACAGTATAATCTCTCACTTATCTGCTACTCTGGTAGAAGCATGTCAAAAGCAATTCAAAAGGGTCTTGAAACATTTTCAAATGGCAACAGCTACTGCAAAGAATAGTTACATATAGTTCAAGAGGTTAGGGAAGAACCTTTCTGATAATAAAACAGCTTTCCAGAACAAGAAACATTTTTCAAAATTGCAATCAGAACTAATATACATTGCTGGTATTTTCTATTTTCTCACATTTTGCAGTTTTGTTCTGCTTGTGCAGCTTTATATAGTATCAGTTTCTTTAACTCATACTACCTTGAGGGTAGTAAGCAGTGGCTTCCAAGAGCCTTAAAAAAAATCACAAGAAGTTATGCCTATGCACGCCAAAAAAACTTCAGAAAATCAGCTAGTATCTGCTTAGAGAAGGTTATTAAGATACATGATAATGGCATCGATTTTAAATAATAAAATATTACAAATAAATATTGCTTACAGTTTGATTTAAAAATGTAGCCAATTTTACTGTCTATTCATTTATCTGATGTTGACAGGTCAAATTCTTGAGGCAGATGTTGAAAGAAATTGATCCCAATCCCTTCCTAATAGAATTTCACTGCAAAATGTTTGAATATGCCTAAAATTTTCTTTATACCAGGGAAACTGCAACCATGGTAATAATGTTTGAGAAAGGGGAGAATGCAGTTCGGGAAGTACTATATGTAAAATAATCATTTTTCCTAGGAATAATTTGTTTATCAGAATTTCTAAGAATTAGCTACATTCTTAAAGTTTTCTGATAATGTAGAAATGTATTACTCTCTTAAAAATAATTTCTACTGATGTAACTTTCATGAAGAAAGAATCCAATTTGCCCAGAGCAAGTGGCAGAAAACTTAATTGAAATTTGTTTCTCTTATGTATTCGTCTGCAAGTTTAGGTAGAAACTGTGTATTGTCTCTCTTTACTTTGCTTATAATTCATTTTTATTAATTTATTTTTATTTATTAAATGTTATGCCACACATGTCCCCTACAAAGTGACTCTGGGAGGTTTGCTAAAAGATAGCTAAAAGATTAAAATGACACAGATTACAATATTATTAAAACTGTTTTGACTTTTAGTACAGATTTGAATTTGTTTAATAATTTGTTTTGAATCTGTTATTGGCAGATTTAATCTAATACATATGGCTTACCTGAAGCTGCAGTAAAGGCTGAATATTATTTATTCATGATCATTAGTGTTACATCAAGTGATACTTGAATATTTGTATGTGTACAAAATAAACATTTGTGTTGTGTGTGTTTTAATGGTTGTAGGCAGAACTAGTTGAACCTTAGGAATATTTGATATGTGTGTATATTTATAAAAGACGATAAGTGGCATACTTTAGACTATTGTGGCCAATCACATACGGTATGTATAATGTTCAATGTATGATATCTAGACAAATAATTTTTAAATAAAAATCTATGAAAAGCATTCTTTAAATGTAGTATTCAAACAGAACTTTGGAATGAGACTCTTTATTTGTTTGTTTGTTTGTTTATTCATCCATGCCTTAGGGTCTTTGCTGACTCAACTGCCCGGATAAATCTGTGGTGTGTCCTTGCTTGCTTCCTAAACCTGAGAGAGTGTGACTGACTCAATGTTATCTGTCAGCTTTACAGTGAAAGCAAGGCTAGAACTCTTGGCTCCTCTTTTCTAGTCCAGTGCCTTTTATCACCAAATCAAACTGGCTCTCAATGATTTGCTTGAACTTTGTTTAATAGTAAATTAGTGGTCCAACCATACTTACAGAACTATGTGCATCAAAAATTTTATATATCATGGCTATTCTTTTTATGCATTTTAGATGCTGAAAGTCTATGACATTCTTCCTTTTGATAATCCAGATGGTGGAGTTTGGAAGCAAGGGTTTGACATCACTTATGATGAACATGAGTGGGATGATAAACCTCTTCAAGTTTTTGTTGTACCTCATTCACATAATGATCCAGGTAACATTTCAGAAAGCTTCAAAATATGTTTGGGGCAATCATATTTGTGTCCTCAGTTCCATGAAACATAATTTTTTATCATTATATAGTTCTTTTTTATTAATGTACTTTCCTTGATTCCACTGCTACTAAAAATGCTTTATGAATTACAGAATCAGCAGGTAATCACTCTAGCTGGCTAGATTTCAGTACAAATTGTACAGAAATAACCAAATGAGCAAAAATGAGAGACCAGTGACATACTAAGCTGTTTTTACAAAATTCACGACAATTTCTGTCTGCCTTAATCTCTGTGCCATAATCTTTCAGACTACCACAAATAAATACTGGATTGGATTTTACAGTCCAAAATAAAGAGATTGCACAATATGGTTTTGCAGGCACTGGCTGCCAGGCAGTAGCCAGTAAATATAGTGTTTGCAGACAATAGACTCAAATAAGGGTGACTGCCAAAAAGGATTTCTTTCATTTTGAGTAAATATTAAGAAAATTGCAGGAGAAAAAGAAAATACACCAGACTACATCATCTCAGCCTGTCAAGAACCCCAAAATGATGGCAGATGCCCTCCCCCCGGAACTGGCTGACAATTGCATAATACCTTCCCAGATTGTTAGATCTTTGTCAAGGTTTACATACCTGGGAGATTTTGTCACTATTTTATGCTTCTTAAAAAAACCAAGAGTATAAACCACACAATATCTAGAGAATGCCTGGTGGCACATTTTATCAAGTGTCTTGGTCCTTGAATTTAATAAATGTATTTAAAATTATGGGATATTTGTGAAAATTTAAATCTGTGGCCTTGCATAATTACAGTGATCATATTTTTATGGAAAAATTAAAAAACAAAACCTGAAAGGGAGCAAATTTGAGAGAGGTTCATAAGAATAAAAAATTATTTGTATCTTTGTTTTACAAAGGAAATTTCAAGAGCAAAACCAAGAAAATAAATAAGTAAATTATATAAATCTAAAAGGCAGCTTTTTGTAATAAAGAGGGTCTATGGTCACTGTATCCATAATTTAAGACTTTAATGCTAACAGCTGACATGATTTTCAGGACCTATACACAATAGTTCATTATGCTTTTCTACTTGCATTTAGTGGTTAACTTGACCAAAAGAGAGCATATTAAATAAAACTGAGTAGTAGTGGATTAGCAAGACATACCATGTATTTCATTTTGTTCTGCTTTGCTTTACAAATTCTTGTCCCAGAAATTCTGACAAATACTTGACATTTATTTTTAAGTTACCTGACTTCTTGTTGCCAATATATATATTTGTGTGTGTGTGTCTATGTATGTATGTGTATATATGCGTGTGTGTGTGCATATATATATATATATACACACACATACACACACACACATATATATATATACACATATACACACACATATATATATACAAATATACACATATATACATATATACATATATATATATACATATATATATACATATACATATATATATATATATATATATATATACATACACACACATATATATCACTGACGTGCGGTGAGGTTTATGGCTGGTGCAGTGGTGGGTTTCAAATTTTTTTAGACTTGTGGACTTCAACTCCCAGAATTCCACAGCCAGGCATTCTCAGTTCCAATTTAAAGCAACAGCATTTGTTTTTCTCCTTTGCGAAAGAAGTTTCTTCTTTCTTTTTCTTTTTCTTCTCACTTCCTCTCCTTCCTCCCTCTCTCCCTCCCTCCCCCTCTCTCAAACACGCACGCACACACACACACACAAAAGGTGGATTGAACTATCTCTCTTACCCCCTTCCCTCTCACTCACTCACTCTCAAACACAGACACAGACACAGACACACACACACACACACACACACACACACACACACACACACACAGTTGGATTGGAGGGAGAGCACCAGCGAGGAGACCACAGGAGGAGGCAGGAAGCCAGTCAAAGAGCCATACTGGAGCACACACACTTTCCCCCAGCCCAGGAAGGATCCAGCCCAGCTTTACTGATTACAGGTTTTGAAAAGGCAACGTGGCTCTGCCTGCAATCAAACTACACTTGGAGAGGGAGAGCACAAGCAAGCCAGGAGGCAGGGTCCTTCCCTCCAGCCTTTGCCCAAAGCCCTGCACCAGGAGGATGAAGTTTGAATTCCTCCCCCTCCCTCCGACCCACACGTATCTTTTCCAGCTGTTTCAGAGAGGATTTCAACTCTGCTCTTGCCTCGGGTCCTCTGAAGAAGCCCCGCCCAAACGAGCGCCCTCTACTATGAGGCAGGAGAACTGCGTGCCTCACCTACGTCAGGAATTTTTTGGCTTTTAACCCTTGCTTAACACTGCTCGAGTGCTCATAAAATGCCTAAAGTCAGACTAAATGAGGCACACAGTTCTCCTGCCTCATAGTAGAGGGCGCTTTTTAGAGGCAACAGTTAAGCAGAGTCATTCACGGTGAGGCAGCAACTAGCTCAGCCTGACCTCAGCTCTCGCCTTTTTCCTTTTGCATTTTTTTTGTTTTTTATGATGACAGTGGTGAGGCTGTGCCTCACTTACCTCACCTGTCTGCACGTCACTGATTATATATATTATATTATAATATAATATAAAGGACAAATGTTTTTATGTTTCTTCTGTTTTAAAACAATCAAGCCACTGGTTTTTTTTTTCTGATGAAAGATTCAGATACAGTAGTTGTAAATATCATTGTAGACTCTGAAAAAAACCCAAGATCTTTTTATAGCAATTTATTTAACTCAGTTCTTAAGTTTGCTCACATTCTTTTTAGATTAGTATTTTACATTCTTCTTTATGTTCAAATTGGGGCCTTTAAAAATCCCTGATATTTGGGATCACATACATGTCTAAGCACATATTCATTTTAACTGTCCCATTCTTTTCTTTTAGAAAACTCAGTGACTTTAAGAAATTTTGTTCTGAAGAGATTCATAACTACATAGTATCTAGCATAAGAAAATAATTTTCATTTTGATAACAAAAGTGAATAAAACATCAAAGATCTCATTTTTCATCACTGAAATTACATTTAGCTTTTTAATTGATTTTTTAATAAAACATTTGTTTCCATTTGCATTGACTTTGCGAAGATTTTCTTTGCCTTCATTGTTGTTAGTGGTTGCAGCAATAACAAGGTGATTTTATCTCTTATTGGCCATCATTTTGTTCTCAGAATTCTATGAAAGTGTTAAAAGCACTTTAGGAATCATTCTTTTTTTCTGAAATGTTCTAGAATGACATATGTTTTAGGAGCTTCTAAGAAAATGAGAAAAAAATCTGCATGCATTTGCTGAGAAAATAGTTTATGACTTACCCTTACTGATATGGCTGAAGTAATGAAACAAATCCAACATATGCACACTTATTGCCTAAGTTGTTTATAACAAAAGGCAGTTGAACTAAAGTGAACCCCCTTGGTACTTTTTCTTAATATTGACTAAAAATTAATACTTTCTTCCGCTTTAAAATTTTAAAGCAATTGACTTCCTCGATAAGATATTACCATTATCACCATAGTTTGTGCTTTCAAAATGTTATTTTAAATATAGATATACTTTAAAAAAGTTTTTTCTTATTGCGCAATTCAAATTTGCAAACCCATCACAGTCTACTTTTTGTTATTGTCTAGTTTTTTTTAGTCATAGTGAAATTTTTGTTATACAAAAAGCAGTTATGATTCTTTTTGAGAAATCCTGATATTATCACAATGTATTCAGTTTAAATTCTTCAGCGTGTGATATTATGTTTAATAGGTTGGCTGAAGACATTTGATGACTATTTCAGAGATCAGACACAACACATTCTCAATAACATGGTTCTTAAACTTCAAGAAGATAAAGGAAGGAAATTTATGTGGTCTGAAATTTCTTATTTTTCAAAGTGGTGGGATGGAATAGATAGTCAGAAGAAGGATGCTGTGAAAAGGTCAGGATATTTTAATATTGCATGTATATATTTTCTTTCAACCTATTGTATGCCCTAGTAAAAAAACACATCAGTATTCATTGTCATTGTGACCCATTTTTGTATAGGTTTATAAATTAGAGTGTTCTTATACATAACTAGACTTGGCCTTTATTTCTTAAAGCACAATTTAGTTTCCTTTCTTTTTAATGTTATGATTAAATTACCAAGCTTAATAAGTGAACACTTTGGAATAGAAATGTTAGTTATAGGCAAGGTCATTTTTTTAAAAAAAAATAGTGATGCTGGTTCAGTTCATAATAAAGTTTCAATGAAATAATAATTTAATTGTCTACTGAAACTCTATTATTAATATTCACTTACTCTAGACATTTAATAAAACAGGCAAGTTTCTCCCAACAGACATAGTATAATAACTAAATCCACATTTCTCTATTGGCAATAACTCACGTCATTTTACTTCAAGTCAGTGGAATAAAATG
Organism: Thamnophis elegans; assembly: GCF_009769535.1. Lineage (NCBI taxonomy): Eukaryota > Metazoa > Chordata > Lepidosauria > Squamata > Natricidae > Thamnophis > Thamnophis elegans. The sequence goes on along the minus strand of NC_045543.1, from coordinate 99,171,395 downwards.
GAAAGAATAGAGAGGAGAAAAAAATGGAACAAGATAAAGGCTTACCACGACATCCAATCGCTTCAGTTGGAGTCTTGCATTTCATATCAGTAAATGTCACTCTACATCTGCATGTACAGATGTATCTATTGATATCTCCTGATCCATGCAATCATGTTTCCTAGTTTCTTAAAAAGTTAGCTAAGTTAGCTCTTGAAGAGGTGAACCAGCGACTACATTCACGCCCCCCATCTTAATTTTAAGGCTGCAGAGTTATTCTTAGCGAGTGCTTTAATTTTTCTCCCAACATCACATGGTTTTCATACCATCTTGAAAAATTAGGGGTCACACATTTTTCTAATACAAATGATTTTCATTTTTTTGAGAAATGAAGTACTTGCTATCAGTATTTAAAGATGACTGGTTTTATTATTGTTTATAAACAAGAATATCACAGATGATTTTAAAAAGTAAACATATATTTCAGGTTAATAGAAGATGGCCAATTTGAAATTGTAACAGGAGGTTGGGTCATGCCTGATGAAGCTTCTGCTCATTATTTTGCTTTAATTGACCAGTTGATAGAAGGACACCAGTGGCTAGAGAAAGCTGTAGGTAGGTCTGTGTAATTTTTGTCTTGTGAGTTTTGCCAACTCTTCCACTTGAGCACAGAGGTTTAAGTGATGAATGAATCAATTATTTTCCTTTATAAATTGTCAAACCACAATTGCCAAAAAAGTATATAATATGCTTAACTGGGTTTATAGTAAAGACAGATGTCAGTAAAAACATTTGGATAACTCTACTCCTAAATGTTATTGCAATAAGTTCAATATGACTTCTGGATTAGTATAGTAATATACCAAATTTTCAGTGCTAGATTTTCTGTCTGTCATTGATTATTAAAGTTGAGAAGAGAGTGGTTTTGAAATTTGGAGCCCACATTGTTCACAGGCTGTAAGGTGCCTTATCCTCCTCATGCTTTATTACTCATTTTTAAATAAAAGGCTGCCCTGCTGCAGAGTAAAAGACTGCACTTATTCTTAAAAAATATAAATGGTAGGAAGTCAAGGTAGCATTAATTTTGTATGCCAGCACTTTTTAATTTGTGTATTTTTTGGAAAATTTAATAATTTGTATTTGTAGAAAAATGTAATTCTACATTTTGGGGAGGTTAAATAGGACCTTTGTCCTCATCCATGTAATCATGTTTCCTGTTCTACTGAAAAAGAAACAAAGCTTTCTATGAGGCAACAATTTATCTTTTAGGATTTATTTATTTATTTATTTATTTATTAGAATTGACTATATGTTAACCATTCCAATTTGTGCACCAGTCCCCAAATATTGGGGATCCTATGTTAATCTGTAAGAATAAATTTTATGTATTTATATAGTCTGGCATTATGTTGGTTTTAACACATTCTTTTTATTAGGAGTAAAGCCAAAATCTGGTTGGGCAGTTGATCCATTTGGACATTCACCAACTATGACTTATCTTCTAAAACGTGCTGGATTTTCCAATATGCTAATACAGAGAGTTCATTATTCAGTTAAAAAATATCTTGCAACCCAGAAGGCACTAGAATTTTTTTGGAGACAGAATTGGGGTAAGTATTATTTTCATATTAGCTCATTGCAATAAATACTTTGGAGTCCTTGGCAGGGGTGGGATCCAACCGATTTAACAACTGGTTCGCTGAGTGCGTGCTTTGCATGTACTCACTCACTTCACTCGTGCATGCACCTGACATGGCTGATTTGTTTGAATGTCAACCTTCCAGTAATTTCCTAGCGTTTTTGATTTTAGCTTGATGTAAAATGCTGAAGTTTTCCAGTTGCAACTATGATTAATTTTGTCTACTTATGGTGAGTTTTCTGACTGCTGGTTGCTAAAAGCCATTGGTTTGATTTGCCAAAATTTAGTAGTATTGTTAAACTCTTAGAAAAATTCTGCCCTTCATTTCCTAACAAAATGGATGTAAATTTCAAAACTGAATAATTGAGAGTATAGCTTTAGTTCCTTTAAATATGTACTTCGGTATTATGAAGATCTTGGCAATAGCAATAGCAGTTAGACTTATATACCGCTTCATAGGGCTTTCAGCCCTCTCTAAGCGGTTTACAGAGTCAGCATATCGCCCCCACAGTCTGGGTCCTCATTTTACCTACCTGGGAAGGATGGAAGGCTGAGTTAACCTTGAGCCGGTGAGATTAGAACCGATGAACTGCAGATAACAGTCAGCTTACATACATACATACATACATACATACATACATACACACACACACACACACACACACACACACACACACACACACACACACAATCTTTAAATTCCTGCAAGGAATGAACTTTTTGTGCTACAAAGTCTGCTGTCCGGAGTAATGTAGTGTCGGCTCTGAATAATTTTGTATTTTAAATTTTATGTCATTTAGGACTTTAAAAATATGGTATGTTAAGGAAGCCTAGAGGAATAGAGGATGCATTTACCCATTTTTGTTTATTTATAGGATTTTTTAATCCTCATCTTTAGCCATATGTTTCCCATAGCGAATATAACTAACAATATAATATAGCTTATAATCAAGACATAACATACAAGGAAGGATATGGAGAGAAACAAGGAGAGAAAAATCTAATAATAATCAGCTCAGCTGGAAATAGTCAGAATAGAATAACAATGCTTGCAGGCTAGGTGATATTTGCGAGGGAGCAAAAGTGAACTGGTTTTCTACCAGGAAGCAGGGGAATACTGTTACAGTTTTTCTTTTTCTCTGTTTTGTACTCTAATCAAATGGCTATTTAAACAAGAGTGGAGCACACTTAAAAGTAATCAATTTGGAATAACCCTTACAACAGAAGGCCTGTTTTTGGGGGTAGTGGAGTTATAATGCCAACTTAATCTGTTCGTTTTAAAACCTTATTTATGAACTTAAATGTGCAGAAGTAAAAGTTAGGCAGGGGAATAAGCTTTCAAATCACCTTCCCAAAATCAGTTTTTGGATGTAATGATGAAAGAAGCACATTCCAACTTATAGACAGGTACCCAAATTAAGTAATGTTTCCAAGATTTTTAAGACAGGTTTCTCCAAGGTTTACTATACCTTTGCTTCCTAATCCTGTTTTAGCTGATGTCTGTTTAGTTTGACTTTTCTAAGACATTCTGAATGCTAAGAGCATGCTTTATCCAGCATTACTAGATTTCTTTTAAAATTCATAGTATATAACACTATTAGACTTCTCTATGTGTAGAGCTTCTGAAGTACTTGTCTATCATTCTAGAGACCTCATATTATCAAGAATCATTTGGCTATTAAGATGAAATCACATAAACAGTTTGAAATTGAGTGCATGATCTTGGCATATGGCATTCATTGTTAACTTTGAAAGCAACAAACTAGTAGGCTTTCGAGGTATAGTAGTAGTGAAACAGCACAGATTATAAGCATGTGTTACATTTCGTATATCTATTAAATAAAAAGTAGTTCTAATTCTATATATATGGCTGTCAATTGTAATCTTGATTATTCATTGCAAAATGAGTATGGTATGTAAATGCAATGTAATATTAATTTCTATCATCTGATGAGATAGAATATTGTTTTTTTGTGACATGACATGATCCATGGATCTAGCAACCTTGAGAATGACCAAGAGAAAAGACATATAATATATATTTTATTATATGACAGATGGCTCATAGTAAAAAGGGGGAAAAAAGAAAGAAAAAAAGTATTTTTGGAATTAATTGATGATGGAAGAAAAATTCTCTAAGGCTAGAACTTGGGTGATACGGATTCTAAGTAGTTTGGTGAATGATATAGGTAAAATAATTTATTTTTATATTTTTCTTGGTATTTTAATTTTAGATTCGGGATCTGATACAGATATTCTCTGCCACATGATGCCTTTCTATAGCTATGATGTTCCTCACACTTGTGGGCCAGATCCTAAAATCTGCTGCCAGTTTGATTTTAAGCGACTTCCTGGGGGAAGAGTTAGTTGCCCCTGGAGAGTTCCGCCAGAAGCTATTCATTCCGGAAATGTTCAGCACAGGTAAGTGTATAAAAATATCAATCTACAACAGCAATAATGCCCTAACTATAAAATGTGAACATTTTATAATTACCGTGTTTCCCCCAAAATAAGATAGGCTCTTATTTTCTTTTGACCACAAAATATGGCTTGGGCCTTATTATCAGAGGAGGGCTTATTGTTTTGGGGTTGCTGTGCAGCTTCTCTCTTGCGAGCAGGCTCCCAAAGAGCCGGACACAGCCTCAGGGGCAAATGGCTGGGTTGCGCTGTCGCAGCAGCGCAACACAGCAGCCATGAAGCGACCACTCTCACAAGCAGCCACCCGGCAAACCCCCTTTCCAGCTGGGCACAGCATCTTTCACTGAGTTAGGGGTATTGCCATGCCGCATGAGTGCCTGTTTGCCGCTGCCCGGCTCCTGCAGCTTGGCGCCTTCGAAATGCCAGTGAATGACGCTCTGCACAGCTGGAGAGGGGAGGTTGTGCGAGCAGTTGTTCCACTTCTGCTTGCGTGCCTTCCAGCCTCACGATGCCCTGGCCCGGCTCTCGCTACAGAGCCAGGGCACCTCCACTGCCACCACCGCCATCCCGGCATGGCTTTTTCGGTGGCTTCCCAACTGAGTCTTCTGGCAGTGGCCACTCTGGGCGTATACTCTATGGTTGTACACTCTGGAAGTACGCTCTGCTGGCAGCCAGCCCACAACCATACAGTGGTTTGGCATCTTCGGAATAACGCTAGGTTGGTGAGCGGTGCTCTGCCTGGCTGGAAGGGTGGGTTGTCCAGGGGGCTTATTTGTAGGGGAGTGCTTATATTTTTGCCCACCAGAAATATGTGGCATGGCCTTATTATCAGAGCATGTCATATTTTCGGGAAAACATGATAGAGAAAAATGTTTTTTGCATTAATACAACTTTGGATTTTTTAATCATTATTTCAAGCATTTTACCTGGCATATGAGCCAAAACCCGATGTCAGAGTAGCTTTTGAATTAAGTAAAAGAAGGTAGCTCACCCCATTTCATGCTTAAGATCTAAAGAATGACACACATGGGAAAAGGTGTTAGCAGGAATGGAAGATGGAAGTATTCACAGAAGATAGAAAAGTTGTTTTTTAAAAAACCAGCAGTGTTCTCAGCTATATAATTCTTAAAACCGTCAGCTGAAACAGGAGGAGTCTTAAGTGTGTTGGAGTAAAGAACTGTTAGGCTGTCAGTGGGACCAAAATAATAACTTTATTGTTCTTCATTCTCTCCTGGATATAGCCGGATGGAATTGTAAGCATCTGTATCTAGACAGATCATTATGACAACATGATCCAGTCTCTGTCTCTCAATATATATGTTCTGGCATTATAACATACATTTGTAGCATTCCATGGTCACATGACTGCAATTGATGATATATTTTTTTGCTGGAAATTGGTCTTTCCATCCAGTTTTTGGGGAAAATTGCCTATTGGGTACAATGAGTTCACTTAGTGACCATAGATTCACTTGATGACTCCTACAAAAGTCTTAATATCAATTGCGGTCATTTGGTAATCCAATTAATGACCAGCATGGTTTATGATTGCTCAATTATGTTCATGGACTGAGAACTATTTGTAATCACCTTAACTGTGTATATTCTATGTACTGTATGGACAAAACCAAGAGTTGACAATTCTTTGTTAGGCATTAACAAAGTTGTCTTCTATGTGGACATTTGCATCCACAATAGAAGTTGCTTTGTCAACCTCTGAAGGAATATTACTCCAAATGTTTAAGGATTGCGTCTTTGGAATTTTGAGTCAGTTTGAATGTTTCAGATTTAACATGTCTGGGAAATGCAAATAAGGCAAAATGCAAATAAGAAAATGGATGACTTGTTACTTTCTGAGAAAGACACTATATTGTATATTATCTCACTGTTTCCTAATATGTTAATTAAACTAAAGTTTTATATTAGTGGCATGATTTAAAAAATGGAGTACTTTACTTTTTACCATTTGAACTTTTTTTTCTTTTTTACTGGATTCTATTTTATACTGTGAGCAACTCTAGCAGTTTCTGAAATGGAAAAGCTTCATAATTCTTTGAAGAGCTCCTAGAGCAGTTTCTTTTTCTACTATGTGAGGAAAGCTCTTGGTTTATTGCAACAGGGTTGATAAAACAGAAGAATGTAGAAAAGCCTTCTTTGCATAGGCATTCAAGTTTGCATACCAGAGTAGTAATGTTTTTGCTTTCTTATTATTTTGTTTTGAGTGTTCCTTGAGTCCTGGGGTTGTTGTATTTATTATTTATTGTGTTCTATTTATACTTTAATTATTGTTTCATTGTTTTGATTCTGACCTAGCTATAGGGGATTCTCTAAACGTATTCTTTGGGAGTGAATAGCATATAAGTGTTAGTAAATAAAATAAATCAATATTTAATAAGTTTTTGTTGATTATAGAGTATTTCGGAAAATTTGTGGATATTTTAGAATAATGAGCTATGCATAAATTTAGCCATCGATGAAGAGTGGAACTGTAATCTGTAATGTTTTATTGGATGGATGGATGGATGGATGGATGGATGGATGGATGGATACAGTTAAAAATGGTGAAATTAATGAATGCTCTGAATTTTGCATGTTCCCATTTCATTGACACAGATTTTCTAAATCTGTTTGCTCAATCATACTGATTAAATATAAATAAGCTAAAGATTTCATCATTTTATATCAATTGAAATGAATGTTCATAAACCTTCATAGAATTGCAAATTTGATTTGAAGGAGTAGATTTTAAATCGTCAGACTATGAACTCAGAGATAAAATTTGATTGCATAATTCTTTTTTTTAAACATTAGTAATTCAATTCAATCAGTAAAATTCAGACTATGAACTCAGAGATAAAATTTGATTGCATAATTCTTTTTTTAAAACATTAGTAATTCAATTCAATCAGTAAAATTTTGCAAATCTATTCTTTTATTTCTAAGGGCTTGGATGATTTTAGATCAATACAGAAAGAAGTCAAAGCTTTTTCGTACCAATATTTTATTGGCTCCACTAGGAGATGATTTTCGCTATAGTGAAAGTTCGGAATGGGATCAGCAATATCAGAATTATCAGAAGTTGTTTGATTATATGAATTCTCATCCAGAGTTCCATGTCAAGGTAAGAAGCAATTTATCTTTAAGTATAACATAGTGTTATTCACAGTTTTTGAACTGCACTGTTTCAGTTTAGGTTTATGCAACTCTCATTCTTCCTTTTCCTTCTATGCAAAAGAGAGGGATTCTGTACATACTTTTCCTCAAGGTTTTGATGTCATTTTAAATAATATGATGGATATGATGGTTTAAGACAAACTCATGCCATATTCAAAGAAAGTGAATTTCAAAACATGGGAATGTAAGATAGGATAGTAAACTAACGGCAGTTTGTTTAAACACACACAGTTATATGCAGCTTTTGTTGCATGCAAAATTATGATGTTCCAAATTTTTGATATGTAATTCAGGAGTACATTCAAATCTTTAACGTTTACTTAACTTTTAATGCTTTCTCGCTGCAAGCTTCACACAAGCAAATATTTTGCTAGTGTGATGAAGGCATGGAGCATAGGCATATCAGCAATCATTGCCTTCCATGTTCCCTATTGACTTTGGGGGAGCTGTCAGGCAACATTGAAAATGAGGATGTGTGATAACGGTTCAGTGGGAGCTGCACTGAACAGCAGCAGTGCTACAGTGCCAAAAAAACCTCACCAAATTTCATTACCTCATTAGTAATGGGTTCCAGCTTTCTGTGAGTTAACTCATTTGAGGTACATTTTTGACAATTATTTTGTCCTATAATGCAACATTTTGCCCAATTGAAGGTTACAAAGTGTCAAATGGATGTGTTTTAATAGTATATAGATTTATAATTTAGATAAATTGTGCTGCTTTATTATGCTAAGCATTACTCTGGTATTTTCAGAAAAATAAAGACGAATGAATAAGATTAATTGTAATACACCGTAATGATCTATAAAATCTTCTAAAATTATATCAGGGATGAAAACTACTCCTGAAGCAGCTAAGTTTGCTTGGGGAGCCACAAGACTGGTAATAGAAAAAAAGATCAGGTCTTTTCAGGAAAAATATATGATTTTTCTTAGACAAGATTTTCTGTGAGCTTTTAAAATTTAAAAGAGACAAGCTGACTACCAGTGCTAAGTAGGAACCTCAAATCAAAAGAAAGAAGTTCATTCTTCATCTGTGTCATGTTCCCCATTACAGTGTTCCACTTTTGGATGATTCATGGTCTGCATGCAAAATATATACATCAGTTTTCCCCATCTCATCTGTTCACTTGAGGAATTAATAAGCTACAGTAGTGAAACTGAGATGGAAAAAGTTATTTTTGTATAGAGAAAAGAAAAACGAGAGGGGGGAAACTAAAGTAGGTCAACCTAGAACAACAATGAGAAAAATCACAGCTTTTCAGTAGATCACAGTAGATTTTTCAAAGTTTGCTTGAAGAAAAAAATTATTCTAATTGATCACATGGTAGAGAATTTATACCACACTTTAATTTGCTTTAGGCTCAGTTTGGAACACTATCAGATTATTTTGAGGCACTGCATAAAGCTGGCAAATTGGATGGAAAGAGCGGTAATTCAGTGTTCCCTGTTTTGAGTGGAGATTTCTTCACCTATGCAGACAGAGATCATCATTATTGGAGTGGATATTTTACATCACGACCATTCTACAAGCGCTTTGATAGAATTCTAGAATCATATTTAAGGTAAATATTGTAATTTTGAATATTTATGCTCTTATGTTGTCAAGTAGCGCATGCTTTTATAATTATGTTATATTTCTATGTCAATCCAGTAGCACTTATTACTTATAGATTCTACAATAGAATATTGCAAGAAAACTTGGCCTAAATGTTAACTACTGTAGAAAATTATAAAAGCTCTTACATAATTAATATCTTCTACTGCAATAATGGAGAGAGAGAGAGAGATGGCATTTATAGAATAGGCATATTACTAATATTATAAGATGGATTCGTTAACCTTTTAATTTTTTTATTATGTTGTGCTTCTATTCTAAAACTATTTCTTCCATAATCTCTCTCTTTTCCCCAAGATTTTATTTCATTTTGTTAACGTCTCATACTTTTTCTAATAGATTATTTTTGGTTGGTATTAAAATCCTGGAATTTTCTCTTGATTCTTTGACTATTTGTTTCTTGGAGTAATTCAGGAGCTTCTGTTCTATTCAAGAAATAATCTATCCAGACAATAGAAAATAGAAATAATCTATCCAGACAATAGACAATAGAAAAATACTTCTCTTTGTCAAGCAACAAATACTTTAATGTCAAACGGTTTTTTTCAGATCCAGCTTAAAAATTGTAGGAGAAAATACATTTCCACCTTTTGGGTAATTGCAGCTAAATCTATTAAATATTCTCTGATGTGCTCAACAATTTGATAAAACTGTTTTTGTTAATTTAATTACATCATGAATTCTACATTTTTAAAATAATGATTCAATTTAAAATACATTTATATCACTTCTCATTGCAACTAACCCTAAAGTACTTCACAAGCCCAGTAGAGTGGAACAAAACACTCCCATTAATAAATTTAGGGGATATAATGATTACAGGTAATCAGCCTACAAAAGTGGGTTTTTAAAAACCACTTTTAAAAGCCTAAGACATTCAAACACATAATTCCAAAAGATATGTAAACAATATCCATTTATTTTACTTTTTCCATTTCTGATTATGACAGCTTCTAAGTTAGCAACATTCAATAGAAATTCTTACTTTTTAGGGAAAGGAAACTGTTGTTGCTGTGAGAGTCAAAGCTTGTGATTGTCAAAAAGTGCATGCAAAGCATTCAGAAAGGTATTTCCCATGAGCAAATTACTACTTCATCAAGTTGTAAAGATACAGAAGTAATACAGTTGCTATGGCCCCCAGGAAATAGAAGTGTAGAGGCAACCAAAGAAAATGGTTGTCTCATTATTTTGGGATTTTCAAATGTTATTCATGTGTCATCTACTCCAAAAGATTATGGTAATCATGATGATGACAAATGCTTAAATTTATACTTTGCCAAAAAGCCCAATGAAGTAAGTGAAATTTAAGTTTAAAGGAATTGTTTGTTTATAAAATGTTTACATTGCCAGAATCCCAGTGATTTCACTTATCCATTGAACAATATTATAGAAGGCCTAAGATACCAAAATATAGATATATGCATACTTAATACAATGCATCCCAGAGTTTGTTTTTCAAGCTATGATTTTTTTATGAGTGTGAGCTTTCCATGTGTGAAAGGATCAAAATAATGCCTCTAATCAAATATTTTCCTAACAGCACTTGAGTGATTGTATGACATGTAAAACAAAAGTGCAAATGCCCAGCAATATATTTGTTTAGCTAATTATTCTATAATAAGCAATCTCTTTAATTTCAGAACTGCAGAAATTCTATATTCTTTGGCTGTGGTACAATCCAAAAAGTTTGAGAAAACAAAAATGTTTCCTTCAGTAGACTATTATAGATTGCTGACAGAGGCGAGAAGAAATCTGGGACTTTTTCAGCATCATGATGCTATCACAGGAACTTCAAAAGATTGGGTGGTTGTAGATTATGGCACAAGGTGAGGATTCAGAGTCTTGACAGGTTTGATTCTTTAAGGTGAATCTAATTACGGTATCTGGAGTCTTGTTTTAGATCACTAAAAATTGTTTGCTTGTTTTAAGCAGTCTAATGCTTGCATGTCAATTTTAATTCAAAAAAATACATTATGGCAAATTTAACACAAAAAATATTTGAATTTAGTCTTCATAGTTGGTATATTTATTTTATTCACAGGCTTTTTCATTCATTAATGAACTTGAAGGAGATCATCACGGAATCTGCTCACATTCTTACTCTGAAGGACAAAGAAATGTATAGCTACAATGCAGCAACACCATTCTTTACAATGGTGGGTTTCACAAAGCAGCTAATGTGATCACAGTTACTGTAACAGAAGCCATAAATTGTGCTGATGAAAGATATCTTTATATAAATATAAACTTGAATTGGTCTTTTAACCAGGAAATAGAACAGCAGAAGTGAAACCCGCAACTTTATGTACACATGACACATGCATATATGCACAACATGCCTTGCCACACTCCCAGGATCTATTTATATAACTTCCCTGTTTCCACCTTAGCCTTTTTTTTTGGGGGGGGGGGAGATCAGCTGGAGTACTTTACTTTAAAGCAAACTGGCTTCTAACTGCCTTTTTATTTTTAAAAAAATACTTCTATGTCTTTGTGAGTTTAATACTTGTTCATAGGAAAGAAAGGTGTTAATGAACGGAAATGTTTATTTTGCTTTGAAAAACAATCTGAAGTAAAACAGAGAGGAGATATTCTGGAAACTTTGATGCTTCATGGGAGTTGTATTGTGAACTATAAAAGTGGCATTTCCACTGAATAGGCAATCTGAAAATAAAATCTGAAATAAGCTCTTCAGTCTAAATTACAAAAAAATTACACTTTGTGACTGTCTCAGTTTCAAATATCCTTGTTTGGTTAGACGTTGACTGTATTTCTCTTGCATTACTTTGGGCACAATGGATTTGTTTAGCATCTCACATAAATGTTTTGGTGTGAGTCTCCCTTTACCCAACTGAATAGGTTTTACTCATTCCTGAGGAAAAAGACTGATTCTTGTCTGGCAACACTGTTTGCTCACTCAGCACAGATAAAATCTGACTATAACTTAAACTGAAGATTTTGAATTTAGATATGTAAAATGTAAGAGCCAAAGTCATCATCCCTCATTATAGGACCATTGCAGCGTCTCTTGGCTCTGATTTTTGTTTTGTATGTTGCATCAGTAATTAACCAAAAATACTTTCCCTGCTGGTAGGATATTACTCAGTCCTCGCAAGACTCTTTGCTACATAAGACTGTCATACAGCTGGGAAAACAGCCAAGGTAAATATTTGGTTCTTTAATATTTAAAAATATTTAACAATGTTAGATGTTTCTCAGTTGTGTATGTGTGAATGGGAAAGCATGCATTATTCAGCACAAACCATTTGCTCTAGTTTATCCATTTCCAGCATTTGCCCCTCCCAGCATGTGCCCCCAACCCAGATTACTTGCACAGATGTTACTTCTGATTAACAGTAGACCAATTTCTATTATAAATGGTTAACTATGTCATTAATAAAGAAACCTGACTATGAAATAATGCTTCTTGAATAAATAAATGCTTAGATTCATAAAAATAATTTGAGTTGCATCTAGTTCTATAAAGCAGAACTCTACAAAAATATGCTGTCATCATAGTGAGATGTGCAATTTTTGCTTCTGGGGAATTGGACACTTCCCAAGAGAATATGCAACTTCATTGGAGACTGTGAACCGAAAAGAAGACTAGTGGATTTCCATTCTCTTTTCCAGTAAAAATAAATTCTATTCATTAGCACATGTCACCATTGAACTTTTTTATTTTAATTATACTTTAATTTTTTAATACTTTAATGTATCTTGCTTTGGCAGCCCATTAATTGATTCTAATAATGCAATGTAACACAATTCAAATGTTTTTTTTGCATTTGAACTAATTCTTGTATAAAACAAAACTAAGCCGGAAACAAAGGAAATGCTACGAAAAATAATTACAACACAAACATCTTTTATTGGTAATAAAATATGAGAGAGAGTAATAAAGACACATTCAGAGGTCATTAAGGCAAAAAAATGTTAAAAACATTCAGACAATACTAAATATTTAATAAATATATATCTAAAATGTCTAACTTTTTAAAACAATCTTTAAATCTTAACTTTTCTATTGATTTTATTTTTTTAATTTAATATTTAAATTTAAAGATAGATTATTATATAGTTTCAGAAAATCTGCTTGATATTATTGATTTTATGTTAAGATTCAATTGATGTTATGAAGAAACAGTAGCAACATGAAATGAAAAAGGCTACAAGTGTCTTAGCCAATTGATACAATATAATAAACCAAAATATGCGATGCATCCTGATGTGCATTGCATTTTCTCTTTCTGCAAGTAGTTTTGAGTAACAAAACCACAAAACCACCTATTGCTTTCTACAGAACTGTCTACAGTTTGTTAGCTTTTTTCTGCTCATGTGAAAAGCAAGTCTTGCAATCAGAGTATTGGACATCAACTTGTAGCATGTTCACAAAGCTTTATATTAGTCATAAATAAGCTGATATGCATGCACATTACATGGACCACAGCAGAATAAATTTGGAAGATTAAGCCTGACTGTTGAAAATTAATCATTGCTAACAATGAAAGTTAAAATAAAATATTTAAACTCCTAAGGGCCACAAGTAATGAGAATAGAATTGTAAGAGTTAATTCCTTGAAACCTTGCTCACATTCTATAGTTCTTGTTGTTGTTGTTGTTGTTGTTATTATTATGGTTATCATCTAATTTATATGTCATCTGACTCGTATTGCTGGATGAAAGCAGAGATTTAAAAATACTTGCTTCTGCTAATATTGCTCATAGCTTATGGCTCAGTGCAATGGAAAATGTTTATGTAACTTCCTGTGCATATTTATATAATCTTTCTATTATAGCATTCCCAACTTGTATGGCCAGTGGACACATTTTGACAATATTGTTCTGAGTATGGTACTTGTTTTGCATTGGGTGAGGGTTGTCCATTCACACAACCATAGAGCCCAACACAGACAAGAGGGCATGAAGCTGAAAAGAGACCAAAGTGGAGGGCTGCAAGCACAATAATGAGAAACATAGATCTAGTTGGGTCTCAGAGGTAAACATACTTGGATGTATTTTTTCTTACAGTGTTGTTTAGATAGAAATAGCAGAAGTGACAGCAAATAGTTTTAGGTACAATAAAAATGAAAAAGATACCAATTGCATTGTAACCAAAGAAAAACTAGCTCTGGCATAGACTTGTTTGCACATTTGTTGAACAAATAATCTGTGATGTTGTTTAAAGTGAATATTACCGTAATACTATATTTTTTTTATTACAAGCGGTATGACTTTATTGGCAAAAATAGTACAGGTAGTTCTCAACTTATTACCACAATTATGCCCAGAATTTATGTTGCTAAGTGAGAAATTTGTTAAGTGAGTTTTGGCTCATTTTCTGACTTTACTTGCCACAGTTGTTAAGTAAATCACTGTAGTTGTTAAAGTAATACCATGGTTGTTAAGTGAATCTGACTTCCCAATTGACTTTGCTTGTCAGAAGGTTGCAAAAGTTGATAACGTGATTCCAGGACACTGCAACTTGTTATATATATGAACCAGTTGTCAAGCATCTGAATGGAAATCACATGACCATGGGGATGTTGCAATGGTCGTAAGTGTGAAAAGGAGTCATAAATTACTTTTTCAGTGCCGTTGTAACATCGAACAGTCACTAAATGAACTCTTGTAAGTCGAAGGCTACCTGTATTATACTGGGAATTTTTTAAAAATAGAAAATGTATTGTATGCACTTATAAAGTTCAAGGTTCAGAGATCATTTGTAAGTTGAAGGTAAAATTTTACTATGTGTTTTTGATTAAACTACAAGATTCAAAAAGATGCTCGATTTTGTTGAAGCCCTTCTTTTTTCTTCTTTTTTCTTTTTTGAGGTTTTTTTCCCAACGTTCTCTGGCCTTGTTGCCTTTTTCAAATATGTCTTTAATCATTTAGGATTTAGATATTATTATTTTTACAGACGGCAATTATTTTTTTAGGATTCCAGGCTGCATTATGATCTTAATTTCTTTCGGTACCATTTATGGATGGTACTATAATTTGTGAAATAATTCATCTATTTTTATGATGATCTGTGGATTTTGCTAATTGTTTCTCCTGTTTATCAGGAGACAGGAAGCAAACTGTCTCTCTTTGAAGATCTTGCTCACCTACCAGTTATATATTAATGCTTTTTGAAGAGATTATGTTTTAGCATTGAGGGTTTTGCATTCAGTTCTGCTACAATGAGCGTTTGATGCAGTTCAGTTTTCCTAGTTAAAAAAAGTTGAATGACATAATGTTTAGGCATATTGGTATGAATTTTTCATGGAAGTATCTTTGATACTAGAGGTAAGTAATTTATTTTCTTTGTAAAGGTTAATGCTTGCAGTTGTCTGTTTCTGGGAAATTACTTAGGGCATTTTTAAAAAAAGCATCTCTCTTGTTTTTGTTAGCATGCAATCAATGCAATAGTTCCACCAGATTTTTTGTAAACTTCCTGAAACTTCATAAAAGGAGGTGGTACTTTTGCAAATGAAAATTTCAGTGTACCATCCCATTGCTTAGGATCATATCAAGGTAGATTTTTTTTTAACTTTAATTTTTTTCCCCCTTGCCAAAGTGGCAGTAAGAATAAAACATAATTTGACTGAAATTTTGGAGAGCACTTTAATGCTGGAATAGGCCAAGCCACACTTCTAATTCTAGGAAAAAAAATGTTCTGACTGGAAATTTTTTTCTTCAGGGTCTTTCTGGCTGATCGAAACAGGAGAACAATTTTAAATTTTTGAAGGAAGAATCAATTCCAGCATAAACCCAGAGGCCAGTGCCACAAAGAAGTGCTCTGAATGGTGAGAGCAGCATAGCTGCCTATTGCCTCTAAAACAGAGGTAGTTGTTCAGTTTTTCCAAGTTCTCCAGAAATTTAAATGGGGGAAAAACTTCCTTCAATAAACCTGCCACTATGCTTCAGGATTTTTTATTATTTTTTATTTTTTAATTCATTTGTGATGAGTTCTATCTGGTCACTGTCTTCCACATGAGTGGTGTTCTGTGCTACACAAAATGAGTAGCGTTTGTTGTGAGTGTGATGCTTTGTTATTGTAACTGTGATGCTTTGATTATTGAAACTATGATATTATAGGTGGCATAATATATACATGCTCTAAAACAGTATGGTAGACTAGTGTTAGTTATAGCTACAGTGTGCATACTGTTGTGTATCTGAAATGCAAACTTATTAACTGGAATCTCTGTATAGAAATCTTGTGATTTTATTTTTCTTTTCCAAAATTGCAAACATACATTTGAAGATTACTGTGTTTTCCCCAAAATAAGACAGGGTCTTATTTTCTTTTGACCCCGAAATAAGCGCTTGGCCTTATTTTCAGGGAGGTCTTATTATTTTTGAGGTGCAGGAGGCAGCAAGCTTGGTCACCTCATGGCTGCTGCTGTGTTGCAATTTTTTGGGGAGGGGTTATTTTGGGGGGAGGGGTTATTTTTTAGTACATGCGCTCAAAAGCCTGATTGGGCTTATTATCTGGGGAGGTCTTATTTTCAGGGAAACAGGGTACTAAAACGATGTATTATTTCTACTTATAGCAATAGCACTTAGACTTATATACCACTTCACAGTGCTTTACAGCCCTCTCTAACCTGTTTACAGAGTCAGCATATTGCTCCCAACATTTTGGGTCCACATTTTACCCACATCGGAAGGATGGAAGGCTGAGTCAACCGTCTTCTTAGCTTTTAACTTTTCTCTATTCCCTAAAACATTTCTCTCCATGATAAATTAGATTCCCCCATTTAATTTATGTTCATGTGTCATAAATCAATTTAGTGACATTTTTCTTGGTGGTTCTGTTCAAAATAGAATATTATACAATTCGTCCTCAATTTATGACCAGTCTGTTAATGACTGTTCAGAGTTACAACAGCCTCAGGAAATGTGCTTTCCATCATAAAATGCTGCATGCTCCCCCACCTCCAGCATGGCCACATGATCGCATTTCAGGTATTTGACATCCAGCTCACATTTAAAACTGGCTGTAGCTACTTGCAGTCATGTGACCAAAGTTTGCGACATTTTGGCCAATTTTCAGTATTTTTTGACAATTAGAAGAATGATTTGCTTAATGACCACTGTAAAAACATTCATAAAATCAGATCTGGTCACTTGGGTGTCTTGACTTCCGGCCATTATGACTTATGAGCAAAATTTCAATTCCAATTGCAGTTTGTAAGTCAAGGATTACTTTTATTGCCCTTATTTTTCTGCATCATTATTAGTCAGATTGAAAGTTTTCTCATCTCCTCAATTTGTGTTTTATGCAGATTATCTATATATTAGCATATAGATTGCATGTCTCTTAGATTTAGAAATATATACATTCCAGTTTGCATCCAGTGACAAGGTACTAGAATATATCTGGGTTCATATAGTCAATGGGGATATGAATTACAGTTTGAAATCAGCAAATAGAATTAATCTTTATTTGAGAATGAAAAGGTATGTAACGAAAAGGTATGTAACATAAACACTGGAGTCTTTATGGATTCCAGCATTCTATTCTGATAATGGTCAGTAACATTCCTATTATAAGCTATTATATAAAACAGAATATTAACTTAATAGTACTCTTCTGATTTAATTTTAAAGATGTTACATTCTTCTTCCTGAATTTCCAACATTCAACTATATTTGATCCTGGATTTAATATTATATGAATGTCCTTATTTACTTTTGTAAATAAGAGTACAGTATAAACAACCTTAAAAGCTGGAATTAATTATATTGTAGTTCCCAATTACACTAGCATCCATGGATCTTATATTACCTACTTTGGTGTAAAAGATTTATATAGGCAAAGCATAGAACAGAAAATCTGCTTGAATGATTTCTATGTAAATCTTTGTATTATTTTGTTGTCTTCGTTCATAACAAAATTGTGTACTTCTTGACATTGATAGAAGATTTGGTGATACAGATTCAGTCGCAATTAAATGCTACTTGGAGTTATATTGCTAGTATATATAACGTCACACTTTTTATTCTTCTGGAGGTATTTCAGAATAGTACACATCAAAGCAGATATTTTCTTTCTGATATGGCCAGATTGATTTTATAGGTATATCAATTTTGTGGAATGTACCTTACTCTTGAAACTTAGTTGCTTTTATTCTTATGTTTTCTGTAAGTATAGAACACATACACACACACACACACACACACACACACATACACATCTCAATATATTCATTTTGACCTTTGCAGCTGGTACTTGTACAAATTTACAGAGGAAGTATTTCTGTAATGAAACCAATTGTGAAATATGATAAAAAGATGAGAAGGTGCCAGAAATGCCATGTCTAGATATACTATTCTAATAATAAAACTATTTTTTCTGGTAATTTGTATGAATATAGAGTTAAGTTTAGAGTTTCATGTCCATTAATATATTAATTGTGGTTTTAACAGTGCAATAGCATTTCTGTAGCTATCTTTAGATTCACCAGATTTGTTAGTTCAAATTGGATAATCCCCAGAATTTAAGTTTTAGCCCCAATATATCTGGATGCTGCCAAGTCAGCAAGCCGCTAAACAATGGGTTGAATCTGGCGAGTTTCCTTCATTGGAGGATGTTTACTTTGAAAGAAGCTTAATTTCACACAATCCTGTGCTATGAATTTATTTCATTTTTTAAAATAACAGTACATTTATGCATTGTAATTATTTAAGCGGGTGTTATATAAGTCCATTGAATATATCCTACAACAGGATTACACAGTCCTCAATTTATGACTGGTCGCTTATTCAAAGTTATAATGTCTCCCCTACCAAAAAAAGCTAGTTAATACCTGGTTCTGAAGTTCCAATGGCTGCCTACCCCCATGGTCACATGACCACATTTTGGATGGTTGGCAACTGCCCCTCATTTACAGCCATTTGCAGTGTCCCACTGTTATGTGACTGCAATTTGTGATGTTTTTGGTGCTTATTTCTGGCTTGCTTAACAACCACAGTGTTTGCTTAACAACTGTAAAAAAAAAGATGTAAATTTCGGTGGGTTATGTACCTGCTCTGTTGGCCATCATGGGTTATAACTGTAATTCGCAGGCCTAATTATGGTTGTCAGTCAAGGACTACCTGTACTAATTCACCTTGATCAGGGATTTATTTATATATCCATATATGTATGTATGTGTATATATATATATGTACACATATGTATGTATACACACACACACACACACACACACACACACACATATATATATATATATATATATATATATATATATATATATATATATACTTAAGAGCAGATATATATTTATGCTGATAAGGGAGCTAGCTGATGAGAGCTAAATAGCTTGAAATAGATCTATACTAGTCTCCCTTTATTTATTTATCAGCATAAATATAACAAATGTAACAAAAAAGGCAACAGTAAAAAATATTGGGTTTCTGTCTGGATGGACTCTTGTGACGAGCCTAATGACAGAGAGTGGAAGTGTGACCTTCCTCCCATACTTGGGCATACCAGGGGTTGTGACTTTAAGTATATACCTCCCACCCTGGCTGGCTGATAAGGAGTCCTTCTCTGTAGCTCAAATGGTTAACTCCCTGCCTGGGAGGCAATAGAGCACAGGTTCGATTCCCAAAAACTTGGGTATGGCTAGCTGATGAGAGCTAAATAGCTTGAAATAGATCTATACTAGTCTCCCTTTATTTATTTATCAGCATAAATATAACAAACATATATATATATATATATATATATATATATATATATATATATATATATATATATATATATATATATATATATATATATACACACATACATACATACATACATACATACATACATATATACACATACATACATACATACATACATACATACATACATATATACACTGTGTTTTTTAAAATTAGAAACAGGCTGGGTTCATACATCATAAGCCATATTTATTTCATATAGGCAAATGGAACAATAAGTAAAGTGTATATTATTTTGGGACAATAAATAATCATTTGAAATTCTTGATGCAGTCGCTTTCTTCTGTTGTTCTTCTGTTCCATTGTGTCTGATTCTTAGACACTCTCTGGACAAGTCCTACAGTTTTCTTGGCAAGGTTTTTCAGAAGAGGTTGCCTTATCCATTGCATCATTGCTAGGACTGAAAGAGACTGGCCCAAGATCACCCAGCTGATTTTTTGCCAAAGACAAAACTAGAATTTACAGTCTCCTGATTTCTAGCCAGATTCTTTAACCACTACAGTGTACACTAAACTGGCTCTTGGTTGCTGTTTAGCAATATATAGTAACAAGAACCCATTTTTTATACTTTAGGTGCTTTCTCCAACCCTTTATGCAATCAATACAAGTGCATAGAAGAGATAAAAGTGGTGAAGAGAAATCATGAATTGTCCAAACAATTGATGACTGCTTTATTTCTCTACAGACCAAATCTGATTAATGTCGGCCTTGTTCAAACTATTCATAAAATAAATTATGGCTTAGTCCAGTCATGAACCCAGTCATGAATATAATTGATCCAATTTCTAATGATTTCTTGTTTGTCTATGAAATTTATTTTTAGTGAAGCAGAATTATTTGACCAAATTACAAGGTTCATCAATTTTCTTCCAGGCACCTTTTGATTTATAATCCTGTGGAACAAGAACGTTCATCAGTGGTTTCACTCTATGTGAATACACCTAGAGTTAAAGTACTCTCTCCATCTGGAAAAGCAGTTGTGGTCCAACTTAGTGCAGTATGGGATGGAACATCTAAAATATCACATGATGCATACCAGGCAAGCTATTTTAATACATATGTGTTCATACATGTTCTAAAGCAAACTGAATTTTGGAAAATGTCCTATTAATTGAAAACTAAAAAAAATACTAAATTTTGGTTAATAATTTATTAATGTTGATAAAGAGTGTCTTCTGGATTGTTTTTTAAAAAAATCCAAATACAAAAAAAAATCCCTGCAGATATTTTAACTAGATGTTTTATATAAAAGTATGCAAATAACTTTTCTTTCTTTCTGTTTTGTGGTAGGAGAAAATAACTTTAATTTCACTTTGATCTAAAGTATTAGTTAAGCACTTTAAGATAATAAGATGTTCATACTTACTGGTACTATATGCTTTGTACCTATTATGTCATGTAATGGGTTATATAAAGCAAATAAGATGTCTACTTGAAACATACAATAAAGGTCTGAAACATAAAGTTCAAACTATTAAGTATAATATTTTGAGTTTGTTTCCTTTTGCCCAAATGCAGTTATCATTTTTATTATACCAACTTATTTTACCTGTATAATTCTTAAAATAGGAAATAAACATATTTTAGTGATATCTGTGACAAAAGACTACTTAGGAAATTGCTGCTGTAGGCTTGGAAACTAAGCATAAATTTCAGAAATGCCCACAAAATCCTTGTGTGGGGTTTGGTGAGGAGGCTACATTTTTAAAAAGAAATCTTCAAATAAGGCAGCGCCACTTCCATAGCTTCATCATGAAAACTATTGTGTCCATGCAGTCATGAGGAGCTGGGCTTACCTGATGGTGTGTTTACTATATGATGTATGTAACAAACTAAAAAGTGTAGTTAATGTAGGAAATAATTCTTCTTAGTAACATTTTTCAGGTTGTTGATGTTTCTTTTGATTTATCTGTAGTGTTGATTTTAAGATCTTAATTATTGGTTGTTTTGAGAACCAGAAATATTTTTGACACTTGGGATATCTGCTCTTGAGATCATAAATGTAACATTTTCTTTTTTTTTAAACAGATCTCTTTCTTGGCTCAATTACCTCCTTTGGGTTTTGGAGTTTATGAGCTTCTGGAGGGACTGAATTCAGAAACTGCACTTGCTGATTATAATCTGTATCATAATGATAAAGCTAAGTTAGTCAAGCCATACAGAATATTTACTGTTAAAGAGGTACAGAATGCTTTGGATGAGATCATGTTAGAGAACCATTACATGAAAATCTGGTTCTCAGGGAATTCCGGACTTGTTGAGGTATGAGTGTAAATTATTTTTAAAATAATGTTGATACTGGAATTATCACAAAGATTAAACTCATTAATTGCTTTCCCTTTAGAAAGTAAATACAAAAGAAGATAATAAAAATTATCGGGTAAAGTTGGACTTTGCTTGGTATGGAACTACCAGTAACAGAGATAAAAGTGGAGCTTATCTCTTCTTGCCAGATGGAGAGGCCAAGGTAATATTACTACATTTGCAATAACAATAGCAATAGCAGTAGACTTATATACCGCTTCATAGGCCTTTCAGCCCTCTCTAAGCGGTTTACAGAGAGTCAGCATATTGCCCCCAACAATCTGGGTCCTCATTTTACCCACCTCGGAAGGATGGAAGGCTGAGTCAACCCTGAGCCGGTGAGATTTGAACCGCTGACCTGCTGATCTAGCAGTAGCCTGCAGTGCTGCATTTAACCACTGCGCCACCTTGGCTCATAAGTTTACCTTTGGAGTTTTTGTAGGAGGGAAGTGAAGTGACTGTTGATTTATTCACTTGGGATCAAAGTTGATTCTTTCCTAGTAAAAATAAAATAATTTGACTTAATAAAAAGAATGTTGAGAAAACTGCCTCCAGACTAATTAAAGGAGGATGGGGTTGCTGACTGGTTGCTGAAATTACAGTTGTATTTGATGTACGTACTCTGCCTGCTCTTTGTTTTGATAAATAATCAGGCAAATTAAATGAAATAATGTGTTATATATTATACACTGTAATCTCATTCATTATATGATTAAGTTTAAGATAAACTAGTTTAGGCTGGATTTAGAATTTCAGAAGATTTAATTTTTGGATGATTTCTCATGTTGCCATTTAGAATTTGAGATCTGCTAGCAGGGAGCTAAAATGGGAAAGGGGTAATTGTTAACTCGATTAGTGTTCATTCTTAGTGAAGAGTGACATGGAGAAATAAAATTAGCCTTACTAAAAGTAGTCCTCAACTTATAACAATTCATTTAGTAACCATTCAAAGTTACAATAGCACTGAAAAAAAGCCACTTATGACCCTTTTTCACACTTATGCCTGCATCCCCATGGTCACGTGATTTACATTCAGATATACTTGGCAACTGGTTCTTATTTATTATGGCTGCAGTGTCCTGGCCTCATGTGAACATCTTTTGTGACCTTCTGACAAGCAAATTCAATGGGAAAGCCAGATTCACTTAACAGCTGTGTTGCTGATCAACTGCAGTGATTCACTTAACAAATGTGGCAAGAAAAGTCATAAAATGGGACAAAACTCATGTAACAAACTTTTCCCTTAGCAATGGAAATTTTGGACTCAATTGTGTTCATAAGTGGAGGAATACTTGTATTTACTTCATGGTAAAATACATGAATGGTTTAATCTAGGGTTCTTCAAACTTGGCAATTGTAAGACTTGTGGGCATACTGGCTGGGGAATTCTGGAAGTTGAAGTTTTAAAGTTTCTAAGTTTGGAGAGCCCTAGTTTAAACATTTGGAGGAACTAACTGGAATAGAAGGGATGATAAGTTCCCCTTCCACTTCTCTGTTTCAAGCAAGACCATGAAACTTGAAACTAGAAGGTACAAATTTCTTTTCTTTTCTTTTATTTCAGCCTTATGTTTTTTCCGATCCACCTATCATACGAGTGACACATGGGATAATTTTTTCTGAAGTTACTACTTTTTTCAGTCATGTGACACACACTGTACGACTTTATAAAGTTCATGGTAAGGTAAATTAACAAATGTTGTTAGCTCTTCCGTTCTATTGAAAGATAAGAATAAATATTTTTTCCTAGTGAATAGATGATTATGACTGACTATCATTTGTTTGTTTGACTTGCTGTGCTATTGACCATTAAAATCTGTCAGTGATTTGCAATAAAACCAAGTTTCAAATTAATAAATTAAAATCAATTTGATTAAACAATAAAACAAGTAGAATCAATTACTGAAAGTAATCTACAATTAAAAAGCCTCACTAAAATATGTCTTTTAAAGGTCTTTCAAAAAGCTAATACATATACTAACTCAACTGCAGAGGAATTACATTCCGGAGAACTGAGGCACCACTAGAAAAGATACAAGCCCAAGTCCCTGCTGAAGGAACTCTCATCCTCTGTAGGAACTTTGCCCCTGAGAATGGAAGCTCCTGTGAAATGAGTTGTTCCCTTAATCATAATGGACCTTGGTCATGGTCCCCATAACAATTAACATTTTGTTTTTTTGCCCTGGAATAAATTGACAACCAGTGCAGAGCATGAAGCCTATGCATGATATTGTTTGGGTTTTTTTGCATTCTTCCTAAGACCAATGAAACCTCTGAGTTTTGTAGCAACTGAATTTCTAGATTGACCACAAAGGCAGGTCCACTTAGAGTGCATTAATATAGTCAAGCGTAGAGGTTATTCAGAACTAATGCTACATTTTCTTCCAGAAAGAAATGCAGTTAGCATATCAACTGGACCTTATAAAAAGATTGATACTGATTGTTGCCTATATGTGGGAAACCAGAGAGAAATTCAAGGAGCTTCACCTCATACCTGCTGCTCTTGAGCGAATGTTACCCCAATCTGATCCCTTAGGAAAGAAAAGCCTTTGACTCCATTTGGTTAAACAAAAGGTTATTTTACTAAGGATATTGGTTGCAATAAAGCCAAGCCAACTCTGAAATTACCATGCTTACTAGATACAAAAATAGGTTGTATATTTTCCCCAGCCCATCCCTCCTCCCCTGACCATCTATTTCCAGCCAATTGGAACTCACCAAGATGTTTTGAGAACTCTGAGATGTTTGGTAGTAATACACATATTTCTTAGGGCACCTGGCCATGGGATACTGGTACAATCGGGATCTGGCTGCTCTACCCTTATCACCTGCCACTCCCCCCTCCCAATTTCTTATCACATACACACAAAGCTTTATTGCCCTTTCATCCTTCTTCCCTCTTTAATCCCTCCTTCTTTTGATGGCAGGATGCCTATGAGGCATCAAACCAAACCAGGCAGAGCTGACAGTTATTCCATTCCAAATAGGCAGACCTATTACCTCTGGGAAAATATGACTCCTCATAATAAAGGATGTCACAGAGCACTGTTACTTTCCCACTGTAGTGGTTCCCATTTATCTACTCAGGTATGCATGCTTTCAAACTGCTAGGTTGGCAGGAGCTGAGGTGCTTAGGTCTTGAATCTGGGTTGCTGGCTTTCCAGCTGGCAAGCTTAGTATCTTAACACCACCCTGACTCCTAACAATAAACCCTTTAATTTTGTCTGGACTCAGTTTCAATTTATTATTTTTCATCCAGCCCATTACTGACTGTTTAGGGAAGTTCTAATCTAGTTTTAACTGCATCAGAGGTTAATGTGCTCGGTTTATGCAGAGTACTTGAGGCTAGACTATTGTAATAAATTGTATGTGAAACTGCCTTTGAAAAGTGTTCAAGCTCTGGTGACTTTGACTTTTGAAAGTCTCCGAACTATCAGCAAGGTCATCTCAAAGATATTGTATTTCAGCAAGTTCAAATGTTAACCATATATTAATATTTGAAAAGAATATTTCCTTCAAGACATAATACTTCAGTTATTTTTGTAAGAAAATATAGAAAATAAAACATGTATAACATTTATTTGGAAAGTATTTTAGCTTTCTGAAACACCTGAATTATATTGCATAGTTAGTTTCTGCTTCTGTGAGTACGATGGAGAAATAGAAAAAACCAATGAGCAATAAAATATGTGTCCGTTTGTGTGCTTACATACATATGTTTTCCTAATGATGTATGCACTTTCAGATGTGTGAAATTCGATTCCCAGAATTCTCAGCAGTACCATGTGGGGGATAATTTTAGGAATTTAAGTTCACAGTGCTGGAGGGCATTCAGATTTTGGAAGGCTTAGATGTGTGTATGGTTAGTTGGTTACTTACTTAGTTATATGCTTACTTATTTCTGTCCTTGGACCTTGGAGGTCTTCTAGTCCAACTCCCTGCTCAAGCAGGAGACCCTATACCATTTCAGACAAATAGTTTTTTTTACCAAAGTAGGAGATTAGGAGAAGCTTGTATCTGCTAGATTTATGAGTTTAACTAATGACTTATTGTGAAATGTCATGACAATGTATTATGAGATACCTTTTACATTTAGGATTAGAAGGTCAGTCTCTTGAGATATCCAATATTGTGGACATAAGAGGAGAATACAATCGTGAGATTGCAATGAGAATTTCATCGGATACAGAAAGCCATAACAAATTTTATACTGACCTCAATGGTTATCAGGTAATTCTCATGAATTAATGAATACCATACGCATATATTTTCATAAGTTCCTTTTACATATTTTGTTGAAAGTAATTATATAATAAACTGCCTAAAATCCAATTGAATTTTGGGACACACAATTTTATTTAAAACTAATAACTTATTTTAAACACTGAAAAGATATATTTCTTTATTAGAAAAAATTATGTACTTTTTTCTAGGCTAGGGGTGTCAAACTCAATTTCATTGAGGGCTATATCAGGGTTGTGTTTGACCTCAGGCGGGCTGGGGGGGCATGGCCAGGATGGGTATTGCCAGCTCAACATCACTCTTTTAAGGGTGCCTGTGGTGACCCAAGCGCTTTGCCAGTGAAAACTGCCTCCTACAACCCTCTGCCAGTGAAAATGGAGCTCCATTTTCACTGGAAGTGGGTTGCAGGAGGCTGCGGCAGCCGAAAATAGCTTTGAGACCATTTACATTGGCAGAAACACCCTGGGCCTTGAGTTTGACACCCCTGTTCTAGGGAAATAATATTTGGGAAATTTTGATGGATAACTGCGTGTGTGTGTGTATGTGTGTGTGTATTTGAGATGCTACCATAACAACAAGAATTGTGTCAGGGTTCCAATTAACACCCCCTGCCGAGGCTGAGTAGCCTGCCTCACCAAATTGAGTAAAAAAATCTTTTTCTTAAACTCTTATTTTTTTGTAGGCATTTGTTTTAAAACAACAGTTTTTACTGTTCAGACTTTCAAAAAATATATCATTAAAATGTATTTTCTATGGCTAATGTAAATAACATCTTTGCCTGGTCTTTTTGTGGCTGAATTTTGCAGAAATATTTTTAGCAATCATTTTGGTAACAGCTAAGAAGTAATGTATTCTTGTTATTGACAAGCCTCATGTTAAAAATGTGATTGAAATATCCACAAAATATATACTTTTATAAATTATATAAAGTAGTATTTACAATTACTATTTTTGTGAAGCAAAAGCAGCTTTTCTTCTTGTATTATTTAAATTTTCAACATTCACTGAAGTTACATTTTCTAATATAGATTCAGCCTAGACAGACAATGAGTAAATTGCCTCTTCAAGCAAATTTTTATCCAATGAGTACAATGGCTTATATACAAGATAGCAAGATTCGCTTGACCCTTCATTCTGCTCAGTCTCTTGGTGTTGCAAGTTTAAAAAGTGGTAAGAAATGGTAGTAGCATTTTGATATGACTGATGAAAATCACAATTTATTTTAATAATTCCATTGTACACTATAATCTAAAAGTCTTTTCTGTTTCTCAAGTATTTGGGACTGCTATTTTGAGTTTGACAATTTATAACAATATTAATGAGGAGAAGTTCTAAATTTGCTATTTTGTAAATATCCTGTATTATTGCTTCATTTATAACAGTTTCTGGGAAATATAATCCAGTAAATGTTTAATAGCTAAAATGTGTAGAAATAAAATCAGTGTTTGATTTTTTTTTTAAGGCCAGTTAGAGGTTATCATGGATCGTCGACTTATGCAAGATGATAATAGAGGTTTAGGGCAAGGTGTACAGGACAACAAAATAACAGCTAATCTGTTTCGAGTTCTGCTGGAGAAAAGAAATGAAGTAAATATGGTAAGAAGCACTTTCATCATCTTATAATCTGCCAACTATTAAATATATTCACTTATGTATCATCAATATATTCCACAATATTTTTTTATAATCTTATATTAAGCAATCATCTTCAGTGTTCAAATCAGAGTTAATTTCATCAGGATAATTGTATTGTCCTTCTAGGCCAGGAGTCCCCAAACCCTGGGCCACAGCCCACTACCAGGTCACGGCTTGTTCAAAACTGGGCCACACAAGTGATAGGCAACAGCACGCAAAGCTCCACTCCACAAGTGTCTGGTGCTCACATGTGGAGCTTCAAGTGCAAGCACAAGCGCCCTCCGCTCACGCACAAACCTCCATTCATGTGAGTGAAGAGGGCACACGTCTGCCACTTGCACAAATAGAGCTGTGTGCACGTGCATGCACCTGCCACCCACATGCCCCCTCATGCCGGACAGGCTGCCAAGCTGGAAAGATTGGGGACCACTGTTCTAGGTCTTTCTCTGAAAGCCTTAATTTTGTAATGTGGCATTTGTAAATGTAGCTGTTTCTTCACTGCTCAGTGCTTTTCCTTGAAAGAAAGACGTTGGTTTGATGAAAAACAACTAGAGTTATGTGTGCAGATACCTCAGCAGGTTCACTGAAAATGCATATCTAATTCAAGGAGATGCTATTTCAAACTTCTGTTTCTGAAGCAAAACTAGGAAAGGGCTTGGACCTTATGTTTGATTTTGTTTCTTATCCCTGATTTAAGTTACAGTACAGAAATACCTTTGCTGTCTTTTGGAAAATACATATTTTAATTAATGATAGTATATAATTTCAGAAGCTTAAGAAATGCAACACTGTAAGGGGGAGGGTTTCTCCAAAAAGGCCCAATATCTCTTTACCAATGCACAGATTATGGGGAACAAATAGGAAAAACTGGAAGTCTTAATGCAATCAAGAGATTGCACTATTGCACTAAAACTACTGGTTGTCTTTGATGAGCAGCCATTCATTCAGTGACTGTTTGACATTACAATATTGACAAAAGGTAGATATGACCCATCCTCAAAGTTGCAACCATTGCAACATTCCTCTGGTCATGTGATCAAAATCCAGGTGCTTGGCAGCCCATTCATATTTACAACTACATTGTGCACTTCAACTCTCCCATCTGTGCTCTTTAGGGCCCCCTGGCCTCCATTGCCAACCTTGCTGATCTTTGGAGACTTCCTCCTCCTCCTTGGCTCTGGGGCTCTGTTGGTGCTGGGCTTGCCACTGTTGACCCAACTGCCAGACTTCAATATTCTTAGCCCGCCACCCAGTCCAATCTGCCTGTTGGGGCTCCTAGCAGCAAAGTGCCACCTCCTGGCTGCCATGGTGTTGAAATATTTAGTTTTAAGGGGTTAGCACATCCCAGTATATGAGGAAAGGCAAATCAAAGTAAGCAAGCAGTTGCAGATTGTGAACTGCCAGAACTTTCATCACTTACGCAGTGCATTTTGCCTAACGTGAAGCTTAGGGGTGGAAATTCCAATTATGTCCAATTCCAATTATGTTGTTAAGTGAGGATTACTTATATAATGGAGTGGAAACAACTGAGATATTACAGAGGTGGTATAGGCTACCAAATTAGGTAGAAGATCTGAATAACATTGTCTTGAACCAAAACTTTCAGGGGAATTAGGCAAAGTAATAATAGAAGACTTGTAAATGTATCAACAATGCCCTATATGCCATAGTAAAAGAAGAAAACAAAATAAAGTGCTTCATTCTTTAAATAATGCTGACTTTAAATTAAAATCAGCATTTTTGCTGTCATTCATTCTTATACAGCAGGGGTGTCAAACTCTCGGCCCACAGGCCTGATGCATCACTCACTGGCCACACCCATGCCTGGTTTACCAAAGGGGGGGGGAGTTGCAATACATCACATGATGATGCTGTGATGATGCGAGTTTGATATCCCTGTTATATAGCATGACCAAGTCTGACACAGACAGAAACGTTGATAAGGGAAAAATGTAAGTAACACTTTGCCCCAAATCCAAGTTGCAGATATATAAATGGACTAATTACTGTGACAACTCGGCATATGTAAAATTTGCACGCATTTAGTTTTATCCATAGACTCATGTATCAATTTAAATAGATGTAAATATGCCCACTGTACCACATAGGCAAAAATCTAATTATTTTCTTTCTGCTTTTTAATAGAAAGAAGAACAGTCACCTGTCAGCTACCCTTCTATACTCAGTCACATAACATCATCTTTTATAAATCATCCTGTGATTCCAATGATTACTTCTGCAGGCAGCTTTAGCCCTTCACTGTTGAATACTTTTTCTCCTTTAATTTCATCTATGCCATGTGATATGCATATAGTTAACCTGAGGACAATACAGTCAAAGGTGAGTTCCTAATGCACATTCTTACAAAATCCCAATATTCCTGTAAATATTATATATATAAATGTTTGTGAAATCTTATTGATACCATTCAGGTGGTGTTCTCCAGAGCAAGGGTCTCCAACCTTGGAACTTTAAGACTTGTGGGCTTCAATTCCCAGCAGAGCTGGCCGAGGAACTCTGGGAGTTGAAGTCCACAAGTCTTAAAGTTGCCAAGATTGGAGAGCCCTGCTCCAGAGTAGTGTAGAACTGGCATGATATGCTTGCAGATGAGATCCACAGTTTCTTATTCTGTGTAACAAGCATAATATAGTAATAGCTGCCTCCTCTTAATGTGCATTGATTTATAGGGGCATTTCTTTTTTTCTCCATAACATAAACTGTATTTCAGAATGAATTGAATTTGCTATATAACTGGGTTGTTATTATGCAAACCTGCTGAAGGAGAGAGTGATAAATGTCTTGTGTCTTGTAAATCACAAACTACAATTTTTGTAATGGTAACAATAATATTATGAAGTTATCTGGCTAATAATGTATGTCACTGAAGCACTAAGACTAAAAATATCACCAAATTGCTAAAATAGTGAGATAATGAATTAGTACTATTAACATATTAAGACTGACAACATGTCACATATTTCAGTAACCAGGAAGGAGTGGTACATATTTCATGACATATACATTCGATTCATACTTCTTTAAATTAAGAGTAGAATATTATGGCATATGCACATTCTTTTTGACAGCTTTGAATAGATTGGAAAGATTGACTGAAGACATTCTTTAAAATAGTAAAACATAAAAAGAAAAATACTATTCCTTTATGAATAGCAGGGAGCAAAAATGGGATTTTACTTTATTGTAGGGATTGCTATCAGGTCTGGTAAAGACATAGTTTTCCTTTTAGAATGGGCATTAACTTAATTTGGAATAGTTGTGATGTCTCTGTAAAATTTCCAGTTTTGTGCCTCGTGGACTTTCGACTGAACATAAGAGAACACATGTTGGATTTAATGAATTTTCATCTGATTTACTATAGCTCTTTTGAGCAACAACAAAGAATAATCTTCAGGGAGATTTTGCTTGAGAATTTCTGCAATTTTTTTTTATACCAGTTGCCAATTGAAACTACTTTAGCCATTCTTTTGTTACAAAAGAATTTGTTTAATATTATTGGTATATGTACAATAAATACAAACATATACACAAACTTTTAGGGAACAAACTTTTTAATAATTTTGAGAGATAAATGAACATTTATAATATTTCTTAATAGTGTCATTGTGCATTAACAGTATGGAAGTTTGCTAAGTCATTAATTATTAAAATCATTAAAGGATTTTACCTGCTATGTTAACCACTGTTTTCTAACGTTTGTAAATATCGTTCACCATATAATAACGTTCAGGACTTCAGGTGTGTATAAATATTTCAATCTAGCCATTATACAGATTAGACAGAACAGTGTCAGGCAGTAGAATACCTTATAAGCAGCCTAAACATTATGTAAGATAAGTTGCCTAAACTTCCTAATTGTTTTCCAAATTTGATTTCAGACAGATTCAGGGCCATCTGAAGAAGCTGCCTTGATTTTTCACAGAAAGGGTTTTGATTGTAGATTTGCAAACACAGACTTAGGGCTCCTTTGTTCCACCACTCAGGGAAAGGTAAGATACAGTATTTGAATAAGGTCTGTATACTGCTTGAACTGGTTATTTGGTTTCCAGTTGAGTATGCTCAATGGAGTTAATATTTTTTTAAGGAGTAAAGCTTCATGCTGTTATAACAAATCAGAGCTTGAATTTCTTTTGGGATACCAGATTTATAGTAGACTTTATAGTTTTTACATATTATATTATGTTAGGGTGCATATTTTGGTATCCTTAATATAAGTTATAGAAAGAAAAAATGTTCAGCTTGTGAGTTAATTCTGAACACATATTGTCAATTAAGAATGGGTTTGTTTTTCAGTCAGTAGTATCTAATATTAATTAACTTTTTATTACTTTCTGCTGCCATATGTCATCATAATTTTAAAATTTTGTAAGGAAAAATATAAATTTAGTTTACGGAATAATCTTAAGATTCCATTGAATTCTCTAGATTTATACTTGTCAGAATGGCATTCAATTTTCCTTTATAGTTTTAGTTGGTTTATCTGCTGTCCTTAAAAGCAATATACACACAAACACATCAATTATTGCCTTATGTAGTATGGGGTTACTTATTTATCAGATTTGTTTAGTCACCCATATTGCAAGAAATGACTCTGAGTGGCGAACAATAGCTAATAAAAATAAACAATAATATGTAAAATAGATATTTAAAAATCCACGAATAGATAATTAAACTAAAATATGTACTTATCACTTTTGTTGTATGTGTTCCCTGTCACTAAAGTGTGGCTACTAGGCCTTGTGTGAAGCTTTCTTATCCAGGCTTGACAACAGAAGAGCGTTTTGGATCTTGATTAGTTTCCTTTAGGCATTCTAGGCAAACTCTCTCCTTGCTTTTAGCAAAAGTAGGCATTTGTGCATTAGCCCTGTTTCAGGTGATTTCAATGGAGAGTTTCTTTAAACCAGAGAAGTTCTACATACAGTTTAAAAACTTTGGAAGAATAATCTTTAAAACAATGAAGTAAAATTTGCATTCAACTGGATATTGGCAGTAATTTATTTTTTGTCTTCTTCCATTTTCAGTTAAGGGTGTACAAACTCTTTAACAAATTCCATGTGGAAAGTCTAATACCTGCGTCCCTGTCTTTGATGCATTCATCTCCAGATGCCAGAAATATCAGTGAGATTAATATGAATCCTATGGAAATTAACACATACAGAATTCAATTGAGATGAAACCTGATGTTTGGACTTGGATACTAAAGAAGAATATACAATTCTGTGTCTTCTCAAAGATTGATGTGCAATAAAAAGCACATTTTAATTCCAGCTTCTAGATACTGTGACAATGCATTCATTTTAGAATCTATTTGATCTTAAATGCCATAAAAGCCATGATGCAAACAGTTTTTCTTATTCTCTAATAAAATGCCAACACCAGTATACATGAATACAAAAACTGAGGGAGAAACAAAGGATATTATCTCTCATCAACAAAATGAATCTCAGGTTAAATATTAGCTTATGATTTCTAAGTTCATAATTTGTACCTGAAAGGGAGCTAACACTGAATTTAAATTGTTTTCTGATCCCTAGCTGACTCTTAAATATATACATTGTTGAAATCACAGTTTGAGATTGAACCTGAAAATTCTCTGGTGAAGCTATTGTCCAAATACTTGTAAAGACTTCTATAAATTATTTCAGCTCAAGGAGTCTGCATTTATCCCACTCTATCTAACTCTAGAGTGAAATCCAAGAACCTTTGAAAAATGTGGAAGATTTTAATATTAGCCAACCATCTTGAACTGTGGAACTTAATTCTGGAATTATAAATCTTTTTTGGAAAATACGTTAAATCTGTTCTGTTACTTGACACATTGGGATACGTGCAATTACTCCAGAATACAGAATAAGGAAGATGGAAGTCTGAGTACAAGTTTTTTTTACTGAATACTTGGATACTAATGCTCTCTGAATTGTGTTTTCTATTTCAATTTAACCTTATCAAAATAAATGTGCCTTATTTTTTGTATAAGTGTTGTTACTTTTTATGTGTCCATACAAGAAACAGGACAAAGTGGAGTTAACAGTTAAAAGAAACTGTACCTTTTATTTGACAGTAACAGCCACATTCTGATCTACTGCAGCCTATGTGATCTAATGGTGCTCTGAACACTATGAATGTAGAAAAATAAGCTTATAAAACAAACACATGAATAAAAGATTAAAAATAATCATTTGCTGGCAAATAAATATTTGAAGGCTGGCAGAAATTTGTCATGTGCATTACAACATCATGTGCCTCTTTAAAATACTGTTGTACAAACTCAGTATTTATGGTTATGTAGCCAATTTAGTTTCTTTGCATCAAGCATTTTTTGTTAAGTTCTTGAAGCCATTTGGCTTTAACATTTTCATCTCTAAAGGTTTTTTTAAAGAATTATTTAAAGCTGTAGTCCTATAAAACCATTGAAAACAATTGCAATCTAGTACCTTCTGGGTATTTTAGACTTCAGCTGCTGTCTATCTCATTGAAAAAAGAAAACAACAAGAGGTTGTGTGTGAAAGTTGTAGTCCATAGTATCTAAAGGATATCAGTTGGTATCTTTTGCTGTATGAACATTAAGTCCTTCTGAGCTTAATGGATTTCAGTCAAGAAATGTACTGTATAAGCTTGCGCAATAAATTTAGTTCAGTACGATTCCTTTTTTTTTTCTTTCATTTTTTAACTTCCTTTAAAACAAATAACTAGAGTATTGCTTTCAGGTTCATATATTTTGTATTCTATTCAACTTATGTGTGTATTATTAATTTAGCCACCGTTCCAAATTTTTAGTGCATATATCATATTCAGTGTTGAAGATCCCCATTATAGTTTCTCTACTTCAGTTCTAGGAGAGTATCATCTGTGCTATTAAAAAGTCAAAGAGCATAAGGAACTGAAAATAAATTTATGCAATAAGTGTATATTTTTGAATACTTTTATTTAAATGGAATTTTAAGTGCAGAACCTTTCTGTCACTGTTACTTACAGTTGTCATAGAACTATACATTTTACAAATTGTCCCTCCCAAAATTATTCAGCATATTATACCAATAACCATTTCATAAGTGTTTAAGTTTTTACTATAGAACATCTTTAATTTTTATTTATTTATAGGCCACCCAAAGTTGTTTAGGAGTTGGATCGCCTATACATTAAGTAAAATAAGTAAATGTTAAATAGTAAAATAAGCGCCAACCACATAATTATAGTATTACTTGAATAAGCCTCTTTCCTAACCAAGTTCCTTCCAGATATTTAAAAGTTTTAGATTCTTAACAGTCCTTGATGTATGGGGGTTCTAAGCTAGCGTATATGGAAGGCATTGAAGTAGGCAGGATTGTAGCTGAATAGGAATGGAAGTCATATGTTGTATATACTTCCTGAATCTCTATGCCCTACAGAAAACATCCAAATGACAAAAGATTAGCTCAATAGATTGAGAAATACCTAATATTTTTTTAATATGTTATGAATACAACTCTACAAATTTTCCTTTCCTATAGGTTATTTTATTATGCTAGAACACTGCCCACACCCAAATCTTGGCTGTCAAAACTTAATTTTAAAAGATTGCATTGAAAATTTGGTCACCTCTTTTGGAGAACTAAATTGCAAAGGGAGCTGCAGTCCTACCCTAAACCTACCTTATAATTATAGAATCTAATGTATCTTTCTAATAAAGAATTCTGATCTTTGTTTTATGACCTTAAGTCTTAAACTGTACAATCATGTCTAAATTATTAATGATCTTTTGCTTTATTTCATAATATGGCCTTTTGCAATAATAGTAATTGATTGTTTACATTCTGAAGTTTGTCAAAAACAGTCCAATTTGTAATATTTATTTCTCTATATAATTGATAACTTCTCAGTTTTTGGTGGTATAATTTCTAGTACCTATTCAGATATGATCCAGAGTTTGCCCCCAAAAAGCAAAATTCTTTCATAGTAGGCATAGTAGGCATCTGATTCAAAAGAAGGAACTTGCTAATAAATTAAGAGATCATTTTTGTTAATTTCTCCTTGCAACCACTTTAAATCTGTTCCACAAAGATTGGTAGTCTTTGGAGTACTTTAGGTGGAGTGATTAATGGGGAAGGGAATTGATGAAAATTGCTTCGCTTCCTGTCTCTGTAAATGAAAGCATTATGAGCAAAGGTCTGTTCAAGGAATGCTACTGCTGGTAAATTCTGGATCCCATCTTGGGTATTTTAAGATCAGTTTGTATATACCACATACTAAGCAGTTAAAAGATTGTATCTGCTACCCTTAGTAAAGCTGAAACCAAATTTCTTCTGTAGGTATGTTGTGAATTTTGAACATTTCTTTATATTTTGATTTCTTTTGAAATCAAGTGATT
The DNA here is from genome assembly GCF_009769535.1 of Thamnophis elegans. Taxonomy (NCBI): domain Eukaryota; kingdom Metazoa; phylum Chordata; class Lepidosauria; order Squamata; family Natricidae; genus Thamnophis; species Thamnophis elegans. The sequence goes on along the minus strand of NC_045543.1, from coordinate 99,135,297 downwards.
TAATTTGTATGATCATTTTCATATCTTTATTTCCATAGATTTTCTTTTCTTTTTCTTGCAGGGGGAGTATAATGTGTTTGCCAATAAAAAATTCTGTTATGATAACCATGCGTGATGCTGTCTTGATAGACATTTTAGATAAACCTTTGTCTCAAAATAAGGCTGTGGTTCTTCAGGACAAATGCTTTACTATAAACAAGACCCATCCATTGTATACAGGTTAGGTTTATACATATATCAATAGAGCTGAAAGTTGGGGCAGGGCAGCTTTTCCACAGTATATGCTGTTTTGCATTTTGAGGAAGGTGTCTATAGAACTGCCTCATGACAATTCTTGGAATATCAAAAAGTTTCTTGACTTCTCTGTTTATTTTCCCCTGTAATCTGGAATACAGGTAGTCCCTGACTTAAAACAGTTCATTTAGTGACTATTCAAGGTAACAATAGCACTGGAAAAAGTGCCTTATGACCAGTGGTGGGTTACGGATCCCGTTGCAACCGGTACAATGCAACGGGGCCCAGCATGCACCACATGAAGATGTGTGCATGTGTCCTACCCTTCAGTGACGCCTCCGCAACATTCCAGCTGCTTGGTGGAGCATCACGCAGGCACCGTACACACTATGCGCATGCACGGAAGCGCTGAAGAGTTCAAATACAGTTAAGAATGATGGGCGGGCAGGTGAGCCCTCTGGAGCACCATAACGGAACAGTACCTGGTGACCCGGGCAGACACCAGTACGTCCGTACCAGGGTGTTCCACCTGCAACCTACCAATGCTCATGACTGTTTTTCACTTGCAACTGTTGCAGCATCCCTATGGTCATGTGATCAAAATCTGAACACTTGGCAATTACCAGTAGTTCATATTTAAGATGATTGCAGTTTCCTGGGGTCATGTAATTATCTTTTTACAAGTAAAGTCAATGGGGAAGCCAGATTCACTTATCAACCATGTCATTAACAACTTCAATGATTTACTTAATAACTGTGGCAAGAAAGGCCATAAAATGGGGCAAAAAGTTAAAAGTTTAACTTAGCAACAGAAATGCTGGGCTCAATTGTAAGGCTACCTGTATACACGAGGACTACCTGTATATAGGAAACTAACTTTTAAAGCTCATTGTGAAATCTGTAGAATAAAATCATGTTCAAGATCTTTTATCCTAACCTCTGCCACACATTCATCACTCTATGCCAGCAAGTTGGCTCCAGTGATGAAGTTACACTGCAGAAAGAACTGCCAGTGATGTTTTTCACACAGGATAGGATACAAATGTAATTATTAACAATTATAAATATTGTGAATTACAAAAGCAATAAGTTTATAAAGTAAAAGCACAAGGCAATAAAACAAATTATGGGTGTCATTTTGCAATTCATTAAATATGTTCTGCAAGTAGTATGATCATTTTAGGTATTTTATAATACAAAATAAGACACTTAAGCTATTAAATTCCCTCAGATTCCTCCTATTGCCTCTCCTCTTAAATCTGTGTTGCTTCTGCTGCTTTTAGCCTCAAGATCAAATTAAAATGCAGCCTCTAATCAAATAAAGTGCATGCCCTGATTTAATGTGGTCACTATCAAGCAGTCTGGACATTAATAGTTCCCATACAATTACACCAAGCAGGAAAAGTAAATGTCTTTATTTTTGCTATAACTAAGACTTGATAGAAGCAAAATGATTGCATAAGTTTTGATACTATTGCTCGGTTTCGGACGGACTTGGACTCCACATCTGCAGTTCCAGCCGAGACTCAGGGGGACCAAGTACAACAGCTCTGGGTTGAGTTTCAGGAGGTTACCCCCGGGGATGTGGACAAGGCCATGAGAGCTGTGAGTTCCTCCACCTGTGCTTTGGATCCGTGTCCCTCATGGCTGGTTTCCAACTGTAGTGAGGTGACACGAGGCTGGATCCAGGCGGTTGTAACCGCCTCCCTTCGGGAGGGGAACTTCCCCGCCGCACTGAAGGCGGCGGTGGTGAGACCCCTCCTGAAGAAGCCATCTCTTGATCCAGCTGTCCTTAATAACTACCGCCCGGTCTCCAACCTCCCCTTCCTGGGGAAGGTTGTTGAGAAGGTGGTGGCCTTCCAGCTCCAACGGTCCTTGGAGGAAGCAGACTACCTAGACCCCTTCCAGTCAGGCTTCAGACCCGGTTACAGCACTGAAACCGCCTTGGTCGCATTGATGGATGATCTCTGGAGAGCCAGAGATGAAGGACATCCCTCCATCCTGGTCCTCCTTGACCTCTCAGCGGCTTTCGATACCATCGACCATGGTATCCTTCTGCGAAGACTGCGGGAGGTGGGAGTGGGAGGCACCGTGTTACGGTGGTTCTCCTCCTACCTCTCGGACAGGTCGCAGTCGGTGTTAGTGGGAGGGCAGAGATCGTCCCCAAGGCCCCTGAAATATGGGGTGCCGCAGGGTTCGGTCTTATCCCCCCTACTATTTAACATTTACATGAAACCGCTGGGAGAGATCATCCGTAGGCACGGGATTAGATACCATCAATATGCGGACGATACTCAATTGTATCTGTCCGCCCCGTGCCAAATCAATGAAGCGGTTGCCGTGATGGACCGGGGGCTCGAAGCCGTCATGGACTGGATGAGGATTAACAAGCTTGTGCTCAACCCAGAAAAGACCGAGTGGCTGTTGTGTTTTCCTCCCAAAAATTCGGCCACTAATCCAACACTCAGGCTGGGGGGTCAAATTCTACACCCCTCAGAGAGGGTTCGCAACTTGGGAGTCCTCCTGGATTCACAGCTGTCATTCGACCATCATATAGCGGCTGTGACCAGGGGGGCATTCGCCCAGGTACGCCTGGTGCGCCAGTTGCGACCCTACCTGAACCGGGAGGCCCTCACAACAGTCACTCGGGCCCTCGTGATTTCTAGGCTGGAATACTGCAATGTGCTCTACATGGGGCTGCCCTTGAAGAGCATCCGGCGACTTCAGCTAGTGCAGAACGCAGCCGCGCGAGTGATTGCGGGTGCACCCCGATTCACCCGCATTACACCTATCCTCCGCGAGCTGCGCTGGCTACCTGTCGATCTCCGGATGCGCTTCAAGGTGCTATTGACCACCCATAAAGCCCTACATGGCAGTGGATCTGGATACTTGAGAGACCGCCTTCTGCCAATTACCTCCCTACGGCCTATAAGATCTCATAGGTTAGGCCTCCTCCGCATCCCATCGGCCAGCCAATGTCGGCTGGCAACCACAAGGAGGAGGGCCTTCTCAGTAGCGGCCCCGACCCTTTGGAACGAGCTCCCCGTAGAGATTCGTACCCTCTCCACCGTCCAGGCCTTCCGCACAGCCTTGAAGAACTGGCTCGCCCGTCAGGCCTGGGGATAAGGACCATTACCCCGCCCGAATGTTGTATGCATGTTGTGTATCATTTTTATTATGTGTTGTTGTCTTAGTACTGTATTGTATTGTATTCCCCTCTCCCTGGTTTCTGTGAGCCGCCCTGAGTCCCCTCAGGGAAAAGGGCGGCCTACAAATAAAATCAATTCAATTCAATTCAATTCAATACTATCCCAATCTATGGAGTTTCACTTATCCACTGATCGCCACCATTCCTATCTTTCTGCAGTTGCTATGGCAATGGCTCTATTCTCTCCTTGATATTTCATCCTGGCTCTGCTGTATGTAGGCTGACTTGATTTTGCATCCAAATCGTCATAACAAAAGTGAAGATCCAGCTAACAGAAGATTAACAACATGTAATAAACAAAACCACGGTTGTGCATGGCAAACCTCTATTTGAATATGGAAACTGGATAGTCCAAATACAAAATAGTTTGATGTTGGGGTTATGTGGATATCCAAGTAGAAATAATTCGTTCCCCATGAGTCGAATACTTTCTGAAGTACAAGAATACTTGGGATTTGGGGTTTGGATCTATTCAATTATCCTGCAGTTTACATGGTAAATATATAATTAATGGGAATAAATGATTTCCAGAAAGACAAAAGACAACACTGGTACTATTATCTAGTTTGGGTAATGAAATGTCTTCAAGAAAACAAGCAAGCTCTGAGAGCACCAAGGACCCCTTATTTCAACCCTGAGCTACAAATATTCTCCTTTATTGCTACAAAAGGCTCAGACAACCTTCCATGTAGGTTTTAGCTGCATTGTATTTTAGCTGCATTACAGTTGGTGTGTGTGTGTGCTGAAAGCAATTTGTAGGGCTCATACCACAGTTATTGTACATTCTGCTTTCCACAATAATTCAATGGACCTCCCCCCTCTTGTTGGGAAAACTTCCTGCATGCTCTTCAGCCTTTGCATACAAAGGCTACCCAAGTATGGCGAGTGTGCCACTACAGCCCCTGACCTCCCATCGCAAGTGGAATGAAGGAAGGCAATCTAGCCAACATACCAACCTCTCCCTTCTGTGATTAGAACCAAGTTTAATTTTCCTAAACAATACTACAATCTACAGCAAGAAGCAGAGAACAGTTTGGAAAAAACTTAAGACAACTTTGGGAGAAACACTTTTCATATCTTGTAAGTACAGTGGCCACATGTCTTTTATTATAAAGAAGGGTATTGGAGAAAACTGTCCTTTTTATTTATTTTAGTCATTTAACTTTTACATTACAAATAGTACCACACCTAATCTTTAACAAGAAATTAAATATTTTAAAATAATTTATATACCTATGTTTGATTTTAGATATTTTATTAGAGTACCCTATTTTGGGGATTATAAAACATACCTCCCCCCCTCAAAAAGAGGGTGAAAATTTGGGTGCATCTTATTCACCGAATGTAGCCTCCCCTCCCCCACCAGAGGCCAAAAACGCTAGGCATGGAGGCAGTGATGGTCTATGGCAATCCCTGCAGCCTGGAACAGCTGATTGGGGGTATTCTGGCAGTCCCATCCACACGCCAATCAGCTGTGTTGAATCAGGCTGCAATAAGTGATGAGGCTGACCTGGTTGATCAGAGTTTGCAGCAGCAATCACATTCCGCAACACAGGAGTAACTGATTCAGCAGGATTCAGAATAATAATAATGTACAAAGCAATACCAGATTTTCCAAGGTAGCAGTAAATACAAGCAAAACACAAGTAGTTTCACTTTCAGTTCTCAGCTAAGCCAGGCTCCTTCCGGTTTCTTTGTTGCTCACACAGCAAATACTGTTTCAGAGTCCAAATAGCCCTCATTGGCTAATTTAGTTGATATGCCAATTCATTAGCTGACCTTGTTAACATGTGTTCCAAGTCAGGAAGCTAGCCTGCTGAATACCATGGATGCTGGTAGGCAAAGGCAGAATTTTTTTTCTTCTTATTTTCCTCCCCAAAAACTAAGGTGCGTCCTATATTCCGGAGCATCTTATACTCTGAAAAATATGGTATATGTTTTTGTTGGTTTTGCTCTAGAGCCTAACTCTGTAAAGCAAAGTTATAAGCAAACAATTAAATATGTTTATCATTATGAATCATGTTTGTTCTTTATTTTTTCTAAGAAAAAACTGTATTGTCACCATACTTCAAAGCCAGCTGAAACAAAAATGTTTGTGCAATTGTGTTCATACATTAATGTAAGCAGAGCTGTGGTTAGCTGAATAAGGCACAACTGCCTGAATTTAGAGGTTATACTAAGCTAGAAATTATTCATTACCCAATCCACCCCAGGTTTCATGTACTGAGACATGAATTTGACCTTCCATGCCTTTGAAAGATGGGGTGTGAGTTCAGGATCTTATGGTTATCATGACAATTAGGGTTTTATCCAAAATAATCACAACTTTATCTTATCTTCACATATATACTGGAACTGGTTTTCATCTTACTACTGACAAGACTGTGAATTGACAGGAGAGGAGATTAACTTCAATCCATTATCATAGCAGATTACTATCTAATTGCTTTGAGATTTGCAGCCACTAATAACCATCTTAGAAGAACAGGCTCATTAAACTGGTTCATCTCAAGCAGCTTATAGATCTACTTAGGCACTTGGGAAATTCCCAGCAACCCCAAAAAACCTCTGTTACTTTTAAGCTATGGCACTACTGTTCCCAACTAGTCTCCAAGTGCTCCTTATTTATTGATTATCTTCAAAAGATGAAGCACCAAATGAGATGCCAGGAGTAATGCTGATGAAAGACAAGGACTAAAGAGGAGTGGAGACAGTTATAAGTCCATGCCTGGGCCTATATCATAATGGTAGAGTACACATTTATTCAATAAAGTGTCAATGGGTAATGTCATTTAGGTAACAACATTCCATTCTCGGCCTTGAGAACCTAAAAGATCTTCCTGCTGGCCTTTTGACACAGTTTGGCTAGTTTTTAAAAAGACAAAATCACTCATGTTTGCTCTGAAGTGGATACTGAATGGATAGAATCATGTGAGATTATTTTTGCATGATCAGTTGGGGCTCTTTTGAGTCTGTGATGGCTGGAAAAAGTTGACACAGTCATGTGTAGGATGAAACAAATCATTGGCAAATTAGCCCCATAATGTGCAGATAACAGGGACATAATGGTATGAGTACAAAAAATGAATGCATCTTTGCAAAAGAGGCAGTGCCTACTATTTGAAGGAAGCAGTGGTGGTCTCCCCTTTTCCTTGACCTAGCTTTCCTTGATAATTATCTAGTTTCCTACCTACCATTTTTGGTAAGGTTGAAAAAATGATTAGATTCTATTCAGAAGGTCCTAATTATTTATATCCCTTCCATCTAGGAATCAGGCCTAGACATAGAACAGAGACTGAATTGATTATTCTTATGTATGAGCTGCAGTGGGACTTGAAGGGGAGTGATGTGGTTCACATTATTATGGGAGACCTCTCAGTAGCATTCAATAGCATTGGTAATGATCCTTTCTAGCTATCTACAAAAACCAGAGATATTGTGGCTCTCATCCTTCCTAATCACTACAGGTAATCCTCATTTAACAATCAACAGCTGATTGTCAAGCAAACAACCTGGTCATAAGAAAAACACTTGCTAAGTGAAACCACAATTGTGCTTATGACTTTCATCTTTCTTTTGCTTTATCGAGCTATGAAGGTGGTAAATGTAAGAATTGGTCAGAAAGTTACTTTTTCATCATCATTGTAACTGCAAGCAGACACTTAATGAGGCAGTTATTTATTGAGACTACCTATATTGCTGGGGGAGGAGAGTTTAAGCTTTGGCCATGCCACTGTAGAGTGCTCCTGAGGCAATGGTGGATTCCCGATCCCGTTCCAAACGGTAGGGTTGGAATGGGCCCGGCGGTGTCCACATGGACGTGCACAGCACGTGCGCATGCGTCTTAGCACCTCTGCGAGTCTCCGCAACACTCAAGCTGCTCAGTGGAGCATCGCACAGGTGCTGTATGTGCCATGCACATGCATGGAAGCACCGAATACTTAAGTAAGGAGCGTGGGTGGGAGTATGGGCTCTCCAGAACACCATCCGGAACTGTTTCCAGTGCTCCGGGTAGGCTCCAGTACGCCCGTACAAGGGCGTACTACCTGCAACCCACCACTGTTCTGAGGTTCCTATCTAATGTACATGCATGAAACTATTAGAGAAGATGATCTATCAGTATGGAATTAGGTATCATCAAAATGCTGATTATTATTCAGTTGTAGTCTTTTTTATCCCAGTTTAAGTGAAAAATGTGCTAGATGTCCTGTCCTAATATCCAGAAACTGTAAGGAAGAGACAGTTTCTTGAAACTGAATTCTAGCATGATGGGGCCACTGCTGGTACATTAATTCATGGATATTCCATCCATGAATGTCCTGAAGAGGATTGCTGGGATCAGTATATAACATTCCTTGTAGGATAGCTTACCCCCTGAAGTCAGATTGGCTTCAATTATTTTGTATTTCAGAAAAATGGTGAAAACTGTGCCATACAAAAGCTATGGAAGAGTTTACTTACAACCGCAACATATATTATTCTAATGATGGAATGTTTTAAGGGATATTTTTATATCTGAATATTCTAGGCTCTCTAGAATTGTACAAGTAAGTAATCCATAAACTGAAATGAATAAAATAAATTCCTAAACATGTAAATATTAACAGAATTATTTTCCTTTTCCTCCCACTTCTGTTTTTTTTTCCTTTCAATGATAGAAAATATATAGCTTAATTATTTGCCAGATTACTGATACATTTCATCATTTGAGAAACTTTAGGTACCACAAATTGAAGTGGCTGAAGATCTGCACAGATCCAGGCTGTGGTCTCATCACTGCTGCTCATGAAGTAAGGCTAAATCTTGAAGTTGAAGATTTTGTTACCTCTTATAGGCATTTGTTTAAAAATACACTATGTAGATAAGGTATCAATTTCATTCAGGAAAGAAATGTTTCTTTGTAGCTCCTTTGTTGGTAATGGAAATAACTTTTCTGTTATTTCTGTAGTTTCTATTCCTAATGTCATTTTAAGATTTTTGCCCAGACTATAGTTAGACCAGAAAAGATTAAATTAATTTTCCCCCTTCTATGATCCCAGTAATTAGCAACATTGCTTTGGTAGTTACCATGTGTACTCTGAATAGAAAATGCAGAGTCCTAAAAAGGGTGTTCATGTATATTTTTAAAAGCATACAAAGTTGTAATTAACAATGCTAATTTAACTTTTATAAGAATTTGGTGAAGGTAGTATGAAGAAGCCCTTAAAAATAGAAATTTGTAGAATTGACACCTAAAAATGTAGAGACAATTGCATTTTTAACTATTGCGAGCCCCATCTTAAGAAGAATAATTAGAATTTACAGGATAGTATCGGTGATGGACTGTGAGCAGTACGCGTGCCGGTGCCTGCTGGGAGCAGCAGGCACTGTTCCAGTACGGTGCTTCGGAGGGCCCACCTGCCCGCCCGCGTTCCTGAGCTGTATTTGACCAACTGGGCCATTTATGCATGCGTGCACAGCATGAAGCGCCTGTGCGATGCTCCGCCGAGCAGCTGGAGTGTCGCAGGCAGTGGGTGTGCATGCAGACATGGTGGACTCCCGGCCCTGTTGCAGTGTACTGGTTGCGATGAGATCTGGAACCCACTACTGGACAGTATGTTCTACTGAAGTTCTTGCCGTGCAATAGCACCACTGAAGAATGTTTTTGTGTGTGGCGGGGTGCGCGCGCTAATTCTACAATTAGCCAAATTTATTTATTTATTTATTTCACCAAGCATGTTATTTATTTATTTATTTATTTATTTCGTCAAGCATGTATTAGATAATATAAATAAGTGTAAACATGATTTTCAATACATGAGATGGATATGAATAAAAGGGAACATTAGGACAGGGACAGTAGGCACGTTGGTGTGCTTATTTATTTATTTACTTATTTATGCTGTTGTTTTCACTAACCTCAGGAAACTTATTCCAACAAACTGATTTTATATACACAATGTGTGCTTCTGATCTGTTTCTACAAATGTTTTAGCTAGACATACTATTCTTGCAACTCTCCATACATAAGTAAAGAAGTAACTGCTGGAGCAGAACACTTTCAAATGACGCTTGGAAAATGGCCTGTTTTTGTAAATTTGTTTGCCTTTTACTTTCATTGCTACTATGCTGTTTGGAACATCACTAAATAGAAGCCAAGAGGTGCAATAATTAAGATTTATCTAATCAACTTTGTAAATGACAAATGCTTAATGAATGTGTCAGCAGTGATACTATTCAGCTATTCTTTTATTAAAAGACATTACATATAGAAATCTTTGATCTAGATTAACTAAACATGCCTTAGTTTCGTCAAAGAACATTCAAAGGTCTTGATATTTAAAACCACAAATTTCCCCCACTCCTTTCAATCAACATTACAGTGTTTCCAAGTTAGCAGGATTAACTTTACTTTTTAGTGAAATCTTGCTATGCACTTGATCTTGGCTCAAAAGGAATGCACTTGGGGGGGAAAAAGAGTTTCAATCCTAGGCTTATTTTGGATATCAAAACTTAATTGCAAGCACAAATTCCTCATGAAAAGCAACTTCAGATTGCCCATTCCTGGCTCATTGCTTTATTTCTCTTTAGGATGGGAAACAGCTATTGCTACCAAAGAGCAAATCATAAATCCTTTGTGATCTATCAGTGCATACTGATTTACCCTCTGCTTTCAATAGATGTTTTCCTGAAAGCTTGTGAATTTTTCTTTGTATTGACAGCATCTGAGGTAGCACATTGCAAATGACCCCCAAGTGTCACTAGGGTCCTTACAACTGAAGATCAATCAGCCAAAATAATTTGAAATCCTAGTAGGACATTGCAAGCCACTGACATTGAAGGAGGTAGACGATGGTTAGAAGGAAGATTTGACTATGCTATTAGCCCTTAACATTGCTGATTCTTAACATCCTCACCCATTAGATACTTAATTAGCTGTACCAAAGTTTAAATCATATGCCAGAAGCTTAATTTAATTTGCGAGTCTAAGCAACTACCATAGTAGTTAAGTTTGCTTTCGAAAGAAATTACTATAGGTTATTCAAGCAAAAATGTATTAAACACAAGAAAGCTATCAACATGCTAAAATATCACTGCTCAGTTTCCTTAAAAGAAAAAAAAAGCACTTGAGAATATTTCTGAAAATTTTAGCATAATCCACTAGGCATTTCTGCTCCAAAAATATGGATGCTGTTTATTACTTCACATTTGCATCTATGCTTTTATATCCCAATTAGTAATCTCCAGATATGTAGGTCCCTCATTCCATATGCACATGTTAAGTTAGAGTTGTGCAAGCTGGAAATTATGAGTTCAACAAAGACTAAGATGCATTCTAGAGCAACTGTTAAGTTAATCACTAAAATGAATGCCTGTATTGTTCAGAGCAGCAAGCCATATTAGTCTTTTGTACAACCCATTTGTATTAATAATGTATTTAAAGGCTTTAGTTTTCAAAATTGGTGTCTGCTGGCCCCATTGAATTCCAAATATCCTTATTTTCCCAAAAACATCTTATATTAATTTCTTGGTGCCATTGTAATTTATATAACCAAGACTTCCTTATTAAGCTAAGCCATGACCTTGGGGTTTTATGACTAAACTGTTACTACCTTAGAACTTATAAAGAATTGTTGGAAAGATGAGCAGAGAAATAAGTGATAATTAAGATGAATTTTCATGCATTGCCTTGTGCCTATTCTAGCATCTTTATTGTAATTTAAACATTATAATTTATTCATTACATTTGTATGTCACCCATCTCACCAAGAGGTGACTCTAGGCAGCTTATATCTAAGTAAAACAAGACAAAATATTAAAATAATAAATATTAACATTAAAACTGACTATAAGATAATCAAAGGTGAGATGGAGGGGAGCAAGATGCACATAGGGTGGAAGTGGCATGTTATCTCAGTCCATTGTCAGTTTACAATAAATGTTTTGGGCTAGCTATTAAAGTCATGAAAATCCAGTTTAGTCTGGACTCATTTAGACCAGAGGAGCAAAAGAAATGTGACTTTCCAGAGTGTATCAGAAATAAAAGTCCCAATTGTTCTGAATGGAAATCAGAACATTAATGTTCCCTAAATGACTACCAATATATTGATCATGTCTCCTGAAATCTTTTGGAAGTTTTAGTCCAAGCATACATTCAAATTTGGAAAAAGCTGGTCTGAATAATCAAACCCATTGCAAGCTGATTCACCTCAGAGAGATAATTAATGATATTTTTAAAAAGGCCTACCAGTTTTAGAGATTTGAACCATGAAGAGACAGAATGAGCTCTGATTTCTTTAGGGAGACAACAACAAAACAAATGATACATGCCAATTGAGTCAGGGCCACCCACTGAGAATATGACTCAGCTGTAACAGACCACTCACTAAAAATATGGCATAGAAAACAAGGCATTATGGATAAAAGTGGCCTAAGAGGTTATAGTGTATAGTTGAAAATATTCCAACTGGAGCTTCTCCTGCAAAAACAAGACTAACCAGGATTTTTCCTCTGAATCAGCATCTTTGAACTGCTACACAAGAAACGTTCTATTTTTTCTTTTCTTTAAGTTTCATTTATTTCATCAGAATAATTGTGCCTTTTAGGGAATTGTGTGTCCTAAAACAAAACAGGCATTCTGTATATGTTATGAATAAATGTATAAAGCTATGGTATGGTAAGCAACACATTGCCCTTTTTATATGGATAAATTCTAAATATCAGGATCCCTCACCACTAATTGTATAATAATTTAGCAACATCTGGACAAGAGGTGCAAATTCCTCATTCAGAATTTCAGAAGAGAATTTCCTAACCATGATAATTTTCAAATTGTGGATTGTGTCCTCAGACTTTTCAGCAATGAGACAGGCTGATAAACACTGCTTTTATAGGCAAGAGGCAGCACTATTATATTGCAAGTGTTAATTAATTGGCTACAGCAGGGATCCCCAACCCAGGACTGGTATCGATCTGCGGCATGCCAGAAACAAGTGAACCCCATCTGCAGGATGCAGGTAGCATATGAAACCAAGCTCCCTCCAGTCCGTGGAAAAACCTCTCTCCACAGAACTGATCTCTGGTGCCCGAAAGGTTGGGGGCCACTGAGCGAGAGCATGTAATAAATTCGTGGCAGTGATGCAGCATTTAACTCAGGGTCAATTACTTTACATCTCTGTTTCTTAGCTAGTGTATTACACACTGTACATCTATGGGTCCAAAAGGCAAGAGAAAGGTTGATGCCTTAAAAGAAAAAGGAGAAGGAGAAGGAGGAGGAGGAGAAGAAGAAGAAGAAGAAGAAGAAGAAGAAGAAGAAGAAGAAGAAGAAGAGGAGGAGGAGGAGGAGGAGGAGGAGGAGGAGGAGGAGGAGGAGGAGGAGGAGGAGGAGGAGGAGGAGGAGGAGGAGGAAGCTACTTTTCCCATAATAGAAAAAGTTAATTTTTTGTAGCTGGCAATGTAGCTCTTCCATATGACATATTGTGGCAAGTATGAGCATAAGATTGCAACCTAAAGCAGTAGTAATGGTCCTTGGAGTCGATATACCAAGTAATTAAGCAGATCAATTAAATCTTCCATAGTTTAAGACAAATTCTTTGAAGATGTGATTAAAGAAATACCTGGGACATAAAAACATCTGTTCAAATTGCTTCTTTGCAATTTGACATTGAAGGTCAGGGAAAGGACATATTCTTAAAAGCAAGTTAAGAATGTTCTTTTTCTTATCATTCTTTTTGTAATGTTTTAAAACTTCACCAAAGATTTCAAAGGGTAAGAACAAACCTAAGCACACCATATAAATTGCTCCTTTTCCCTTGAGAGTTGAAAAACACAGCATGCAAATTTGTCCCTACTTAATATTTAACAAAATTTTAATCACTTTGATAGTCAGCTTACTTTTTATTTTTATTTTCCCTCCCTACCTTTTAAAAGAGAACAATAATACCAACTTTCATCCCTAGGAAAAGAAGCTTTTCTTTCTTTCTTTCTTTCTTTCTTTCTTTCTTTCTTTCTTTCTTTCTTTCTTTCTTTCTTTCTTCTTTCTTTCTTTCTTTCTTTTCTTTCTTGCCTTTTCTTCCTATCAGATATTAATTTTTGATTATGATGATCTTGATGGATGTCAGTGAATAGCAGAATAATAATTAGCTGAGTGGAATGCTACACTTCTGTATATATGCTTACTGAAAAATAAATTTCATTATACTCAGTGAAATTTACTTGCAGTTAAATATATGTAGAATTGCACTCCAATGCCTAAAAATAAAGTGACTGTTAGCATGAACTGTGAATCAGAGGTTGAGAACATGTCACATAAAGCAGAAGGTGACAAACTGGTGGGCTTTGGAATGTCAAGGAACAAGTGAAAATGGATGGTCGTATAAAATGGCCTTGACTATTCAGAAAATGCAGGTCAGAGTGACCTAGTTCCCCCCTTTCTCATGATGCCTTTTCTTATTCTAGCTGATTTTGCTTACTTTGGGAGCACACTATTCCAAAGTGTCAACAAAAAAAACCCAAATTCTAATAATGCAGAGGAAAATACTTAAAATCATGCTTTTGCAAATTCACTCCATTACCCCAGCATACTTTCCTCCTGCATTTGATGGGCTAGGCAGGATTTAACCAGTCTTGAAACCCAGAAGGGGAAAAGAAGATCAGATCCCTCTAGGGAGGAAATTCCAGATGATGGAGGTGATGATTTAAATGACAACTTCTGAATTCCCATCAAATAGGATTCTCACCTACATAGAATCTGGAGGGAGTTCATCCTACTTTTCTTAACTTCAAACTGAACTGATTGGTTGTTAGGCAAAATTGACATAATTCTGAATTATGTCAATAGATAGAGCAACTATATGACACCGAGAACCTATCCATGACACCGAGAACCTATCCATGTTTTTACAAGTAGCAAAGATGCATTTTATGCCTTATAAAATGAACAAACATGGACCTAACTATATGGTCAAAGGTCAATTATTAAATCTATCCTATGGAGATATAATATTTTAGTTTTTCATTGTTTTCTCCTTGGAAACTGAAGTGCTTAAATCAACCTGAAAAGTCAACCTGAAACATGGTCCCCATACTTCCTACCAGTGGTGGGTTTCAAAGTTTTTTAGAACCTCTTCTGTAGGTGTGGCCTGCTTTGTGGGAGTGGATAGCTGGCCATGTGACCGGGAGGGCATGGCAGACTTGTAAAATGTGGTGAAACTCACTTAACAATGTTCTTGCTTAGCAACCAAAATGTTGGCTCAGAAACTCTGGCATTTGAAGCACACAAGTCTTAAAGCTGACAAGTTACAAGACCCTTGCTCTCCTAACCCTTTAAAAAAAAAACCAGGGGTGTTCAAACTTGACAGCTTTAAGACTTGTGGACTTCAACTCCCAAAATTCCTCCTCTCACTCTTCATCTTGATGATGTGCAGATGGGCGGAGAGAGGGAGCTGGAACTGGTTCTAAATGGCACTGTAGATTTGTGAAACCTCTTCTATAGAAGAGGTTAGAACTGGCAGGAACCCACCCCTGCTTCCTACCTATCATTAAATACACCTATACAATGAACATGCTTACTCATTCCTGTTTATGCTTCTTTTATCACCAACTTTGCAACCTACTTTTGTATTGCAATGGCAGAATAAATAATAAATCAGAATCTTCAGGATATCACAGCAGAAAGCTTCAAACAAAATCTGGTGTGACCTGCAACTAAAGAGTTTATCAAGGAGACTAATTTTCAGATTGTTACAAATGTTCCCATTTTAACAGACTTGGTGTATCAGATATTTGAAGTGCTGGCAGACTTTTAAGTTTGGAAATATTCCCTGAACTACTAGTAAATTAATGGAATAGAAATAATTTGCTTAAGCAATATGTTCCATATTCTGTGCAAGTGTGGTTATTGTAATGTAAATGTTTATGCCATCTATTTCTCTTGGACAAACACCTTTGTTTTGAAGCTGGAAACAGCTACAGTAGATGCACAATGTGTTGGACAGGTTAAAAGGTGGAGGGACATTTTCCCCCTCTTTTCCTTCCGTTTTTCAATCATCTATTGTCTTGTGCTTGTGTGTATTTGTTTTTGTTGTCCACAAAAAAAAAATGCTTGTCAGTCAGTCTGATATGTTGAGGAAATGAACTTATCTCAAAGTTGTTAGATCCTAGATAACCCAAGTTAGCTTTATACCATTCCTATCAGATCTAGTGGGTGAATGAGACTTTTAGCATTTAATAACCTCTTAATGACCTCAAACTATGACTGGTCACTCAAACAGGCATTGCTGACTACTAGTATTTCCTCATACCAGAGGTTGAACAGCATTTTTTGGTAATATGCTGTATAAGATGAAAACAGAGAAAGCAGTTGTTCAGAACTGTTGTTTTTATTCATATATACATTTATCCATATAACTAACCAATTAATCAAAATTTAACTAATATTCCAGACATAGAAGGCAACTCTAAAAAAGATAAATAGATTCAATCTCCCATAGTAAAATTCCTCAGCTCAAATTGATTGATTGATGAATTGATTGATCAGCATAACTAGTCTAGATTAAATGCAGATAGACTTCAAGTTACAATACCAATTGGGACCAGGACTGCCATTGATAAAGGATGTGGTTGTAAAGCATGATGCCCCATGACCACATCACTTCCCCATTGACTTTGCTTGTGGGAAGCCTGCAGGGAAGATTACCAATGGTGATCACATAATTGCAAGATGCTGCAACCTTAATAATTGCAAGCTGGTTGCCAAGGTCCAGAAGCATAATTCTGTGATTGTGGAGATAATGCAATAGTTGGAACTTGGAGAACCAATTGAAAGTACCATTGATTCATGCTATTGCAATTTTGAACAGTCACTTTGTTGGTAAGCAAGGACTATCTGTAACTATCAATACATTATTTTCAGTCATTGATTACATTACTATCTTGAAAACAAAGGAAGCCAAAGGATTTTATAAGTTCTGGTATTAATATTTTTAATACACAGTGAACAAAGTTCCTAGCAAGGTGGCTTATTGCTAATTCCATATTTCTCTCCACATTGAGAGTTGAACAAGATTTAGTGCTAGCAATTTGAAAGGGACAAGCTTTAGGCATGGAAGTGTGTATGCATATAAATAAAATTGTTATTTCTGCTTCATTGCTAATGAAAGAAAAATGATCCACGTACTCTGTTAGGATAACAGAATCTTGAAATCCATTTAACTCATGATTTAGATACTCCTGAAATTGTCAACAAATTAGTCAATACTCATTAATGAGCTTTCACAGATGTCTTATTAACTTATTAACTGCCAGTTACCTAAGCTTCAATGTTGCACATGAAAAATAGATTCTAGCAGTTTGGAAACACACACACACAGAGGCCTATAATAGAATAACAGCATAACAGAGTTGGGAGGAACCTTGGAGTCCAACCCCCTGCTCCAGCTGTACCATTCTAGACAAGTGGCTGGCCAGACTTTTTAAAAACCTCCACTATTACAGCACTCACAATTTCTGAAGGCAAGCCATTCCACTGGTTAATTGTTCTCACTGTTAGGAAATTTGTTCTTAGCTCTAGGTTGCTTCTCTTCTTGATTAGTTTCCATCCATTGTTTCTTATCTTGCCTTTTGATGCTTTGGAAAATAGGTGGGCCCCCTTCTTCATCTATTCTCCCTCCCTCCCTCCCTCCCGCCCATCTTTAGACCAAGAAACCAATGCCATATAAGTCAGGACTACTTTTATTGTAACAGCCATAGTAATAGAGTCTTGAAAGTCTGAATGTACTTTCCTCCTTCTCACTTTATCTTTGTTTGTACAGAAGTTGCAGATGTGCAGTCTGAGACATTTTCTCAAATTAGTTTCTTGGAATGGAAACACCATTTATCTGACCATTGTTTGGTAGCAAGTTTTCTTCCTGTCTTTCAAGGCCTTTTCCTAAACCTCTATATACACATGGAGCAGTGATGGGTTCTGTATTCTTTTCCAACCTGTACAGTTGGAACGACCCTGGCTTCACCCACATGGATGCGCGAGGCACACACATGCATCATACTTGCCTGCGACGATTATGCAAGCCTCTGCGACGCTCCAGCTGCTCGGTGGAGCGTCATGCAGGCGCCGTATGTGCCATGAGCATGCACAGAAGCACCAAGGGCTTAAAGGACAGGTAAGGAGTTTGGGTGGGCAGGTAGGCTCCAGTACAGTATTCGGTGCTCTGGGCAGGCTCCAGTACGCCTGTACCAGGGTGTACTGCCTGTAACCCACCACTGATATGGAGGTAAACTGGAATACACAATGGTGTGGGATGTAACTTATTTCCAACACCCATTTAAAATGTCGTAATACTGCTGAATTTTCACATCTCTCAGCATAGTAATGTGTTGTGGCCCAGCAGGATCCGGTTGAGCTGCTGATGGACTCAGATAGTGAGGAACCATATGAGTCTGCCATGGAAGATGTGGAGGATCCTGTGCAGGGTTCAGACTCAGAGCAGGGACCAGAGAGGCTGGTTGACCACCAGGAGGCACATGAGGTATGGAGCAGTGGGGAGGATCAAAGGCAGTTTGTCCCTGATGCTAGATTGAGAAGGGTTGAGAAACGGAAGAAGCAACTCCATAGGCAGACTCATAGAAGATAATTAAGCACAGGTGATTGTGGATTGGCCCCTCCCAAGAGAGTTTATAAGTGAGGGGTTGGGAGGGAACATTTGCAGGAAACAACCATTCGAATTAGTCATGAAAATCTGTATTCTAGCCATGTCTGTTCATTTGGATTATCTGTGTTGCTTCATTTGAACTATCTGGGTTGCTGCCAAGCTATTCTATTGAATGTGAGTTGTCTGGGCCCTCAGCCAAAGGATTCGTTATCTCAGTAATTAAATAGTGGCAAACAGCCAAGCCTGTGTTCTGGTTTACTCACAGGCCAGGGGGGGGGGGGGGTTAGAACAGTAATGTATTCAGTGATATGTTTCTGAATAGGAAGAAAAAATGAATGTTTATAAGCAGACATATTTGTTGTATCATATTTGTTTGATTTGACAACAAAATCAAAGCCTAATTTGCTCATTGATCAATTCAGTGGAAGAGGGCCTAATTGTCAGCACAACTAGGAAATTAGATGAGGAAATTCCATAGGGAAGCTAAAACTATTATTTATTGAGATTGGCTATAATAGCAGAATCTTACAAATCTGATTGTGCAGTATCTCCTTGTCTTCATTCTTGTATTCTGGTGAGTTAGAGATCTGTCTTCCTGAGCCCCTTTCAAATGTTGTTTGGGATGTCTGTAGTGATTCTCAGTCATCCAGGTCATGGTTGTCCCAAAGGTGCTTTTTCAAAAGGCAACTGGACTTTGTTTTTTGTTGAACATGTTTCTTGTGAATTTAAAAAACGTTTCAGCCCCTCTGCCTAGGTAACAGTTCCTGCATATTTCAGTCATGGTCATCTTTATTCTCTACAATAGCAGCTAATCAACATGTAAAAGTTGAGTTTGCACACAAAAAGTGCTATTCTTGAAACAATACTAAACATCTGAGTTAATATTTTCTGGTAAAATTGCACACAAAAGCCATGCATTCTACACACACACACCCCACTTCTTTGTATCTTCTCAGTGTGTCTGACAGAGTCATATAAATTTGACAAATAATTAAATAATCAATTAACTTAAATATTTTGCACACTTTAGATTGAGATGTAGCTCAACCCACAAGAGAATATTTATATAGGTGAGATGCTTAAATGGTTGCAATAGAGTGAGAATTGCTTGTGGCTGATTGCAGATTCAATGATATGTTCAAAGTCTTGTAAGCAAGGCATCTTGCTGAAAAGACAAGAGAGTTCTTTTAATGATAATGCCTCAAAATTCATCAAACATAAACCAACAACCAGAGAAACATATTCCTCCACAAATTAGTTTGATCCTGAATCAAGTAATAGAAGATGCGATATGGAATCAGCTATGTTCATTTTCATATGCAGTTGTAATCTCCAAGATGCAGGACTTGAAGTAGGAAAATTGTACTTTTTATGGTTGAAACGTGAGTATGAGTTATACACAAATATTGAAATATTCTACATTGCCCACGTGGTACAATGGATGGTTCAAAACCATCCATGGTGGATGGTTGATGAAGTTGACAGATTTTGCTGAAATGCACAAATTGATTTCTTTGATTAAAGAAAAGATATTACCCATATTTTTTGGTGACTGAAAGCCTCTTGTGGTCTCTGTGCATAAAAATAAAAAAATGAGCCTGTAATTTATGGTTTGGATGAGTAGCTAGGTTACAGTACATTATAGAAAAAAATGATATAACTTTATAGAGGTTAAAATATATTTGTACTTATAACTGTCATGAAGAATATCAGAAACCACTTCCTTATACCTTTTTTCTATTTTTTCAACTTTTTTCTTTTCCTGTACTTTTTGCTTTTCCTATAGATTTTCTTTTTCTTTTTTCTTCCTTTATGTTAATTTCTATTCCTTTTTACTTTCTTGTTTAAACGTTTTAGTAAAAATTATATGTATAAAAAGAGAAGCATGCATATGAGTAATTTGTGATTCATAAAGAGCACGTACTCAATCTGTGAATGCCCCCTCTGGAGAAGAAAATGACAGGCTGGCACTGGCAACAGGCATCTTTGATCTGCCTCCCAGTGTCTCTAACAAGATTGTAGTGAGTCCCACAGGGCTGCCGTCAGTCATCACAAAAGTTGAGGCATTCAGATTTTAATAAGCCAAAGAACATTCTTTAATTGAACTTTTCAGCTGTTGAAATGCAGAGTCAATTACTGCAGACCAGTGCCAAGCAAATCCTTTTGTAGTTGCAGTGGACCAAAATATTGGCATAGTTAGGAATAAATTTCACAAGGCCACGATTGCTAGAAAAGAACACAGCAAATCCAGATTCTTGGGAATTGGAGCTTGCAAAATAATTTCTATCTACTTTGGATCATGGGTTAGTACTTTAACTGAGATGTGTCCTATCATAACAATCTTTTCAAAACCAATGCAGCATTTGCTTTTGTTTAGTTTCAGCCACTTTTATGAAATCTCTTAAAAACAGCTGTTAGAAATCTCTCAAAAACAGCTGTCATCGAAGAAGTATCTCAGAGTTCTTTAATAATTGCCATGTAGAGAATAATATGATCAGTATAGCAGAAAATACAAGGAAAACTACAGGATTAAGCCCATTGCCTTTTGATGAGCTCAAATGCATCCAAGAGTCCAAATGGAACTTCACAGAATCTGTAACAACCCCTGTATGTTATAAAGGTTATCAGTGGTGGGATTCAGCCAGTTTGCATTATTTTGGGAGAATCAGTGGTTAAGTTTCTGAGCAATTTGATGAACTTGTTGTTGAAAGAAATCATTAGGAGAGAGAACCAGTTGAATCCCACCACTGAAGGTTATCAAAATGTGAAGTGCTATATTTATTTTCCAAAATCATTAATTACATTACTGTTCCAAGCTGTGCGTCAAAGATATGACAATACACAAATTTTAGTTGGCAATAACTTCGACTCCTTGCTTGTAAATATTGCATAATAATTGTTGTTTCAAATAAAATTTGGTTTACTCCCATTAACAATCACTATCTCTAATTGTTTCCTATTAATGGCTTTTTTTTAGAACTCATAAACTCCTCTCTCCTCTTTTTTACTTTACTTTACAGATATCCAAACAAAACTAACAAGCATGCTCCTTACAAGAAATGACTTGGTTTTACTTTAAGAAACCAAAGCTAAAGGACTTCCTTCCTTCCTTCCTTCTTTCCTCCCTCCCTCCTTCCCTCCTTCATTCCTTCCTTCCTTCTTTCTTTCTTTCTTTCTTTCTTTCTTTCTTTCTTTCTTTCTTTCTTTCTTTCATGAATATGAGCAATATTCAATGCACTACATTGTTTTCTGAAATGGTGTGATAGTCTATAGTGATAATAAAGAATTTCTCTGTGCTAAAGACTTTAATGCCAGAACACTGTGTCCCAGATACCTTTGACTGCATTCTGCTAATGAAAACAATTAAATGAAGTGTCTATGGAAATGCTATTCATTGCTGTCATTAAGTAATTTTCCTATTGAACATTTTAATATAATCTGGCCAATGTCAGATCTTCTTATTGCAGGTTATTTTTCATGCAATGTTATATGAGTGCATTTTCCTCACCACTTGTTCTTCAATTTTATCTGCACAAGTCTCCATATGCACATAATTTAACAAATTCTATAATTGCATTAACATTTGCATCGGTAGATTCATTAGGTAGTTATAGTCTATTTTCAGATTTAAACTGTTCCATCAGAACATTTCTTCACAGAGTGAAATATTTATTCAAAGCAGCTTTAGTTTATGAAAAGTTACTCTGGTAAGTTTGGGGGGAAATGTTTTGGAACTTCAAAATGCATCATCATTTCAACAGCATCTTCTTCTTTGTTCAATCTGACATAAATTTCATAGGTTCCATCCACATATTATAGTTTATATAGAAGTCATCTGTATTCATAATCAAAAATAGGAAAGCAACAAGACTAGCATGTTCTAGGATTCTACCTTCATTTCCAATTGTTGTTGGTTCCCAATAGGCTTTGGGTACAATTGAAGTTACTGGTTGTTAGCTTTAAAATCCTGCATGGCATGGAGTCAGATGGGACTGGATCTCCACAATGGTTTCTGCCTGTCATGTTAAATCTGAAGTGGAGCATGATTCAAGTCCCTCAGTGAATCAATGTCAGCTGGTGGGTTCAAGAAGGATCCTTCTCTGTCTTTGCAGCTGCCTTATGGAACTCTAATAAACTGCGACAATAATCTTGAAGAACAAGCAAGAGAAATTTGAGTTCAAAACAGGAATGCAATTTGAGAAACCATCTCAGATTTGACTCCCATAGCTTTTTTTTTTAATGTAAAAGCAGCATCTGAGTTGTTTTCTCAAATTACATTTGTGTTTCAGACTTGGATTTCTCTTACCTGAGCAATGTCTTGATTGCAGCTATTCTTCTGTTCCTCAAGGTTATTATCACAGTTCATTACAGGAACATCTTCTTTCCAGAGATGCAATGTGGCCTTGACCTTATCAGCCTTTTGGAAGGCTGATAAGAAATAGATCTTCCCTCAGGTATTGGGGACAAGCTGTTAGTTTTCTTTCTCCAAATCTTTATTTCTGAGGTCCTTTGAGCTTTTCTCACTCTTTATCACTACTTAAGCTGGCTGGTGTAGCTATATTCTACTGCTACTTTTAGTGCTGGCTAAACATGGGCATATTATATTCTGATCTGGAAATGAAATGAGAAAGTATAGAAAAACAGATTGGAGCATTCAGAAACCTAGTGGAAATCGTGATGCATATCTGCTTAGATAAAACTCAGGTTAGGGATATGTAGATGGTGAAATGTATCGCTATACATCTAAAAACAAACTCGATTGTTTATGATGAAAAGTTGAAAAATTAGTGAAAGATATAAAAAAAATTAAAAATTCTGCATAAGGGGAAAGATGGTATTTTGGTAGCCTATCAAAATTATTTTAGATGGAATATTGGAATTAGAAGAAAATAAAACAAGTATAAGAAACAATAGTGAAAATGGAGCACAGGGACAAAAAATTACAGGTCCTATGTGGAAAAAGTAGTAGAAGATAGATTGCTCTCTCACCAGATTGAAGGGGGAGCAGACATGAAGAATGAGAGTCTGAAAGTTGCTTGGAGCATAGTGAAAAGAATTATGTTAGAGAAGACCATTGAAGTGTGTTGAGTTATGCTAATGGAAATATGAAAAAGGATGCTTGAAGTGAAAGGATGTGAAGTGAAAGAGGCTATGGATGAGAAAAATACCATAAAAGAATGGTTGTTGCAAAGAGAGGGGGGGGGAAGGATACTATAAAATGCATACAGTACTGTACAAAGATAAAAGATTAGTTCCAGGGAATGTAATCAAAAAGCAAAGAATGGTTAAGATGAAATGAGGCACAAAAATGCAGAGTAGTTTCAATGGAAATAAAAAAAGTTGTTTTGGAAGTGGACAAAGAAATTTAAACAAAGACGTCCAGCAGAGTGAATGGAATTAAAAATAAATACAATTAAACGCTTGGGGTGAAACTAAAGCCATGGTAAGATGGAACAAATATTTTCAGAGATTTGTTTGGGACTGATAATATTATATCAAAGACTGGAATTGAACAAATCCCAGTATGTTAGTGTCCAGGAGAAATATAGCAAAAGCACTAACAAATGCTATGAGAATGTTGAAAAATGGTAATCCTATTGGTGTAAAAGGAGCAATTAGAAATTTTTAAAATATGAAAGTGGTTTGTTGAGGGAATGGTTAAGTAACTAGCTTAATGTGTATGTGAAGAAGGTATCAGTGTCTGATGATTGGAGGAGTGCCATTATTGTTCTACTACTGTGCACAAAGAAGCAAGAATATAAGCAAGAACTACAAGGTTAGTTGTTAAAGGTGCTTGGGAAGGTTTGTGTCAAAATTCTGATTGAAAAGATACAAGAACTGACAAGCAAAATTTAGTGCAGAAGGCAAGAGTAAATGAGATTACACAATTGAACATAGTAATGAAAAGTATTTACATATTAGATGTATAGCAAGTCTTTCCTTTCAGAATGTCACTCATGGCTTAACAATTTCTTAATCTGTCTTTTGACTGAACAGTACTGCCCCTGTCAGATCTGCATTAAAATCAGTTATTTGTTCATGTGGTTCATGGACCATTTAGACTTTTAGCCACAGGGGAAGACATCCTTCTGCTTTCAGGTTTACTCTTTTGAAATAGAAACAGTAATTGTAGTGTACCAGTTTTTCAAGGTGAGCCAATCTCTCTTTATAAAATTACTCCTGCAGTTGCTCATTCAATATATTTATTAGTAGCAGTATATCTGGAATGCTTTTAAAGCATTGATATGAGGTAGAATTAATAGTATATACTTAAGGGGGTAGGGGAGAAGAAAATAAGATTGTAGTAACCTGGAAAGGAAAGATAAGGAAACTATACCTATTTATGCAAGAAACTATACTCTCAAAGTTTTTAATGTTTTCAGGTCTGCAAAGCTAAAACTTAATCAATTGTATATTTCAGAAATTGATTATTTATCAAACCGTGTTAAAAACACGTATTAGAAACCGAGAGGGGAAAAAAAGAAAAATTGGACATTTCTTCCCTCTCCTTGCCCCTATCCTGTGTGCGTGTTTCTCAACTGTGACAACTTTAAAATGTGTGAACTTCAACTCTCATATTTTTCCACCTAGCCTCTGGAAAGTTGAAGTCCACATATCTTCTGGGAGTTGAAGTCCACACATCTTAAATTGCCAAGGATGAGAAACATTGCTCTTTGAATTTGATAGCGCCAAAGTAGTCACAACAATAGTTCCTGGGGGACAAACTCTGCAGTTCTATGTATTTAAGCTAGCAAGAATATGGAACTCTTGAAAAACCTATCAGAAAAATGGAACAAACCAGACCAGCAAAAGGCAAGCCAGACAGACATTCTAATCTAAACCAGAAATGTGGTAAAGTAACAATTTACTTTTGCCAATCCATTTTGCATGCTGCTGAGACAGGTACAACCAAAGTAAGGCTATTGTTTAGATGGTCTACTCCTGTGACAGCAAACCTATGACATGTGTGCCAGAGCTGGCACGCAGAGCCCTCTCTGGGCACACGTTCCATCATCAACTGCTCTTCTAGTTTTGGGTATGTGCATACACACTGGCCAGCTGATCTTCGCACACTCCAGAAACAAGAAGACCAGATGGCTGGTTCCATGCATTCCAGTTTGGGCACTCAGTGCCAAAAAGGTTCACCATCACTACTAGTCTACTCCTTACAAAATAAGCACAAGCTTAAGACTTTTGTATGTGTGCAAATTAATTTATACCACAGGGAGGTTGAACTGTAAATGAATGAAATTAAAAACCAAAACAGAAAATAACATGTTCTACTAACTGTAGATATGTTTCTTTTTAATGTTCTATTGTTATTGTTGTAATCACATGAAGCATAATAAATATGTTGACTATTCAATACATACATAAATAACAAGTTAATGGCATCATTTCACTGTATATGGTAATAATTACTGCAGGACTTTCCATAGGCTAGCTCTCCCATGAGATTTAAATTTTATGCCTGCAACTTGAGCTGCTAAAAGCAAACGTTTGACCTTAACTTACATCAAAAGACTTGCCCTGCTCACTCCTGCGTCACAGCTAAAAATATAGTTTTGTGAGCAGCAGATTAATCCTTAATGATCTGACAAAATAATCTTACTGCCGAAAAAGAGAGATTATGAAGCTTCCATAAATTAGGAAAAGGTTACTGTATCAAAAAAAGTGAGAACAATTTACAGATCTGTGATGCTCAGAAATGTGAAGACTTCCATTCTTTGTGATTTTAGGATCAAGAGGCCACTGAACACGTTCACTATTTTTTCTATGCTGCCATATGTATTGTAAAAACTATTAGTAGTATACAATTTCCCAAAATACAGATAGCAGGAAAAACAAAGCCGAGGTATATTGTATAGGGACCAGTATACAATGTAGCTAATTTCCTAGCCATGTATAAAGATGGATCATAAAAATATTGCCATAAGCAAACTCCAGAGGGATCTTAAAATATATCAGAACGATCCATGGGCACCCAATAAGAATGTGTTTGTTTTTTTTGTTTCTCTATTGCATTTTCCACTCTTTGGCACAAGATTCAATAGAGGCTTGCAGCCTGTTACATCTTACCTCTTGCCTGTCAGATATAGAATTATTTTCACTTCACAAGTGTCAGGACCCTAACAGCATTTTGGGAAAGGACAAATCTGGCACTATTTACAGTGGAGAAGAATCCAAGTTATAAATCACAGCAATGTGTAGTTCTGCCGTTTGAGAATCAAATCCTTGCTTTGGCATGCCCAAATAATTTGCTTACATTTTTTCCATCGTACCTTAGGACTTGATATAAATTGCATTGCAATTTATAGAGTCAGTTATGCATACTTATTAATATCCTGATCAAGGGCAGCTGTCAGTATTCCTGCAGCTGTTTTTTTGTTGCCATAACAGGTGACATAGTCTCGTTTGACATCAGCAATAAGCCTTTGTAAGCTGCAGAGTAAGATGAAGGAAGAAGGAACAATGCTTCTTGTCTCCATTTGATTTCTTCAGTTCCTTAAAGGGGGAGATGAAACATGCCAGCTATGCTAGGAATTGCAAGCAGGTAAAAACGAAGCTGTTACCATGCTGTGACAGCTTACTTGTTAGTATACACACAGTTGCATTCTGTTCTAATTCTATAGAGTTTTTAATCAATTAATTGCTTAATTGAGTTATGCAACTTCCTTAACAACCAAAAAGTTGATAATCTGTTGATGGCCTTAATTCCTTGTGCAGAAATTAGTTATTTACCCAAACTTAAATATTGATTACACAGAGGCACCTCAACATCCAATTCCTTAGAGATTTTCAAACTTTGCTATTCCTTGATGCTCTAAGATGAGGCTTTCTAATGCAGCTCTGATGCAGCTCTGAATCAAACTAGTTATTTAATAGGGATAGGGTTGAATAAGACATAAATCTACTATAAAGGGATGTGTAGATATAATAAAAATTTCAGAATCTTGACAAATTGGTCAAATTAAAAAGTGAAAATAATATTGAATTTTATTAACATATGATGAGCACAGCACAAAAAATCATGGGCTGTCCCCTAAGCCCACTGGATGAAATCACCAAGACCCACTGTCTTCCCAGAGTGAGGAAAATCCTTAGGGATGATTCACACCCTGGTCAGCACTTCTTTTCCTACCATTGGGCAGGAGATATAGAAGTATAGCCAGCCGAACGAACTGAAAAATAGCTTTTATCCATGGGCCATCAGACTTCTGAACACAACCAAACACCACAATCAGGTTTAATACAGTAGATTTGCAGGGCCAGTGCAACGAGCTATATGTTTATACTGGTGTAATATAATGTTCCCCTTCAGGGATTACTGACTTGTCGTGGCGAAGGGGCTTTCATAGCTCAATGAAGCTATGAGCTATGCCGTGCAGGACCATCCGAGATGGACAGGTCATAGCAGAGAGTTCTGACAAAACATGATCCACGGGAGAATGTAATGGCAACTCCCTCCAGTATCTTTGTCATGAAAACCCCATGGACATTCTATATACGTATATGGGAATGTGTCCTAGTTATTACTTATTTGGGTTTAGGGATTCTTTTATTTATTGAGTTATTGAGATGTATTCTGTGTTTTCAGGGGGGCTGCACCAAGGGAGGCTCATTCAATTTCATTGTACACATGTTATGCATTGACAATAAAGGTTTGATTTGATTATCATATATAATTCTACACTATGAAGAATATGAGTGTACTTCTAGATATCATGCCCACAGAGATGCCCACAGATAAAACATTTCTAATAGACGTTTAATCTATCTGTGGGTTGAGCGTCAACCAATCACCAATACTCTGAAATAATTGTTTCAGTCGTTCTACCCTTTAGAAATTTAGAAGTTTTGGCCATTTTGATGTCAATTAATGAAATCTATCAAACACCGTGACCTCCATCCTACTTCCTCATTACTACAGGAGCTCATGAGAACAGCATGAGGGAAAATTTTGGGTTCAGAGAAAGAAAAGTTTGATCTCGCCTGTAGTTTGTTACTGTCCAGGAAGGGGAAATGGGATGCATGGGAAAAACTTATATTTTACACTAACTCCCCCAAAATCATTCTTTAAAGATGACATCTAAAAGAGGAAGGTCAGCAGGGAAAACCCCAAAAAGGTCTGGATTCTCTTTAAGTAACTCAGAGAAACACATACAGGTTGGCAGTTTATTTCTCTATCACTTTTCCACTGGAAAACAAACGAAGTGGGAGGGGAAACCTTGAATAAATGTAATAACCTTCAGACTTAAAAAATACAACTCCATTGTCAGCTATTTACAAGGTTATTTCCCAGGTTTACTGTGTGGATGAACTAAAAAAAAACCCCAAGGTTTGGAGTGGTGGCAATGAAGAAGACATTATGACTAAACAAAAAAACAAACAAATAAAAACAAGACTTCTCCAAGATCTGTACTTACCACATAGTAAGTCTTATTTCTTGAACACTTTTTGATCTTGGCTTTGATAATCTGCCCTCTGAAGTTTTAGGTTTAGGTTTTACATTATAAATGTGTTTATAATGATGATGCAAAAGAAACAAAAAATAAACATGGAAGAACAGCAATTTAATTTGAAACATCACATTATCTGTCCCAATATGTGCACCAAATCTTTTTTTTCCCCAAGGGAGTAATTTAAAAAAAAAGTAACACCAGGTTAATAGGGAAAGCTTCACTTCCATTTTGCTCAGGAAAAATAAGAGTTGGGGAGATGAGTATTATCAGTTTCATCTTTTAATATCCTATGGCATACATTTTTAATGTGGAAAAATATGCCATATGCAACAGCGGTACATATTAGAATGGAAGAAATGTTTCAGCTTTCAATACCACCAACTATATAGTATTCTTTTGGACTGGCTCTGGAGCCTGGGTAGGTGATATGCTCGTGGCACGACAAAACCGCGCTACGCAAAATAGCGGAGATTAAATCGCGTCACTAAAGTCGCGACGTCATCACCGCGCGTCATCACCGCGGGGACAACAGCGCGGTAACAGAAGGGCGTTCTACATGCTTCGTTCTTTGCCTCCAAAGGTAGCCCTCCTCCTCCAGCTGACAGCGGCAGCGGGCACGGGGCAAAGCGGGCTGCCCAGCAGCAGCAGCAGCCTGCGGGAAGGGTCCAGCACAGCCACGGGGGGCAGCAGGAAGCCTGCGGGGGGCCCGAGCAGGGCCGCCGACGCTGGCGGCGGAGGAGGATGCAGCAGCGGCGGCGGCTGAGGCTCTCCCGGGGCCGGCGAAGCGGGCTTGCCCGGCAGAGGCAGGCCGCCCTCGTCTTCCTCAACAACATCTCCTTGGATGGGCGGCTGTCGCCACCGGGCAAGTCCGCTTCGCCGGCCCCGGGAGAGCCGCCTCTGCCGCCGCCCGCCCTGCCTCTTCCTCCGGGGGAGGCGCCGGCGGCGGAGGCCGCCCATCCAAGGAGATGTTGTTGAGGAAGAAGAGGGCAGCCTGCCTCCGCCGGGCAAGCCCGCTTCGCCGGCCCGGGAGAGCCTCAGCCGCCGCTGCTGCCGCGTCCTCCTCCGCTTCCTGCTGCCCCCCGCGGCTGAGCTGGACCCTTCCCACGGGCTGCTGCTGCTGGGCAACCCGCTTTGCCCCGTGCCCGCTGCCGCTGTCAGCTGGAGGAGGAGGGCTACCTTTGGAGGCAAAGAACGAAGCATGTAGAACGCCCTTCTGTCACCACGCTGTTGTCGCGGCGGTAGGGTCATTTTTTTCTTAGCGCTTCGGACGCCGCGGATTTGCCTCCGCACTTATGTCGGCGCGGATAAGGGCATCGCGGTTTTGTGGTGGAACCGGTGATGCTATCCAGGTGCTTGCCCAGTTCCTGAAGGCTGTAAGGGTCTGGATAGGAAGAAACCAGCTTAGATTCTTTTGGGGCAATAATAGAGTGGCTTTGTGTTTTTGGTCCCTGGGAGTCCAGTGAGTTTTCATCCTGGACTCTTGACTTGGTAGCATTATTTTGGATACAAGTGGTATGCAGTTTGGAACTCCTCTTGGACTTGTGGCTCTTGCCACAAGGAGCAGGTGACAGCTGTGGCTTGGGGACTCTTTACAACGGTTTTTCTTGAATTCTAATTTCACCTTTTCCTGGACTTTAAGAGCTTGTTTACTGTCCTGCATGTTTTAGTCACATCTTGGCTGAATTACTATAACATATACATGGGCTTGCTACATGCTGCAGCACACACATTTCTGAATTTTGCCTGTGTTACACTCTCTGATATGCAAGCTGCATTGTCTTCTAATCGTTTACAGATGCAATTCAGGTGCTTGTTATCACCTTTAAAGCCTTACATTGGATAGAGTCAATTTTTTCATAGGAGGCTTCCCTGAGGGTAGGTCACACAGTGTGGGCAGGCTCTATGCCCTTTCCTTTTAGTATTGCCATCTGGTTGGACCTCAGTTGTGTTTTCTCCAAGGTTATCTCTTCCCTTTAGAATGGCTTCCCCTCTGACATTTTGGACCACAACCGTACCAGCCTTCCAGAGAGTTGTGAAGATCTGGTCATTAGGCTAGGATAGAAGAGAGTTGAGCAAATGTAAATGTAGTCAGTGGAATGTTGCGGCATTGTGATGAGATATGATGTAGTTGTGGGATTTTGTGGGTTGTACTGATTTTCGTTTTATAGAAATTTATTGGGAGCCCTCTGAGATAGATGGCCATAAAAGTTTTCTAAATAAATAAAATAACTGAGAATGAATCTACATTACAATCTTCAGAAGCTCTGATGAATCATCAGAGTACTTCTGAGCATAAGCCCTGTGATTCAAAGTAAGGAGTGGGTTAAGTTTTATTATCCTATGTTATGATTTTGTTCTTTCAGTTTTCAGAAAATGTAAATGTGGCATATGAACATTTTGGCAGCTTTTCACATGAGAAATAAAGTAGCAGCAACAATAAGTGTTAATTTATACAGGACCAGAAATATCTTTCTGGAGTGGAGATTGTATTAAATTAAATGCTACTTTTTAATGGAATTGCCTTCACAGATGTATAAGCTATAACCCTTTTTCAAGATCCCTATTAAGGAGAGGATAATGAAATGATGTTCACTAGGCATGACTTCTACCATTGATGATGCTAGTAGATTTGTATTGTAGGATAATGTAAAGGGAAACAAAATGAATTCAATAGTATTCATGGAAATTTCATTCACAGAAGTGACAACTGAGTTTCCTACTCACCTGAATGAGATATATAACTATAACTGAACAGAAGCATCTTCTAACTGCAACATGATGCAGTTATAGGAGAACTGGTGGAAGAATCTGGTGGCCTCAGCAGCAAGAGAAGATGGCTGTAGCCAGCCAGTCAATCAGCTGCCTAGAACTGAGGGAGGTTCATTTGGTATTGAATGGACCTGCTGAGCAGGTGATATACAGTATCTTAATAAGGGCAGCAATATACAACAAAGGCCTAAATCAACAATTAATGAGGAGGAAGGCCCACACATCTTCCTGATGAAGAAGAATGTATCCATTGGACAAAGGAGCAGACTGGCTGAACTGCCTGGGTGCTTTGTTAGCAGTGAACAGTGCACCTAAAACTCCTGTGAGCCAATTGAAAAAAATGTGGATATCCCTGCCTTCTGAGTGACTGTTAATGAGAGAAGATAACGGGAAAGTGAGCCATTTTTTCCTCATTTTTCTAAAAACATAGGGGAGAGAATTGAGGCCAGGGGTTGGCTGCTGGGGGTTTGCAGAGGTTCGGGAGAACCTCTAGCTAAGATTCTGTGCAGTTCAGAGAACCCCCAAATCCCACTCCTGGCTGGCCCTACCCTACTCTGCCCCGCCCACTCTGCCCCTCCCAGGAGTCCCCATGCAGCCCATTTGGGATGCAGGTAAGTGCGAGGTACACGTGGAGGCTCAGGGAGGGTGAAAAAAATGGGCCTACTGGAAGTTCAGGAGGCCCATTTCCGGCTTCCTGGGGAGGCATTTTTCACCCTTCTGGAGACTTGAGTAAAGCCTCCAGAGCCCGGAGTGGGAAAAATGCCTCCCCTCTGGCATCTTAATGTTAATCTACCATGACCTGGTAGATATTTGAACAGTGGTGCAGGAGGAAAAAAAAATCCATGATTGTGGCAGTAGGTGAGCTAGAACCTCTGGGGTTCCTATAAGCTAACTACATAAAGGGCTGGTGGCAAAAATCTGTATAAATAGGACATCACCATCTATACAAAGAGAAAGGGAGAGTCTCTCTTGGGACATACGTAGGGGGTGTGACAACCCCCCCCCTATGCTTCCCCACCCTGCATATATGCACACACTACCCCTGCACATGTGCCCCACCCCTCTGTATGTGCATCTCCCACATGCGTCCGTCTCCCGTGCATTTGCGGCAGAGAGCAGAGAACCAGCTGGCCATCAGGAGGCATGCGCGCATGCAAGATGGGGCTGAGCGAGCACGACAGCTCGCATGCCCGCAGAGAGTGCCCTGTGTGCCACCTGCAGCATGCGTGCCATATATTCACCATCATAGGCCTAGACATTGATATTTGAACATAGATCTTTTTAGCATTTATATTTTATTGGGTTCTACTAATTGAGTTGAAATGTTAATTTATATTGGTAGTCGATGTATGATATGCCATACATTAAATAAATAAACCTCACTAAATATTATTAGACAAAATTAAAGAGGGTGCTGTAAATTATCCTGAGCCTTCTTTGAGATACTGAACAGAAGAACCCATTCCCTGTTTATTTCATTTTTAGGTGACTGAAAATGATAGTTGAGTTTACTGTGAAGTATCTTTTTAGTCCTTAAAGGTGAACCTGACAGTCCCCCACTAAAGTCATAATTAGACTATTGCAGGCACCCACCAAATGTTTTTAATCAATTTGGAGCCATCAGTTTTTTCAGTTTGTTTACTGACCCCTTTGTATTATGTATGTATATATTTTGAAAAATAGATTATTTTTAGGCTACCTTTCAGTGGTGGGTTTCACAATTTTTTAGAACCTATTCTGTAGGTGTGGCCTGTTTTGTGGGAGTGGCTTGGTGGTTATGTGACCGGGTGGGCGTGGCCAACTTGGAAAATGTGGTGAAACTCACTTAACAACGCTCTTGCTTAGCAACCAAAATTTGGGGCTCAATTGTGGTTTTAAGTTCTCTTTCTTTTCTTTTTTTCTTTCATTTTTCTTTCTTTCTTTCTTTCCTTCCTTCCTTCCTTTTGTCTCTCTCCCTCTTTCTTTCTTTCATCTCTCTCTCTCCCAATTTATCTTTCTTTCTTTCTTTCTTCTTTCTTTCTTCCTTCCTTCCTTTCTCTTTCTCTTCTCTCTCTTTCTCTTTCTATCTTTGTCTCTCTTTTTTCTCTTACTCTCCCTCCCTTCCTCCCTCCCTCCCTCCCTTCCTTCCTTCCTTGTGTGTATCTCTCCCACTTTCTTCTTTCCTTCTTCCCTTCTTTTCTTTCTCTTTCTTTCCTTCTTTTTTTTTCTCTCTCTCACTCCCCTGTCTCTCACACACACATCCCTTCCAATTATGAACTAAACCGGTGCCCAATAAATCCTATGATCACGGCATTCTGTGTCCTACAAGCCAATTCACAGAGCTCCAAATTCAGCCTCTTCTGGAGGTTAACCAAATATGGTTAGTCATCCTGTTATCTCTTGGCCTTGGTTCCTGCCTTTTTAGCAGAGTGGCAGAGAGGGCTAATTTTAAATGGCTTTTTTTCCTTTTGCTGAAGCCCGATTTTTCTGCCACTCTGCGGGTGACCTGGTGGGTGTCTGAAGGTGTTGGGCACGCCACGGAAGGCACACGCATTGTGTACACACAGAGAGAGACACAACACGCTTGCCGCAATGCAAGGTGCATGTGTAAAGGGGACTGGATCAGCTGGGAGGCTGGCAGAAAAGAAGCCTCTATTTCTCCTCTGCCACGGATCACAGACGAAAGAGGCAGGGATGCTGGCCGGTGCTCTCTTCACTTACTGTTTGGCTTGCCGGCTGCAACCCTGCCTGGCTAGGTGGCTGGCTGGGAAAGTGGCGAGGGGGCGAGTGCCGGCCATCGTCCCTGCCTCCTTCCTCTCCAAGCCACAGTGGAGAAACAGAGGCTTCTTTTTTGTCAGCCTCCCAGCTGATCCAGTCCCCCTTACACATGTGCGGTGTGTCTCTCTGTGTGTGTGTGTCTGTCTATTTGTGTGTGTGTATGTGTGTGTGTGATAGCTGCCTTGTTTCCAATGGTGGGGAAACCATGCAGAGGGGGGAAAAACATATAGATCCCCCCCCAATTGAAAATGAGGTGGTTGTCAAAGAGAAGGGAGTAGTGTGCATCACTTGGGCTTGTCCAACAGCTGACGAAGGAACAGGAGGTTAAGATTCAGCTATTGACATGGCATGCACTCCCTTCTCTTTCACAGCCGCCTTGTTTTCAATTGGGAGGGATCCATGTATTTTTCCTCCCTCTGCATGGATTCTTCCCCCCCACTGGAAATGAGGGAGGAAAATGCATGGATTTCTTCCCCACCCCCATTGGAAACCAGGTGGCTGTCAAAGA
Organism: Thamnophis elegans; assembly: GCF_009769535.1. Classification (NCBI taxonomy): domain Eukaryota; kingdom Metazoa; phylum Chordata; class Lepidosauria; order Squamata; family Natricidae; genus Thamnophis; species Thamnophis elegans. The sequence continues at coordinate 99,100,731 of NC_045543.1, read as the reverse complement.
GAAGGGAGCATGCACCATGTGGGCTTCTCCCAATCCTCCACTCTGGCAAAGGAAGTGGGTGGGCGGGTGCGAACAGGTGGGGCGAGCGAGTGGCGACTAGGCAGGTGGTGGGGGGAGCAAGCAAGCCGGGGGGCACGCAGGCCAGGGGAGGGAGCGTTCCAGTACGGGGCCTCAGGAAGCTCAAGTATGGGAAGGCATGTTAAATTTCACAAAGCAGTACATGCGTACCAGTGCATACAGGCTGAAACCCACCCCTACTACCTTTCTACTGAACTCAATTCACATGAGTGAGGAAGAAGGGTTAGCCTCCATCAGATAATGAAAAAGTTAATTCTTGCCTCGCCAATGTTAACTGTCTTATCAGGTCCATCTGCAGTGAGAGAAGAACATTTCACAATAAACCTGTGGCATTTCTGTCTTGTGATTGATTCAACAATGATCATATAGTCAATTTGTCTAAAAGGTTTGACTGAAAATTGGACAGCACCTTAAGTCACCTTTCCCTGTAACTGCACCCTCTTGGTGTGTTGAGTTGCACACAGACAACTGCTTCAGCCATGTTGGCTTAGGGTGGGAAGCTGAAAATTAAAATCTCTGGAAGAAATCACTGAATTGAGATTATTGTAGTTTGTTCAAATATGGGGATGTATCTAAGCCATGGGTGTCAAACTCCCAGCGTCATGTGACGTTTTGTGATGTTATTCCCATTCGTGGATCTGGGGTGGGCATGGCCTGCATGTGTCACATCCTGCCAATTGTCACGCCCCACTCCATTCCATAATTAGGAAAGAAGACCAAGAGACTCCATGGGTTGGAAATCCAAAGTACTTTTACTAATTATAAATGGTAAGCGAGCAGTAGTGAAGCAAGATCTGAATAATATGGCGCGAAAGCAATTGATATATGGCAAAGCCCGTCCCCCCCCTTAGGATCAAAGCTCCAGTCCAATCATAAGTCCTTCAAATGTCAGGTGTGAGATAACTTCAAAAAGACAGGCCAAGATGGAATGTGAAGGCCGTTGATGCAGGCGGGAAACACGTACGCATGCGTAAACCCCAACGACTGGAACATCCTAGAACATTCCTGCAGCAGACCTCCAGCACATCAATTAAAACCCTCCCACATACACGCCCCCCCCCCTCCCGTTTCATGGCAGCTGAAGCAGTAGCAAAGCAGAAGCTGACATCCGGCCGTCCCCCGGAAAAAGGCTGTCAAGCCTGGAAGAAAAAACAAACAAAACAGACAACACAGAACAAAACAGACAAACAACAAACAAACAAGAGAGGGAAAGGAGAAAAGTCAAGGCTTGTCGGGATAAGCAGCATAAAATTTCCGAAGCAAGCGGGGAGCACGAACGTGGGACTTATCAACCCATTCCGTGTGGGAGGGGGGAAAATGTTTCCAAGCCACAAGGTATTGGATGCGATTGCGGTGCCTGCGGGAATCCAGAATGTCCCGGACTTCAAAATGACGTTCCCCATCAACAAGCAACGGAGCAGGCGGAGGGTCATCTGCGGGGCGCAGGTCAGACACCCGAACTGGCTTGATGAGGTTGATATGGAATACCGGATGGATGCGGTTAAGATGTTTGGGCAATTGCAAACGAACCGAAACAGGATTGATAACTTTCAAAATCGGGAAAGGGCCAACATACTTGGGACCCAATTTCTTAGACTTTTGTGTGGTATGCAAGAATTTCGTGGACAAATACACTAAATCACCAACGTGGTACTCATAAGGCTGAGAGCGTTTCCTATCAGCCTGCTTCTTATGAGCCTTGTGGGCTGCGTCCAAGGTGGAACGAGTGAGGGGCCAAAGGCGACTGAGACGTTCACTCCAGTCCGCCACGGAAGGAACCTGAGGCTGGGCCGTGGGCAGTTCGGGGATAGGAACAAAATCATGGCCATAAACGACCCTGAAAGGGGTGAACCCAGTGCTGGAGTGAACCGAATTGTTATAGGCCACTTCAGCGTGTGGTAACAAGTCCACCCAATCGTCCTGTTGATAATTGATGAAACAACGTAAATATTGTTCAAGGACGGAATTAGTACGTTCACAGCCGCCATTAGTCTGAGGATGGTAGGCGGAGCTAAGGCCCTGGGCGGAGCCAATACGCGTGAGGAACTCCTTCCAAAACTTGGATGTGAATTGGACTCCACGATCGGAGATAATACGGTCGGGAACGCCATGCAAGCGGTATATGTGGGAAAGGAAGAGCTTAGCCAAGGCCTTGGCGGAAGGAATCTTGTGGCACGGCACGAAGTGAACTTGCTTGGAGAACAAATCAGTAACCACCCAGATAACCGTGTGCCCCTGGCTCTCGGGAAGGTCCACAATAAAGTCCATAGAAATTTCCTTCCACGGGGCAATGGGGCGGGCGACGGACTGTAGAAGTCCGTGTGGTTTCCCCGGAGGTTTTTTGGCGGTAGCGCAAACCGGGCAACTGGAGACATAAAGTTCAATGTCCTTTTTTAAAGAGGGCCACCAGAATTGTCTCTTCACGAGGTGCAAAGTTTTCACGAATCCAAAATGACCCGCCATCCTGGAGTCATGAGTGCGACGAAGGACCACAAGACGTAAGGAAGCGGGGATGTATAATTTAGCTCCAATCCACGGTAGATCGTCTCTCATGGTGCATTCGTCCCGATGGTTCAGGAACCAGTCGTCTTGCGGGAGAGCTGCTTTGAGGTCAGAAAGCAGGTCGTGAGGCACGTCCTTTTGGGCCTTGGTCTGGTGACGTGTGAGCACCGGAGCCGCCAAGAGCGGTTGGACGATACTTAGCTTGGAACAATTATACTGAGGTAACCGGGACAAAGCATCGGCCATGAAATTCTTTCCACCCGGGATATACTTTAGAGTGAAATTGAAACGGTTAAAATATTGGGCCCAACGCATCTGCTTTGGGGAGAGACGGCGAGGCGTGCGCAACGCCTCCAAATTTTTGTGGTCAGTCCACACCTCAAACGGGTGTTTAGAGCCTTCAAGGAAGTGGCGCCAAGTAGCGAGGGCCCAACGAACTGCAAACGCCTCTTTCTCCCAGACCGCCCAGCGTCGTTCCGTGTCAGTGAGTTTACGTGAGGTGTACGCGCAAGGCTGTAAGGTACCCTGGTCATTGGCTTGTAGCAGAACAGCCCCAACTGCGACATCACTGGCATCAGCTTGGACAACGAAGGGTTGGTTGAGGTCAGGATGTTTAAGAACTGGTTCAGCGGCAAAAAGGCGTTTAAGCTTTTGGAACGCCGCCTGGCATTCCATGGTCCAGTCCAAAGGCTTACTGGGTTTAGGTTTTGGGTCGCCTTTAGTTTTGAGCAAATTAGTAATAGGGAGAGCAATGTCGGCAAAAGAGGGAATAAATTGACGGTAGAAATTAGCGAAACCCAAAAATTGTTGCAGTTGTTTACGAGTTTTGGGAGCGTCCCATTCAGTGACGGCCTTTACCTTCTCAGGGTCCATTTCAACTCCATGAGAGGAGATACGGTAGCCCAGATAGTCAATAGTAGTTTGGTGAAACTCACACTTAGACAATTTGGCATACAAGTTGGCTGCACGGAGTTTTTTCAAAACAGTGCGCACTAGATTGACGTGGTGGTCGTGAGAGCGGGTATAAATGAGGATATCGTCCAGATATACGATAACGCCCTTATAGAGATGATCGTGTAGGATCTCATTAATAAACTGCATGAATACAGCAGGAGCCCCCTGTAGGCCAAAAGGCATGACCCGGAACTGGAAACAACCAAGAGGGCAGTTAAAGGCGGTCTTCCATTCGTCCCCCTCCTTAATGCGAACCCTATAGTACGCTTCACGCAGGTCCAATTTTGTGAAGATGCGGCCCTTCCCCAGTTGCGCCAATAAGTCCTTCATCAATGGGAGTGGGTAGAGGTTTTGAGAACATATGGCGTTAAGGTTCCTAAAGTCACAACATAAACGAAGAGACCCATTTTTCTTCTCACGAAACAGCACAGGGGCCGCCACCTTGGGTCGGGCCGGTTCAATGAAACCACGTTTCAAATTTTTGTCAATGAAAGAACGCATCTCCTCCATTTCCCTGGGTGACATGGAGTAAATGCGGGGTTTTGGGAGTTTGACCCCGGGCAAAATGTCAATGGAGCAATCAGTAGGCCTGTGGGGGGGCAGAATGTCCGAAGATTGCTCGCTGAAGACTTCCTTAAGATCCAAATATTCTTTCGGAATTTTCTCCTCTCCTGCAATCCTCTCCTGCCCCCTAGCGGCTACTTCAGGAACGTTAGTGACGTCAGGTTGGTTTGGAGAGCCCTCCCCCACTGGAGGAACTTTGGAGCGAATACGCAAGCGGCCTGTCCGCCAATTTATGTGAGGGTTCCACTTCCGGAGCCACGGGATGCCCAAAATAAGTGGTCTGTCCATGCCAGGTGCGACCACAAAAGAGATTAATTCAGTGTGGGTACCCATTTTCATTTCCAAAGGCTCAGTAAAAAAATGGGCGGGCCCCCCCCCCGCAACCGATCCGTCTATCTGGCAAAAAACAATAGGGGTTTTCAAAGTGCGCAATTTGAGGCCTAATTTCTCAACCATGGCTGGGTTGATCATGGACCGGGAACAGCCGGAATCCAGTAATGCTAGGAGGGTGGCAGGTGTCCCCTCAGGAGGAACTTTCAATTCAATAGGGAGTAGAAGGGGCCCCTTGTTTGAACTCACCCAGTGAGGTGAAGTGTCGTCATCTGAGTCATCAGAAGAAGAGGAGTTAGCATCCGCGTCATCCGTCAAAGGTTGGGGAAGAGGAGGGGGGTTGGTTTCCCCAGCGAAAGCCGTTTCCCTCTTCTTCTTTTCAGAGCCTCTGGCAGGTTTCTCCTCACGTCTGGGAGGGGGTTGGGCAGAGAGGGGTGATTTCGCCCGACAGAGGGGGGCCGTATGCCCAAGCTTCCCACAGCGAAAACATGTTAAAGGTCTGGAGGAGCCAGAAGGGGGCTCCCTCGCGTCGCCTCGGCGTTTGGAAAGCGCTTGAGTAGTAGGAGGGGGGAGGGACTTGGCAGCTCTTTCTTTTCGCTTCCTTCTTTCTTCAGTAGCATAACGCAGACGAATTAAGTCAAGCTCAGCGTCAGCAGCATGTTCAAACCAAGTGATTAAACGCCTCGGCAGGTTACGATTGACACATTGTTGATAAATGTCAGCGTTTAAGCCTTCAGCAAATCTGTCCAGAAGTGCGTCCTCCCCCCAGCCTCTCATGTACTGAGACAGACATTGAAATTCCTGGATGTATTGGGCGACTGGTCTATCGTCTTGGTCAAAGGTTAAAAACTTTAATTTGTTCCGCTTCTCAGTTAACGGGTCATCAAAACGTTGGCGGAAAGCCGCCATAAAACGGTTGAAATTCCCCAAGAGGGGAGAACCAGACATATGCAAAGCAGTTGACCACGTAGCCGCTTCACCATCCAAGGATAAAATAACCATTCTGACCCTTAAAGTGTCAGATTCAAAGTCCCGCCCATATATTTCCATGTAGTTAAAGACTTGCATAAGAAAGGAGGGAAGGGTGGCTGAAGCACCATTAAAACGCACAGGCAAGGGAGGAATTTTAGCCATCCGATGTCGTCGAGGGGGGGCCTGGGGGGGAGGTCCCCTTTGATCAGCAAAACCTCTAGCCGCAGGGGGTGAGACAGGCCGAGGGGGGGGTGGGGGAGAATCCTGGCGTGGGTGACGTTGCCAACTTCTCCAGTCTCTTTCCTCCTCCCCCCTCCTGTCCTCCAAAAATGTTTGACCCCAATAATCAGGTAACTCACTCCGCTGTGGTTTTCTCACGGGGCCCTGGTGTTGATAATTTCTCCATTCAGCTTCATCGCCTCTTTGGCTCCAATAGTCAGGGAATTCACCCGCCTGAGGTTTCCTCACGGCCCCTGGCTCCAGCGAAGTTTGTTGAGGTGGTCTCTGGGTGAGTCCAGCATTCCAGCTTGTCTCTATTTCTCTTTGCCCCACTGAAGTTGACCAACGGGGTAGGGGGGAAGGCTCAGGCTGATTGGAAATTTGTAGTTGACATAAATCTTCGTGCAGAGGTCGGTCAGACGGGCTGGGCTGGTGTAAAGAAAGGTCGGGAGGTCCCAGTTCACTGGAATCCGTCCCTCCAACGGCGCCTTCCTCTTCTCTGGTCGGAGAAGACATTATGTCCCTTCTCGGTAGACGTAAATCTCCTGGAAAGGGATATTATTCAGATCTTGCTTCTTGTCACGCCCCACTCCATTCCATAATTAGGAAAGAAGACCAAGAGACTCCATGGGTTGGAAATCCAAAGTACTTTTACTAATTATAAATGGTAAGCGAGCAGTAGTGAAGCAAGATCTGAATAATATGGCGCGAAAGCAATTGATATATGGCAAAGCCCGTCCCCCCCCTTAGGATCAAAGCTCCAGTCCAATCATAAGTCCTTCAAATGTCAGGTGTGAGATAACTTCAAAAAGACAGGCCAAGATGGAATGTGAAGGCCGTTGATGCAGGCGGGAAACACGTACGCATGCGTAAACCCCAACGACTGGAACATCCTAGAACATTCCTGCAGCAGACCTCCAGCACATCAATTAAAACCCTCCCACATACACGCCCCCCCCTCCCGTTTCATGGCAGCTGAAGCAGTAGCAAAGCAGAATGGGCCACCAGTTTGACATCCCTGAATTCTGGACTATTTAGCCTCTGAGGGAAGTGGAATGACAAGAATAATATCTTACCTGCCATCAGAAAAAAGAATGGGACATGAGAATAGCTTTTTTGCATTCCAATCTCAAAAGACTGGCAACAGCTGATGATAAAAATCTGCTAGTAGAACAAGGCCTGAAATTAGTCCAGATTTAATATGCATTTCTCTGTCCTGTCATCTCCCACAGGTTACTATGTTTCCCTGTATCAGTGTGGAAAATTTTCCAAATGTCAGGCAAGCTTCTCCAGTTTAAATCTAACACCGACTTGTGCCATTTAAAATGATTGGAAGGGGTTTTTTTAAAATCTTATTTTAAAGTTGTGGGTGCTTAATCATGACTCGCATATGAATGAGCTGAATGAATTCATTACTGGAAAGCTAAATTAAGTTCTGCAGCTGTTCTGCTCCAAGACTTCGTTCAAAGTATGATCAGAGCAGCTGAAAAAGACTTCCTTTCCCTATTGAGGCTGCATTAAGGGCTGGAGGGAGGCTAAGGTAGAGAGTAGCATTAAAATGCTTGATGGAAAGGGAATTGAACATGACATGCCCGCTTACAGTGCCCAAGTTCTGCAGAACAGCAGGTAAACAGTAACAGAAATATGAGGCATTGCATCCCAGATGCCTGACCTTGAGTGTGCTAATTTTGGTCTTTAGTGCAGCTTTGGCAGCCACAGCAAGTATTCACATTCTGCATGTCAAAGGACCTTTATAGATTGTAATCCAAATGCAGGATGCTAGTGGCAGTAACAAAAACCAAACCAACAAACCAAAAAACCAAGGGGAGCAGGTGTGCTTGCAGTTTTGCAAAAGAGCACATAAGCAAAGGCTATACCCTACTGTATTTTCCAACCAGTTTTGCATGTATGTGTGTGTGCTTTTTCACATAAATTGTGTTTCCCCACCCCCTCATGTGGAGATTACTACCTAAAAGGAAACAAACAGGAACCATTTTCCTCACGCAAAGTAAATGATGTATTTATAGGAAGGAGTCCTCTTGGTAATTGCTTTATTTTGGGTATATTATTTCTTGGAGCAGTTATAGATTCAGCCTAGATGCAAAGGGAGCAGGAAACAGAAGTTCCTGGGGCTTCCTGACATCTTCCCCCCACTTAAAATAGAACTGTCACATTTCTTTTGAAGGGAGCAAAGGTTTAAACTAGACAATACATGATTTATGTCATCCATCAGTTATTCCGATAAATTCTTTTCATCAAAGCAATGAGTTTTGAAGTAAAAAGGACACACAATACATATTAAGACTGCAGTGAGAGGCAAAGGGTTAAATTGTTTAAAACCCAAGATTTGGGTCCATTGCTTTCTATCATAATTATTTATTTGTTTATTTGTATCCCCTCTTTATTATTTTTACAAATAACTCAAAATAGTGAAAATATCCAACACACTTTCCTCTTCCTATTTTCCCCACAAAAACCACCCTGTGAGGTGAGCTGGACTGAAAGCGACTGGTCCAACATCATCCAGCTGGCTTTCATGGCTAAGGCGAAACTAGAACTTCTGCACAGCAATTAATACATGATTAATAGAAAAAGTTAAGATTTAGGTAAAGCTTTTTTTTTTTCAAGATGAAAACAAACCTTAACATGAAAACAAAAAGAGTTAAAGAAAATCCAAATCCAAGGGGAAATATAAGGCTCCTTCTAGTCAGGTCAAAACCAATAAAATCATCCTGGTGGCATGAAATGATGGGTGTATCAAGTATCACTATTGATTCATTTATTGATTCATTGTATTTTGGCTTCTTTTTCTCTCTGAAGGTTAAGGCAACAGAGACATTCTTGTTCTCCCCATGTTTTATCTTCACAACACCCCTGAAATGTACATTAGACTGAGAGATACTTAATCAAGACATTGTGTGAGATGCTTGACTCAATGGGATATGAATCAAAGGTTCTCAGTACTGAAAGCACAGTACCATACATCAGGTGGTCAATTTATACAGATTTTTTTTTTTTACAGATTTCTGCTGAAGAAACATGTCAGTGAATTTCTGATATGGGTAAAAATGGATATTGACCACACTTATGAATCTTTTAGGCCAGGGTTTCTTTCACTCTCTCTTTTTCATTATTAGATTTATGCCTTTGTGTTTGATCATCTCAAGATGGGGCATATATTTCTTGCTCCCACCACCTATTTCTCCACTACAACCTCACTGTGAGGTTGGCTGTTTGGCTCAGAGAATGTGATTGGCCCAAAGTCTCCAGGCCAGCTTTCAAGTCTAAGGGAGGAAATATGATCTCCCTATCTCCAGTCCAGCACCTTAATTATTGACTTAAAGCAGCTTTTTTCTGATCCTTTTTAAAAAATCAATATCAATATTATCCTGTGAAGATTCTCTAGAGGATTTCTGAGACTTCAGAGGAATGCAGATACAAACTCCAGTGAATGCCAGCATTTTGCTATTTCAGTTTGCATAGGGTGGTGTTTATATGTATTGGGAAGAATTTCCACTTCCCAATGTCCCAGTACTAGTGTCAACATCAGAGTAAGAACTCCAAACATAGGGCCCAGCTAGAGTCCCATCACAAAAACACCCAGAATCCTTTTATGAACTGTTTTTCAAAAAAAAAAAACCCTTTTAATATGAAAATATGTGTGAGATAATAAGTAATCTAGCAAATAAACATTGGGGTTGAACCAACTCTGTGATCTGTTGGCCAAGAAAGGGTCTTATTTGCATTGTTGATTTTCTGCAAGGACTTTAGATTCTCAAAGGAGTAAAGGTTAAACTTTGTATCACGTGTTTTATTACATAAGCAAACTCAAAACAAAGTACCACAGAATTACGTGTATAATGTTGTGCTTATTGTTTTTATAGTTGAAGTTGGCATAATAATAGGCACTAACACTTGCCCTTCTTTAATGTCAAATACCAACCTTGATACAAGGGGATGTTTTGCATTAGGATTATGATTGAGGAGAAATGTTTTAAATATACCTCTCTCTGATTCTCAGTTCCAGTTCTGATTGCCCTCCCATGCAGTAGATAATTAAAACTGGAAAAACAAGCATGTATAGTCTGACAACACATTTAATGTAACATGTAGTTTGGACCTCAGGAGGCTGCTTTTCCCTGTTGTCTTAATAACACAGTGCTCTAACTAATGTGCTGTTTCTGATGCAGGATGCCTCTCCTATATATTTTGTTCATGAATATGCTTTGTTAATCCATTTCATAGACTGCAATAAAGAAAAGCAATTTCCTCTGTGATAAATTTGATATATTGCAAGAGGAGAGATAATTGATGATTCCAGACCATGTGTGTGTCTGAGGGTAATGACATGTTTCCCCAACGTGCTGCTCAGTCATGTGAAGCTGTCTTGAGTGAAGCATTCTTGTACTTTAAGAAATGCACAGCAAACACCTTTACAAGTGCCCGCCATCTACAAATCACACCTGCCACTGTGACTAAGGAATGCAGAGGAGGGTATCCTCCTTATAAAAATAAATGAAGCAGATCTACCCCTGGCACTACAGGCATCAGGATGCAACGTATAATTTAATATGAAATTAAACTTAAAAATACCCAATTATTTCAGCTAAGGTGAATCCTCAGCTGAACAGATACAATACTCTCCAGAATGTATGGTTTTGAAAGCAGAGGGACAAAAATGACACGCGAGAAGCAGACAACACCTCACGGGTGCAATTTTTTTTTTGCACATACTATTTTTAGCTATCCATGTTCAAAACTGTTCATTTGACATGACTTTCTTCTCTCTGTGGATGATTGTAAAGAAGCTGTACTGATTAAACAATAGCACATTGACGGTACTTTTTGGCGGTGCTGCAACTGTAAATAAAGAAACTACTCTGAAATAAAATGAATCAATTACATTCTGATGTATTTTAAATTGCAAGTAAAATGGGCAATCTGAGGTTGAAATCTGATGAAATGGGGGAGAAGAATGACTGTAGAATAGAACGAATAGAAACTTTGAAGTTATTTAGACACGCAGAGTTAGAGCAATCTTTCTCAAGCTGATGTTTTCTAAATGTTTTACATTTATTATCTCCACTATTATTGATGGTTAGCCATTTTGATGACAGAATGGCTCCTTCTTGGGTCTTCTAAAAACCTTAAGAAAGCTTGAGGCAATTTTTTTTATAATTTAAGATTTCTACCTCATCATTACATCTTATAATTTTGTTATTTTTCCCTCACTATTGTTTGCTAAGGGACACAGTAGCTCAGTGGCTAAGGCGCTGAGCTTTTCGATCAGAAAGGTTGGTGGTTCAAATCCCTAGCACCGCGTAACTCCCGTTACTTGTCCCAGCTTCTACCAACCTAACAATTCGAAAACATGTTAAAAATGCAAATAGAAAACAGCATTCCATGTGCCTTCAGCATTTAGTCACACCGCCACATGACCAAGGAGACATCTTCTGACAGTGCTGGCTCTTTGACTTTGAAATGGAGATGAGCACCGCCCCCTAGAGTTAGGAACAACTAGCACATATGTGCAAGAGGAACCTTTACGTTTACTTTATTGTTTGTTTATCAAATTTAGTCGTTGTCCATCTCTTAGTTCATGCCATTCTGAGAAATTCAGTTTTTTTATCCATTAAAGTCATTTCCTAGTAAACTAAAACAATACATAACTTCATGTTTTCAATTTTTTTTAGTTTTGCTGCTTTGACTTAAACAATTCATTTAGCTGATCATTTTTAATCCTGAACTATACATTGTGCTGTCTCTTCTACTTTAGACCATTCCTTGATATCTTGATTAATGTATCTAGAAGGCAACTGTGACTTTCATTAAATTAATAAGAATGCTCTATGCATGTAGAAGTCCTATAGTGAAGTAGCTATAGCACTGCTATTGCTAACATAATAGAATGCTCCAGTAGTTAATGCAGTACATGGTGGCATGTTGAAGGGCTGTGATGATGCTTAGACAACAAAGGATTAAAGAGGTCAGAGCTCTACTGTCTCCTTAGTTTAGAACAGATATGGAGAATCTGCAGCCTACCCGCCCATTCTGTCCATGGCCACAAAAGGTACAACCCATATAATCACAGATTGAATTGCCAGCATTCTCTTATTAACTATTGATAAGATTCATCCAAATAATCATCCAAAATTGCAAGAAATATTCTGGTTTCATTCAAATGAGTGTGCATAGATCTCTCCACATCCAACCAGGTCTGATGGGGAATCTAAAAAATGAGACTAAACTCACAGAGATATAAAACAGATCTCTATCGCCAGTCCACTCATTCTGATTTTAGGCTACACTTTTTCAAATAGGACTTCTTTTCAGAATAATATTTAAATTATATAACACAATTTTGTTTAGTAGTTAAGGCTCCAGGCTACAAAGATGGAGACCATCAGTTCAAGTCACTCCTGATCTATAAAAACCAAACTAATCACTCCCTCAACCCAGTACACTTTGCTGGATTGTTGTTATGAGGAAAATAGGAGGAAGAAGGTGTGTTGAATGTGTTCACTGCCTTGAGTTAGTTTTATGAATAGTAACAATAGGACATAAATAAAATAAAAATTTCTATAATGTCCCAGTCTTAATTCTACTATTATACGTGCAAATACTTAGAATCGGGAGCAGAATTACACCTGCAGAGTCTAAATGTATATGAAGCTAATCTAATAAAAACAGCCAATATTGTTTCTGTGCACATCTATGAATTCTGTTCAATGGTTTGACTGCATGCAAGTTCCAGAAAGACAAACCTGTTGCCTGATTAAAGAAATCTGATAACTTCCCAACATGGTATGTTTAACAGTTCACTCACATTTGTTTTCTTCTGGAATAATGTAAAGACTCTAAACAAATGAGGGAACCAGCAACGGTTGTCTTTTTTTCTCCTCCTAGATTTCATTTAAAATGAAAACAGCCCTCTTTCCCTCAGATAATACCCAATAAGAGCACTCTATCAAAATGGAATAAGCACTGCTTGAATCAAGTTTTTCAATACAGAAAAATCTTCAAATGTTCCTTTTATCTTTTTTCACTTTGAGAAGGAGCTACTGACAGTCCTTTTAGAACTTGGTGTTACATATGCACCTGAGAGACATTTTAATTGTCTTTGTTTAGTCATTCATTGGCAAGACAAGGAAGAATTCAGTGGAGTTCCTACACTTGGCAGGGTGGGGAGGACTCGTTTAAAGAGCTATCACGTTTATTCCTGTTTCCAAGGAATGTGATAATACAGTCAAACACTTGAGGTCACCTTCCTTGTTCTTGTTTATTTGTAATGCAACATTGCCTGGAAGCCACAGGAATGTAGGAGCACAGAGTCTCTTTATTTGGCTCAGCAGCATAACATATGGAGTCTTAGAGGTAGGTTTTGCATTTAAATAATGTATCATTGACTCCCAAGGATCTATAAGCATATAAAACAGATCCCATGACTTAATTATGGGTTAAACCAATATTCTCCCAATATTGGAGATATACAAATATACCCCATAGGTGAATACTTAGATTATAGGCATTCATAATCTACCCATACTAAGTTCTCTTTCTTTGATAACTATTTGTACCTCTCTGTCAAATTTGCTTTTCATACTTGAACAACTATGAAAGAAATTTTCAAGGAGGTTAAAGTAAATTAAATATCTATAGAGGTTCTTCAGTTCTCCCAAACCATGGTTGTCCCAAAGGTGCTTTTTCAAAAGGCAACTGGACTTTCTATGTTTTTTTCCTTAAGGTGTTTCACTTCTTATCCAAGAAGCTTCTCCAATTCTGACAATGGAGAATGGAAGGATTATATTCCTTGTAGTCATCAGGTCATTAGTATTCTTTCTGAGAGTACTCTTTCTGAGAGTTGTTGAGGTTTAGGGTTAGTGCAAATGCAGAACCTTCTTGGAACTGGTGAAAGGACTGTGTTAAAGTAAATTTAATTCAAGGGAAAATATTATGTGACCAGTGACATCTGGGGAGAGAAATATTTGCTCTTTTAATTAGGGGAAAAACCACGGAAACTTTTAGAGTTGGTTTTCACTAGCTATGTCAATATGATATATCCAATAAATATGTTCTTTGAGGAATCTACCTGCCTCAGAGTTCTGTTTTTTGTGGATGCGTTACTCAGAACCCTGACAAGGAGTCTAACACAATAGCCATAGCACTTACACTTATAGACTGCTTCACAGTGCTTTATAGTCCTCTCAAAGCAGTCTATAGAGTCAGCATATTGCCCCCAACAATCTGGGGCCTCATTTTACCAACCTTGGAAGAATTACTGTAGATAGAATAGGGCTCACAGTGCAGAGAGGCCTCAGAGATAATCCAACGCATGTGGCAGGGTATAAGATGCAGGCAAGAACATCATACACTAAATGGCACAACCAACCAGCATTATGTAAAAGAACATTTGCACAGTGTATGTGCTAGACCCTCTCAAATCCAGATGGGAGATTCCACATAAAATTGTGGAGAATATCAGGGCTAGGTACTTGGGGGTCACCAGATCAAAATGGACAGGCAGAAACTGGCCACGTGGTACAGTGGTGGGATTAAAAAAAATTATTACCGGTTCTGTGGGCATGGTTTGGTGGGTGTGGCTTGGTGGGCATGGCAGGAGAAGGATACTGTAAAATCTCCATTCCCATCCCACTCCAGAGGAAGGTTACTGCAAAATCCAATTCCCTTCTAATCAGCTGGGACTCAGGTGGCAGAGAATAGATGGGGGCAAGGCAAGTCAGAGGTGGTATTTACTGGTTCTTGAACTACTTAAAATTTCTGCTACCAGTTCTCCATAACTGGTCAGAACTGGCTGAATTCCACCCCTGATGTGGTAGTAGACAAGGACCAGAAGATAGTAATGGTAAAAGATGTAGGAGTGCCAAGTTACACAAAATTCAGGAGAAAGAAGTATTAGAAGACAGGATAGTATGAAAACCTGAAGGATGATCTAGAGAAGATGTGGAAAATAAAGGCCAAAGCGATCCTAATTGTAGTAGGAGCAGTCAGGGCTGTGACTTGTGAGCTGGGAGAGTGACTGAACCAGATTTCAGGAACAACATCAGAAGAATGCAGTGATACTAAGAAAGGGATTTGAACTCCAGGGGAAGTGGATAGCCATGAACATAAACAATGTTCAGACCCAGATATGGGACAGAAACCAGATTTGTTGTGCCCAGTGATGTTTGCATAAGGTAAGTATGTCCTTATTTCTTTCATTTGAGCTTAGCTTGGAAAAATTGTGGATTATGCCAACATTTTTAAACATATCTGTTTCACATTATTTGCTACAAAAGAGCTAATTCAATTTGCTTTAGATGCTATTTATAAAGCAGGCTTCTAAAACCTGCACTCCAGATGTGATGACAGAATCTGTGGGAAGTTCAGCTTTGATGAAACTTAAGGTACAAAGTTGGAAAGGCTGCCTTAAAGAAACAATTTTGTGAGCCCCAGGAGCAGATAGCTAACTTCTGTTTTTCTTTTTATGTATTCGCCACTGGTAGCCTGATCTTGGTTGTGCTAAGAAGTATTGTGCTAAATGTTTTGTAAATGAGTGATAATAAAGGCCTGATTGAACAGGCATTTGATTCTGCATTTCTTTATCCTTTTTTTCATCTCCCTCGTTCCCTAAATTTGATTTTGAATGTTGTTGCTGTGTTGCTTTAAGTAACAATCCTCCTTTTCCTCACAATAAATAATTTATCATCTAGGTCTTATAGGAACTGGAGCACATTTTTCTAAATGAAATAGTTCAGAAAACATAAAGAAGCCTAATAACATTAATTCTGTATTTTTTTATGACATGGTGCACAGAGATTCCGAACCTTGTGAGTTCCTAATATATATCAGCATAAAAAATTCATGAGAAAGTAATTTGGCCCTGCATGCCAGGCTCTGTGATTGATCTCAAACCTACTTTCATGCTCTCTCACTATATCGTCCTTTATTACTGTTTGCTCCAAAATTGCTTAGTGTTGCAGCTTAAAATCCAATCACTGGGAACTACTTCTTGCAACCTTTTGTTGAAAAGTTCTGCCTCATTTCTTGGCTCAATATTTTTTATCTTAATTCAGTGATCATGATCCTGGTTGGCCAAAGTTTTTATCAACAACATTAGCATCTTAGTACTCTGTACAAAGGATTCTTCTATTTATACAGCTTCTCTGAACCCTAATCATTTTTGTATCTGTGTGTCTCAAATGAGATAATACTCTCTGGAGTATTGTCCATTTTTTGTTTAGAACACATTACATTTCTTCCTTCCTTTTTCATATACAAATACATGTAGATGAAATACAGTGAAATCCATATTATCAGGCTGTCATATGGTAGTAAAGCCCTTAAATAGAATGAAAGGCTATTTGTGCAAAATGTTTATGTGTAGATAAGATATTACATGGGACTATGAATTTTAAGCACCTGTGTTTTGTTTTGTTTTGTTTTGTTTTTGGTTCCATGTTTGAAGCATGTATATATAGTTCTATGTTTGAAGTGATTTGGTATATATAGTTCCAAGTTAAACCAAAGGGAAAATAAATACAGTTATCTGGTATGAATTAGAATTACATTGCTTATCAAGATCTCTATTTCTCTAATATCCAGAAGTGGATATCCAGAATTTTCAGAGGTAAAAATAAAATAAATTATACTACATAAAGAAACTTTATTTTCTAGTGCAATTTGATTTTTATTACTTCCCAAAGCACAACATTGGCTGTGTCACTTTCACTTCTGATCACATGATTTAAAGAAGAAAAGAGTTACACACACACACACATTTTACATTTCCACTTTTTTTTTTTACAAAAAAGATATAAAATATGGAAAATTCTGGGAGATGAGAAGTTTGCTACAGTACTTTCAATCTTAACAAAAATGTATAGTTTATTTCTCTCAAGGTTATTGAAGTTTTATTTTTCAATTTACAAATACACTTACAAAAGAATAAAATCTGTACTAATATAAAAACTTTCCCAGGAGGAATTGAACTTTTGCCTACATAAAATTGTTTTCTTAGCATGATTGTACTATTTTATACGTTAATCTCAGAGTTCATTTAGAAATGTAATATTTCCCGTCCAGAAGATCATACTCTTCTGCTCTCCATATCTCTTTTGGCTTCTGAAATTGAATAATAGAGATACATATATGTGGATTCAGTTTGGCTTATTAATTTATTTTTACATTTGATTTTGGAAATATAATAGTGTTTGGACTAAAAATCTGAATTCTTTAAAGCTACCCTTTTTATTTAGTTTACATAGAAGTTAATCCTGTTACCAAACAGGCAATAAATTGCAAGATGAAGTATCAAGATCATCTCACAGATGGTTCAATCACTTTTATCTCTTTTTGTTACGGATCTAGAATATGTTATATGTGCGCTTATGTCTCTATAGGAATGCATTGTTTAATCAAACCTGCCAGACTCTTTTGTTATGGTTGTTGACTGTTTCTGAATACAAAATAGCACTTCATAATAAAATAGAGTAAATATATATGAATGATGCAAACAGACACACACACACAGACACACACACACACAAACTTACTTAATAAGTTAATAGAACAGATTTTGGTCGCTATATGAATGAATACAATCCCATACATATTATAAACTGTGTAGATATTTTCCTGATTCTTGACTCAAGTTTCATTATAATATTATTCAGCAATTGGATGTAAAATATTTTACTTGCTATTGCTAATAGAAAATGTTTAATTAATAAAGTCTTCAAATGTGTAAGCAAGTGTGTGTATTCTTCATCCATTTGTATGTTGGGGTTCAAAGCAGATAAGGAGCAACAGTAGAAAATACAACTTTATTCCATTGCACTTTTAGTATGTGAAAATTGTACCTTGGAATAAACTGTATGTTCTGCTGTTGGTCTATAACTTTTAACTCTGTGGGACTGAATCAGGAGTTAAAAACAAGCTTGGGGAAACATGCAAAGCATTCTTTCCAACCCCTTAACCATAGAGTTTTTTCTAGGCTATATGAGAGGCAAGGAAGTGGGCAAGTCTTGAAATAGAACAGTTGGCAATATTCCAAGTTGCTGCCATGCTACTAAGAGCTTTTACAAGTCTGAGAGTGAGATAGACAGTATCTAAATTTAATAAATAAATAAGGTGGTGTTCAAACATGTCGTCAACAACTTTTCCAAGAAAATCAAGACCAAAGACTAGATGATAACTGTCCAGAAGACTTGGGTTCAGCAAAGGCTTCTTGAGGCCAAAGTACACCCTCAAATCCTCTTCAAGGTTGGAGGAACTATCCCCTCTCCATAGATTCAGCTACTGGTTACCTGCCAGACTGCCTTAAACACTCAGGGTAGACTATGATTTAATAAAGTGGTAACCAAATTCACACTTTTGGATGACTTTCTCAGGAATGGCAGATTTACACATGATCTAGATCAGAGGTGGTATTCAGCAGGTTCTGACCAGTTCTGGAGAACTGGTAGCAGAGTTTTTTAGAACTGGTAAATACCATGTCTGACTGCCCCCTCGCATCTATTCCTTGCCTCCCGAGTCCCAGATGATCTAGATAACCTTTTAAGATGGTACTTCTGGCATTTCACTTGGAACTGTCCAGTGTGAAGCCAACTGTGAGCAAATCTGAGGAACTTTATCTGCCAAATAGCATAAATATGCCTAATAGTGGCCTGTTAAAGGTCCAGCTGCCTGTCTCTTTTCAGTAGAGAAGAGATCATTCCAAACAAGACCCCTGAGCTACTACTAGTAGATGGAACAAAGACAGAGAAATAATGGTATTTCACCACCTTTATTGCCTCAGTGCTTAGTTTGGCTTCTTACTTGTTTTCAGTCAGATTAGCTCTTTATCTCCCTCCAACAATGTTCTTGACATTTCTTTTGGCACTTCACTACTCAGAGCTCCTCAGATAATCAAGGTGTGTCTCAGACTCAGGGCCCAGGGAGAGTTGCATAGGATAATATAATCCACATGACTATTCTAGACTGCAACCAAAACCTCAGCTGAATTGCTTACCAGATCCCCAGGAAAAATCCCAAGCTCCTTCTGGAACCCAACTGAGTCTATTAGTGGCCTATAATGAGCAGATCTAGCATGCCCTATCCCTGCTCATAATGCTGCTTGGTAACAACAGATTGGCCAGCAATCGAGTGATTTGTCCATGGCAATGGACTGATGGTAATATGATCTGATTACTGATCATGTTGCACCTCCTCCAAGGTACTGGTGAGTCCTATCTAGAATTGCCCTGTTTAAAGAACTGTATCTCTAAAACAAAGTAAGCACGACATTGTTTCTTCAGAAGCCAAGTGGGATACATATTCAATCCTTGTGGCCCTATTTAGATGTAACGTTTAACCTTTATTTTAAAAATTTTAATATTGGCACACATAATAACTGTTTTCAAAATGATGTCATTGTTATTTTGCCTTTTCTTTTTTTATAGTTTTCAAAATTATAGCTATATCTGCTGGCCAGAAATGAGCCTATATATAGTGTATTAATATTCTCAGATGAATAACTATTTTTGTTGTTTACTGAGTAGAGTATTTTCTATAGATGGTATGGAAATGATTGTAGCTTTTGTATCTTGCATTCATGTCTATATTGACTTAATCTTACATTAGAGTGTTCAAATAAAAGCAATTTGATACAGTGTTCAAGGTTAAAATGTACAATGTATAATTTGACTATTTTCTAACTAAACAGGAAGCTTTCATATTGTAAATAGATCTTATAATATACCTCTCTGGCTCTAGTAACATTAAAGAATATAAAATATTAGCATCTTCTCTCTATGAATCTAATCCAAACTACTGTCATTAGAATTCAATATATTAATAAAATACAAGGGAATGCAATTGGCTCTTTTCTTGGAGATATTCAAGGAGAAACGTAGCAAATCTATCAGTAATAATTAAGGGCCTCATTCATATTAATACAAAGCAGGACTATATATTGATTAGTTCTTTTCCAATTCTACAAAACTATCTCATAATTTTTAAATATTCTACATACACATACACTATTACTTCCTTTAACACTTACAGTATCTCTGAAAAATCTACATAACAGATAGTGATAAGAACATTCTATTGATTTGATACATCTATTTTAGTACTTTAAAAAAGACAAAAAGTAATATAATTTAGAATTTTTAGTAGATACTGACCCTGAATTATCTTACCATAAGTTTACATACAGAAGTAGTAATCTGAAATGAATAACAACAATTAATGTCAATGATTGCTGTATTATTCCCTAAATACACTGACCTTCTGTTAATTTCTCTGCAAACCTGGTTGTAGATGTTAAGAGATGGGAATTGCAACATACAGTATTCTCCTCCTATGAAGCTGGGCAAGCTATTTTACTTCTCAAAGTTATATTTCTCATTTCCAATTGTTCTTTTTTCTATTCTTTCTATGTGTGTTCAATTCTGATTGGGTTACTGTTTGAAATTTTCTTTTTAATAATTCTCCAGTTCCTGGGATTCTTCCAGGTATATTGATATTTCTCATTTGTTTCTTGGCAGTCCAATTTTGGCTTTAATTCCAGCAGTACTTGTCACCTGACTTTCTGCTGAAAATAATTTTGCAGTTCTGTGAAAATGCTTCCCAGTCCAAATACTCCCACTTCAAAATGCCAGCCATTTTCAAACACAGCTGAAGTAGTCTTACATAATACTTAATTAGTTTTTTTTACGCACGTGAAAGGTCTATAGGATTATTGTCCAGAGCATACTACAAAGTGATAGGTTTTAATGAAAATAGTAACTTTAGATTATCTGGCAGGAGAGATGAATTGTTAAGAAATAATAATGTATTTATATTGGAACATTAGTCTGGAAATATTGTTTAATCTGTGATAGTTAATGGATGGTAATTACAATCACAGACCAAGGGAAAAGACATTTCATATTACTTCCTCCTGACTGGTATTCAATGCTAGTCATTAGAAGGAAACTTCTTATGAGGAATTCTGACATCAGAATTTATAAATTGTTTCTTTTTCTTCTGAATCAACTGCTCTAGATTGATAAGGCATTTACATATAGTGACCTGTACATACGTTATACATGCCAGGCATACACACTATAGAGATGTCTGTCTGTCTATATCTATCTATCTATCTATCTATCTATCTATCTATCTATCTATCTATCTATCTATCTATCTATCTATCTAGCTATCTAGCTATCTAGCTATCTAGCTATCTAGCTATCTAGCTATCTAGCTATCTAGCTATCTAGCTATCTAGCTATCTAGCTATCTAGCTATCTAGCTATCTAGCTATCTAGCTATCTAGCTATCTAGCTATCCAGCTATCTAGCTATCTAGCTATCTATATCAAATCCCATAAAATCCACTACATCAGAAGCATATAACTCTATCTAGTATGCAAACCAGTATAACCTTCACATTTTGAGATTTTTTTTAAAAAAATGTAAATAAATCACAGCTGAATAAACAGACCATGCTAGGGTACAGAAACGTGCATGAAAATAAACCCCATATCAGATGAGTTCACAGAACATGATAAATCATAATCAAATCACATTATGGCATAGAACAATTTGTAAGCCCATTCAATTTGTAAAAATGCCAAATTCATCCATTTTAACTGCTAATTGTTTCATTGTTCTCAGAGAATCAATAAAAGTAACCTAATGCCTTATATCTCCTAGTTTCCAAATCTCACATCTCTGAATGTTTATAAGATCTCTTTCAAAATCAATAGATCACAAATACCTCAAATAGTCCTTGTCCTGAATGTAATTGCTTTTAATAAATATTAGCAGCTGTACTGTATCAGTCTTTTAATTTACTTGGTAATATATATCTGTTCAACCTCACACTGTGTCTGACATTGACTTGAAACTGATAGGATTTAAAAGGTGATAACTTTGATTCAATACTAGGGCTTACAAAGTAATTCAGAAAAGGGTGAGCAACTTGACATATGGTGCCTGCTCATTAAAAGTTCATCCAGTTTTGAAATATTCCACATATTCGAAACAAGTATATACATTAAAAGAGAGGGCAGAGAAAAGGATGGAGCAGATGGGAAATGCCATTCTAATTGGAAGTACCAATCAAAGCAGAAATGATTTTTTGGGTGTGATGTATGATATGCCCAATGTAATGAATATTCAGTTCCTAGTATTATAAGTATTGGAGAGCTTAACATTTAAATCAGCATCATATTTTATATGAGATAGAGTAGGGTTTCTAATATGAATGTTAAGATGGTGGCCAAAGAATGTGTAGTTGAATTGCATACATAATTCATACTTTGAGGCAGCATTTGAAGCTGAAAAATGGCTGTAAAACTGCTGTCAAGGGGCTTCCCATTTGTGTTGCATTAATGCCATTCATATCTATACAAACACACATACTGTACACTATTAAAAATTCATTTTCATTAAATTCATTAAAGTAGATTCAGTGCCTCTTTCTACTGCCAGCTTTAGTAACAGAATACATACATTTACATATATTTTGCAAGGCAAATTGTATTTGTTGCTGTTTGTTTTCCACAAGAAATAAATCCACTGTCTTTCATGCAAACATAATCACAGAGACTTATGTTGGCTTGCTTGGCTAAGGAACTTTAAAAAGAGGAGGCAAGCTCTTGCCACTTCTGTGGAATTGGAAGTTCTCTGAGAATAACCTAAGATACTACCATAAAAGAATCACGTGGTACAGTGGTTAGAAGGCAATATTGCAGGTTAATTCTGCCCACTCTCAGGAGTTCGATTCTGACCAACTCAAGATTGACTCAGCCTTCATTTTTCTGAGGTCAGTAAAATGAGGACCCAGATTGTTGAAGGCAATATGCTGATTTTATAAATTGCACTGTGGAGCAGTATATAAGTCTAAGACTATTGCTATTGCTATTGGTAGGATACTGTCACTTAGAATTAAAATAAAGTTATTCTTGACTAAATGAGTAGAAACTTCATTGATTGCTTCCTCACTCTTTGCAATTTACTTTGCTTCCATTAGGAAATTTGGTTTCAATTAGTATTCATCTTGAAAATTACAATTTGCTAAGATTCTAGAATTTGGGAGTTTTTCAGCCAACACCTATAATTCCACATTGTGCTTGCTAGGGATCATGATAATTCAAACACTTGGAGGGTAGGAGCTTTCAATATGATTGTCCTTAAAAATCCTTTTTTTAAGGTTATGATCACAGTTACAAACATCTAACCATTTAATACCTCCCTTCCCTTGTGAGGTAAATGAAGCAGTGAATCCATTCCAGAAAAAAGTATTTTTAAAAAAATAAAATAATTATTCAGATCCTTTGGATTTCTCTAATAATTTTCAATTGTGGAGTGTATTGGTTATTTTGTCTCTTCGTTTCCTACAGTCTGCTATAGTTTTAATAGTAACCAGAAATTTTATATACTGAGAAACTCATTTTTAATGAGTAAAAAGCAAGATAATCCATTAACATGTGCTTTTGCATGCATTCTTTTTTGAATGGTGGATTTCCATAGTGTTGCATAGATGTATTCAGAGATTACATTCTCTCAGCTTTTTTTAAAAAAATCATCCTCTCTCCATTGAACAAATACTACACAAATAGCAGCAATTTAAACCATTGTAACACCTCACTAAAGTGTTTCATTATGGACTGGATTGACAATCTCTAGACATCAGACAGTATTTTGGTGAACTTGTGGCCTTCTCTACAAGTTTTCCAAATATGGCAATGAAGGACAAGGCTGTATTGTCCTGCTGTGCATGTTCTAATGTTTCAAAGAGATTATTGTTGAGCATTTGTGTATAAAGTATCTAACATAATAGTACTTAACTGTAAACATTTTGCACCTGAAAAAAAAACAACCCTCTACTGCTCTAAAATGTACATTGGCATCCTTCAGTCTCAAAAGACTATGGTATCGTGCTCTGGAAAGAGGTCCTAAAGCAGCATCTGGTGTGGCTAAAAAGACCAATTCGGGAGTGGCAATCCCTTCCACACTGAGGGCAGATACATTCTGTCCCCTGCCCAGCTCCCAAATTTCACTGGTTCCAGGACTGCTTCTTTGCCTCAGCCTGCCGAATAAGTGTCTGTTCGAATTGGAGAAGGCCATGCTGAGTCTTTAGCCTCCAAGCTGAATGATCAGAGGTCAAGGTTTCCCAGCTGTTAATGTCCATTCCCAAGGCCTTTAGATCCCTCTTGCAGATATCTCTATATTGCAGCTGTGGTCTCCCTCTGGGGCTCTTTCCCCTAAAATGGGATTTGCTTTTTAATGACAGAAATGGATAATAAAGTTGGGAAAAGCAGAATTACCAATGGAATTTGCTACTATTACAATAAAGCTATTTCCAACAAGCTTTTTAAGCAATGATAGTTATTGTTACTGAATGCTGGATTATAACTGGCATCCCAGGAATATCAGTGGTATACATGTTCTCCAAGCCATTACACATCTAAGAATGAACAAAATAGAAAAAACTTTTGAAAGATTACAATATCATACCAATTTTTTAAAAGAGTCCTGAAGCAGAAACATAGAACTGTGTCCCTAGCTAACATCAGATCTTTTTCAATTCTATACAGATCAAAGATAAATCTCAGTGAAGATGCAACATGAAATAAGAAAAAGAAAGGCTATCTTACTAAACTTATAGAGTTCTCTACAAAAACTTGTAGAGTTCTTATTCTTATCAAATAAGCACTGTATATGGATAGATAAAACTGCCAAATGTATTCTGAAAGTCCAAATGAATAAAATCCTTCATAATGAATCCTGAGGAAAAAACCTAGTAATTATGGGATAAAGTCCCTTTTCTTATAAAGCTCCTTATGATTAAAAGAAAATAAGGAGAAAAATAGATCATTCTTTCAATGGAGAAATGAAGCAGTAGAGTAGGATAAGAGAGATAGCATGAATTGAAATGTGTTGATTGAAGGCCTAATTAATGCCATTTGTCTTTTAACAGAGATATACCATGAAAAAAGGTTAAGTCATAAGACGATCAATTTTTAAGTATGTGATATTTTTGTAAAATTGAAATAATCATATGCCCGATGGAATATGATATAATATAGAATATGCTGGTGCGTGCATAAGCGCACCAGCATGCCTAACATCTCTATCCTACTGTCCCCATTTATTTGTATCCATTTCTTGTGTTCTTATTCATATTTATTCTTATTCCTATTATCTTGTACATGAGTGACAAACTAAATAAAATAAATATATAAATAAGTGGAAGTCTTTGGACATCTTCTTAGAAACCAACATGTTTGTTTATTTTTTTCATCTATTTTCATAGAAGATATTTAATAGAGTATAGATGGAGATATATGTCCAGATGAGAAGATCAGCAAGAACAAACTGAAACAGATTCAGGGAATGGCAACACAGATGATTGGGGAGGGGAAGTGTCTAGAAACTAAGTCTTGTGTCCAGAGGAATGTTGGAACTGAGAATGTTTGGCCTCAAGAAGAAAAATGTAGACTAGAGTATGGTTTTTATAATGCTTTTCAAATACTTGAAATAATGGTGCATGCAACATCTCATTGTGAGTGCAGGAAATGCTACAATAGCTTTAAGTAACAGGAATATTTATTAGAACTGAATGCTCAAAAAACTTTCTAATAATAAGAGCAGTCGTGGTATGGAATCAATTACTCAGAGAAATGGTGAGCTCCTTTTGCTGGATGTGTGCAATCAAGGAGGCTGCGTTGTTATGCACGCTATAATTTGGATTCTTCATTGAACCAGGATAGGATTTGAGAAACTAAATAGCTTATTTCAATTCTAT
Organism: Thamnophis elegans; assembly: GCF_009769535.1. Classification (NCBI taxonomy): domain Eukaryota; kingdom Metazoa; phylum Chordata; class Lepidosauria; order Squamata; family Natricidae; genus Thamnophis; species Thamnophis elegans. The sequence goes on along the minus strand of NC_045543.1, from coordinate 99,075,333 downwards.
GATTCTACAAGAGGAAATTTTTTTTGTAGACATAGAACTTATTTAGAGAGGCCTGTCGGTTCCTTTCCTACTTTTTGTTTTATGCCAGTGCAGTTTTTCTAGCATTCTAGTATGGTAGTGTTTTTGTCTTGATATTCTAAGTCTTAAGTTAAAAGAAAAAAAGGAGCAGAAATATCTTCTCTGCTAAATTATAACTGGTCATTTGAGTTGCTCTACAGTAGAAATGGACAATCAGAACCCTCACAGTCACGTGTAGCATCCCTGAATCCCCCCATTTTGCAGCCCTAAAGGAAGACTCTCTTTATGAAGCAGAAAATATTTTTAAAATGTTGGTATCTATTGAGTATACGCTTAAAATAGACTTAATAAAAAATGTTAAGCATGGCTCTTGGTCACCAAACATTGCTCTTTCCTATAGAATATGTAACTGAAAATGAAAAAGACTGGCTGAGGAGAAAATATATATAACTCCTGCTATATTACCTTATAGTTAGTCTGATCAGTAGGAGTGGCCTCCTGAAGATATTCCCAATGCTAGAGCCTCAACTATCTCACCATCAGGAAAGGGCTTCAATCAGTGGAATTTACTAGAGAAGGAAATGTTTCTGGCTCCCACTCTTGCAGTATTTAGGAAGATTTTAAAAACATCTCTTTCACTGAGTTTTAGAGGTATTATTTTAATGATCGATTTTAATGGCATTAATTTTGTTATATGCTTTGTTGTATCCTTTTATTATTGCAAGGCTTGGATGTTGGAATGGACAAATGAATAGAATATAAACAAGGAAATAAATACCAGTCACCTCAAATGGAAGTGCTGAACTAACGTCTTCTATAGATTACTTAAGGGGATAGGGAAGTTCAAAAGGGAGTACAAAATCCTTGACGTGTTCAATCCATGTTATGCTAAAAACTGGTAATTTTACGGTATGAAAAATAAGATGGTTAGCACATTCATAGAACAATGAATTCTCTTGGTACAATGCATGTAATCCTGATTTTTTTTTTAAAAAAAATGCAAGATACAAATAGATATCTATGTGAGTGCCCTCCAAAATATGAAAGAGTTGTCCTGCATAATGCATAAAGTGTGAAAACCAACATATAAATTTGGAAACCTATTTCATATTTTAGCTTTTGCATACAAAAGGTAAAAATGGCTTTAAAAAAGTCATAAAACTCAAATTAATTTTCAAGATATTTGAATTGTCCCATTGTTAGTTGTAGAAGAGAGAAAAATGCATTTTTAGGTTTTTGCAGGAGAGGATAGTTTAAATAATTGATGTATATTAGCAGTGTAAATGGGGAAAATGTTATTTGAGAGACATATTGGCTGGTGTTTGGTCTATTTTTATCCCTAAAACCATCTAGATTGATTATCTACTTTAGACTATAATGGCTGCTGACTTTTGGAAATAGAATTAATCACTTTTGTTAAGACAACATAATAAGCAAGGGCATTAATGTTATTTATTTCAGGCCCTTGTTCTTATCAGACAAACAAGGACACATTGTCTCTGGTTCAAAGAATTTGTAAATTATTGAAATCAAATGGACAGAAAGGGCAAAAAATGCTCAACCTTATAAAGAGAGCTTCCAAATAGCACCACTGGGTTTATAGGTTTGAATAATGTTTTGCAAAATTGTAGGCATCTGCCATGGAAGCTGGTTAATCAATCATAATTTTACAATTTCATTTTCTAAGCAGTTATTTCCCTCCCATAATTTGAAGAGTTCCAGTATGAAATATACAACAAGCAGTCGGGATTGAGACAGGAAAAGGGATAGTGAGTCAGTATAGGCTGGATCCAAATTAAAATTATTTTTCCTTTTTCGTCTTACAAATAGCATTGACAATGAGGATTAAATAATTGTTGAACTTCGCTCTTAACCTATTAGACAAAACTTGTATTTTCTTTGATATTTTTACTCATTTTTTTTCCTATTTTGTTACTTAAAAACTGATTTGCTTAATTGTGCTAATATAGTAGAGATTATTTAAAAATGTTTCATCTTATTATTTAGGGCTATCATGGCTGGGCTGTAAAAGTCCAAAGTACTGTAAAATGACAGCAAATTCTAAATTAGTTAATTCTTGGCTGCCATCTTCTTTGAATACCAAGTGTGGTAATTTTGTTACTCTGTCAAAGACATGAAACATAGTTAACACACAGTTTATAATCGGAAGGGGAGGGCACTCCTATGACATTTTTTAGACTGAGTGACTCTCCTTTCAATCCATATGTATTGTATGTAACTCTTTCCAGGAGATGTTTTGTACAGCAGAATAGTAGTGGTAGTTACTGTTTTAAGAGGAGTTTGTTCTCTGTGAGAGATTTTCTAAGGAACTTATTTGATAGACTACCAAGAAACACCAGAGCACAGTTTGAATAAATGGTTATGTTCAATTATGGAATTCTCAGTGTTAGTCTTTTTGATGCAACAGACATATAAGTTACTGTAAATGCTGCAGCGATAGTCTTAGTTCTTTGGAGAGTTCATTAGGCAGCATAGCAAAAGTTTATTTTCCTAGCTATCTTTCTACCTTATCTCAATTAATGGTGACACCCAAAGAACGGCTTTTATAGTGGCACAAAGATCTCAAGAAGCAGTAGAAGATACTTGGAGATGTTCTGATCCCACGGCTCTCAATAGCTTTGAAGGTCAAAATCAGCATTTCAAACAGCCCTGAAGCAAACTGGTAATTAGTTACGCTCTATGTGTGTGTGTGTGTGTGTGTGTTTTTCCACCAGCTTGGTATTATGTTGTTGAGTAGCTTGGTAATAATTTTCCTAGGTTTCTTTTTGTTATTTATGTTTGAAAATAAACTGATGTGAAAAGCAATTGACAATAAATAAGAAGCAAGTACAAACATCAAATAATTAATGTTTTCAAATATGCCAATTGTCTTGCTCTGACAAGAGGGATAGTTCTGTTATTCTAAAGGCCACATTAAATTCTGCCAGGATATGTAGAGAGGCAATGTTCACCAATGTGTGTTTAACAGATAGTCAGATTACCTCATTCAGAGTAGCAGGAGACATTCTCTCTACTGGAGTTAGCAAACTTAGCATTGTTTGCCTATTCATTGTGCTTCTTGGCTGCAGTCCGGACTGCATATCAATCATGGGCACCTTTGCTTGCCTTAAATGTTTTGTGGTCTTTCTTCTGTGACAAGTGAATTATTGTCATGTTTAGCAAAGCTGTTGCTAGTGCCATGTCAACTGTGGTCAAAAACATTTCTGAAATACGGCACGAACTGAAACCTTGTTAGCTTAACTCCTTGCTTATATTTTTACTTCCCCCTGTTTCATGCTGTTCCTGTGGTCCAGCAGCAACAAATGAAATTACACTTCAAACAATCAGATGTGAAAAACCATCATCAAAAAAGGCTATTCCTCTGGAGATAATGACAAGTATGTTAGTGGTGATGGAAGACAGAGAAAATATGTAGCATCATTTAAACCAGTGTTTCTCAACCTTGGCGACTTTAAGCCCTGTGGACTTCAACTCCCAGAATCCCCCAGCCAGCTATGCAGTAACTATGCTGGCTGGGGGATTCTGGGAGTTGAAGTCCACAGGGCTTAAAGTTGCCAAGGTTGAGAAACACTGATTTAAACAATGTGCCTTTATTTATTTCAAATTAGGAAAAAAAACAATTTTTATAGAATTCTAACAAAATTGTTTCATGTTGCTGGAAGAAATGTCCATCTGGGTTCAGTTCCAAGTGGGGAAAAAGATACTGGAAACATGGAGGCTGTTTGGAAAGATGGTTTTAATGGTGGACAGGGCCACATGCTTGAGATCTGCCTAAAGGAGGTATATCTTTGTTGTGTAGAATAGACTGGCTCAGGCCTTTAAATGGCTCATTGACAAAGATGGGGGGAGCTATTAAGAGTGTGTCTGTTTCCTGCCTAAAAACATGTTTCTCTGCCCCCTCATTGACAAAGATGGGGGGAATGAGTTTCTGCCTCCCTTTTAGGGGGAAATAGCCTGCCCTTTTAGTATTTCCTAAAATATTTCAATTTCTAGGAGAGGGGTGGGTGCTAACTTCCTACAGTGTGTTGTATAGCAATCTATTGTAGCAACTTGCTGTCGGTTAGGTTGTACAGAGATTTGCAGCTAACATTTCTGTAGCATGAATAGAATTTCTACATCATAAAAGCAGGTGTACAGAATGGGAAAATGACAAGGAAGGAGCTTACAATACGCAGTCAGTAAACAAGATAAAGAAAGGGGCTGGATCTTAAAGATTATTCAAAGTGGCAGGGGCATCCACAGGGTTGGGTACAATGAAATGATGCATTGATGGACTACTTTAAAAAAATCAGGCAGAAAAATACTGTAGGTTAGCTTATAGAAAGAAAAATGATTATGGAAAAACAACCCTGGTTCTGCTGTGTTTTGAAGCAAGGACTTTCTGCATGTCAAGAAAAAGTTATAATCACTGTGCCATCAGGAACAGCTTTTATAATGCCGACATTCTGGAGCAAAAGTCGAGAAAATTAAGTGAGGGGCCATGCCTGCCTCTGCACAGATGCCAATCAAAATTCAGTGCTTTGCTTGAAAGTAAAGTGCAGCAAACAGACAAGACAGCAAGGTTAAGGCCAGCACAAGGGAGAAAGAGCTTTCAACCCACAGCAGGAAAACATGGGTGAAGGTGACATTTTGGAGGGGATGAAGGTTAGTAGAAGATAATATCTGTTTCTGCCTTCAGACTCTGTTATTGGTTTTTATTTGTAACAGGGCAACGTAGCAGTACAGGTTTGTCCTAAGAGATTGAAAGCCGGGAGAAAAGAAAGCAAGACTGAAAAATGAGCAGAGAAGCAGAATATTTACATAAGATACATTTTTCTGGAAGACATTATTTCAAATTATGAGGAAGAGATAATTTAAATGAGGCATGTATTTGCAACTGAAAAAGTCACGAACTAAAACATCAAAACTGTGTTCATCAACCTTTCACTGTGTGCTAGTGTAATTTCTATACAAGCACTACTATTCAATACATTTTTCCTATAGTCTTTATTATTAAAATCTATTTTCAGGAAGATGTGAGTCTTGCATACACTGTTGACCTTCAGTATTCCCAATAATGTACATTAACACAGATAAATGCAATTAACATTTTTTTTTTATTAAAGCTGTAGTAATTAGAACAAAATGTTCTGCAATCTTATATTCTATGCAAAACTATAGTGATATGTCCCAGTTATAGTCACCATAAATATTGGATATAGGATTGTATGTGTAAACATTTGTGTCTGTAGGATCCTATTATCAAATCAATGCTCTAAGCTTCCTTCATCCAAAGAAATGGACTTCTCTGATTCAAATGGATCTTTATAGTTCTGGAGAGAATACAGTGTACACTTTCTTAATATACTTAAAGTTGGACTTGAACATGAAGTACATTTGATAAAGTAGACCACAAGCTACTACTTGGCAAGATAGTCAAATATTGGCTAGACAGCATCACCACCACATGGATTCATAACTGGCTGACCACCCACACTCAATGAGTAGTCCATAATGGAACTATATCTACAGAGAGGGAAGTATGCATTGGGGTACCTCAAGGTTCTGTTTTAGGTCCAGTGCTCTTCAATAGCTTCATAAACAATTTAGATTAGGGGATTGGAGGGGAATCATTAAATTTGCAGACACCAAGCTGGGGAGAATAGAATACACTTTAGAAGATAGACTCAAGAAGGATCTTGACAGACTTGAACCCACAGTGGATCCTATCCAACAAAAGGCAATTCAGTGGTAAGAATGTAACATTTTACACTTAGACAAGAAAAAACAAATGCACAGGCATAGAATAGACAGTACCTTGCTCAACAGCAGTAACAGGGATCTAGGAGCCTAGTGGACAACCAGTTAAATATAAATGAGTAGGAGGCTGCAGCTGTGAAAAAGTCAACATAGTCCTAAGAAGCATCAACAGAGGGATAAAATCAAGGGCATGTGAAGTTTTAGTACCACTTTATAAGGCCAGACTTGGAATACTGCATCCAGTTTGATCACCACAATGAAAACAAAAATGTTGAGACTCTAGAAAAATGCAAAGAAGAGCAACAAAGAGGCTAAAACATATGAAGAATGGGTAAAAGAACTGGGTATGTCTAGTCCAACAATGAGAAGGACTAGGGATGACATGATAGCAGTCTTCCCATAATCTAAGGAGCTGTCACAAAGAAAAGGGGGTTAACCTATTCTCCAGAGCACTTGAACATAGGACAAGCAGATGAAAAGTTAAGATCCAACCCAGAACTAAGGAAAAAATTCCTGACAATGAGAGCAATTAATCAGTTGAATGGCTGCCCTAGAGGTTTTAAATAAAAGATTGGACAGCCATTTGTCTGAAATCATATAGGCTCTCCTACTTGAATAGGGGATTGGACTAGGAGTCCTCTAAATCATTTTTGCAGAAAAGCTTAAGGTCATTGCTCCCTTCTCTTTCATATTCTCCAAGTCCATTCCTTATTCATAGGACAGTAGTATGCTATTTTTAATGCTAAAACCATTTGAAACAAAAGTATACTACTATGACTCTGGCCTTGACTGTAACCTCTAGATATCCTCCAAATACTGTCTCCCAATTGTAATTATTGTTGTAATCCTTTTAATTAAATTTAATGTACGGTATATTCAAATGGTAAATTTAAATATAAATTATGTTTAGGTTTTGTCTCTCCTGTCTTTATCCTGACCTTCCCAATTCATCAGTATTTATTATAATGGTTGCTCAGTTTTAATTGACTATTGCACCTTCAACAAAGCAACCTAGCTTTACACACTGCTGTTGTTCTCTGCGACAAGCCAAAAATTATGTTAGATCACGTTTCACTTCAATTGTTTGGATTAATTTGTACTAAAGCACTCCCTCAGCCCAACAATATGTAAGCAAAGTTAGTGAGGAAATGGTGGCACAGAAAATAAAAGGACAAAAAGAGACTTTGGAAAAGGGCACTCGTACAAACTTCCTTTAAAAGAAGTGCCCTTACAAGTAGTCCTCAAGTTATTGTTGAATAAGAAATTTGTTAAGTGAGTTTGCCCTCATTTTATGATTTTTCTTGCCCCATTTGTTAAGTGAATTACTGCAGTTGTTGAATTGGTAAGACAGTTGTTAAGTAAATCTGGTTTCCCCATTGACTTTGCCCGTCAGAAGGTCACAAAAGGAGATCAAATGATTCCAGGATATTGCAACTACCATAAATGTCAGTCACTTGTCAAGCATCCAAATGTAAAGGTCATGTGTGAAAAATGGTCATAAGTCACTTTTTTCAGTATTGTTGTAACTTCGAAGAGTCATTAAACAATCTGTTATAAGTCGAGGACTTCCTGTATATGCCATCTCCACTCCCTAAAGTTTCCTTTTATATAATGGCTTTTTGAGAACTTCCCTCAACCTTTGTTATTGGTTTTCCTCCCAGCATTTTATTTTATATCAGAAAAACTCAATATCTGATACAAAGGGAGCTTTTTAATTTGTGCACTCATAGGCACTCATAGGTGATTTATTTAGGTCTCTACTTGATGGTTTTTTAAAAATCATTTTAAATGTACTTGGTACAATACATAATAATTTCTACCACTTATTAATAAATATTATATTGTTGAATAGAGAAAGACTTAGAGTTTTCAGTATTTCCTAATAATGCCCACGACCCTTGTAACTTCCACTTTCATGCTGCTGTGACAAAATATGTTAAATATGGATTGAGTTTCCCTCCATAATGAAAAACTAGTTCATCATCTTGGTTCTTCTTTCTTTTTCCTCATAAAACTACTGTACTTCACTTTGAGCTGTCCATCTTAGACAAATGAAGCAACTAACATGCATTTATCACCAGCCCCCAGGAGGATTTTGAAAAGTTTAGTCACCTTTTATATCTATTTTGTTCGGTTTTACTTCTGTGTACAGTTCTTTTCCTCAAAGTGAAAATATATCCTAAGGGTGTAAAAAACACTCATGGTGGATTTCAGTAGGAGTGAAATGATGTAAACTTCTAACACAGACTCTGTTGTAGCATGGATGAGTGCCAGTGGAGTCAAGTAACACCTGTCATTTTCCACTTAAACAACCAAAGAATTAAGAATATGTCTAAAAACCCTTTGTACAGGAAAGTTGTGAAGAAAAATAACACTAGGGACAGCTGAATGTTCAGAAAGAAAAAAATCTACCAGTTCTGCACAAAAAACTGGAGATGTTTTATCCAAAACTATAGATCTGGAAAAAGTATACAATACATGAAAATGAGGATTTTTCTTAACTTTTTTTGAAAAATAAAAAAATAAAAAGATAAATCAGAAATGAAAGTAGCAGTAATGAAGAAATCAAGTATAAATGACCTTATCTGTGCATTTCTCCTTTATAGCAATAGTAGACTTATATACCGCATCACAGTACTTTTCAGCCTACTCTAAGCAGTTTAAAGAGTCAGTATTGCCCCCAACAATCTGGGTCCTAATTTTACCCACCTCGGAAGGATGGAAGACTGTGTCAACCTTGAGCCTGGTGAGATTCGATCTGCCAAACTGCTGGCAGCCGGTGATCAGCAGAAGTAGCTTGCACTCTAACCACTGCGCCACTGCAGCTCTAATTATCAATAAACCAAACTTCTGTTACTATATAATTTTCTTTCTTTTTAATCTTTTCTAATATGGTACCTTTATTCCTAGCCATTATGGTCACTATAATGATATTATTCAATGTAATGTAATGTAAATACAGTATATAATATAATATCATAACATATCATGACATGACATGACATAATATAAAATAATCATCCCAGCAGATGCTTCCACTTATTTATTTTGTGAAGCTTTTATTGTTTTATTGTTTTCTATTGTTTTATTTTAGAATTGTAAGCCACCCAGAGTTACTTGGTTGTGTTAGGTGGTTATAAATACATACATATATACATACATGCATACATACATACATAAATCTGCAGGACATTGTGTTAGAGAAGGCTGATCTACAATATGTTCCCTGCTGTACAAGGGGAAAAAAAGTCTGGTCCTGTTCTCAAAAGGATGGGAAATTAATATTGTAGTAATAAATTAATCAGTATTCAGTGGGGCAATGTGTGTGTGTGTGTGTGTGTGTGTATGTGTGTGTGCGTGTGTATCTATATATATTTAATGCACACACATATGTATGTGTGTGTGTGCATATATGTGCTTGTGTATTTATGTGTGTGTGTGTGTGTGTGTGTGTGTGTGTGTGTGTATGCTGGCCTTGTTGTATTCGGGTCTTTTCCCATGTAAGATTGCGATTGTCTTGGCAACATTTCAGCGAGGTCTCACTTTCCATCTTCAGGCTGGGTTTAAATCTACGAAAGTGTGTGTGTGCGTGCGCGCACATATACATACATAAATATACATACACACATACACATACATACATACATATATACATACATACACACATGTACATACATATACATACATATACATACATACACACACACACCTTTTTTCAATCTCTTCTTTGTTTTGTGTTTTTTCTTTGTTTTTTAAAATTTGTCAGAGTTCTGTATTTTAACTTTTTTTTAATAAAATAGAAAAAGTTAAAATACATTACAATGTTCAAAGTGTGTCAAGCAATTTTTTCAGAGGAGTCCCGTTATGATCAAAGGATGCCTTGGAGGCTAGAATATGGCCATCAATAGTACCGGGAGATACATGTAAGCATGCATGGGTTACAGATAAGCAAAAGGAAACAGCTGGTAAGACAAAATGCCAGTGAAAACTAGAGAGTTGAAATGCAGGACTTATTAATTCATAAGGCTTCGTACTTAAATTAAGATCTTGGAAGCCACTTGTTCTTCATAGAATAGAGATTCCAGAATTCAAAAAATTGACAATTCAATAAACAGCTCAAAGTTCAGGATCTTGTCTTTCTTTTTCATCCGCTCAGTAGGTCTTAGTTTATAATGTAAATTAATGATCTGTTCTGCGTGGAGATTTATATTATACATAAAATGCACAGTCTTGGATTAGCCATCTCAAGTTTCAATTGCGGAAATCCTGTATATAGTCCCTATGGACACTCCCTCAGTTATTGTGATTTAAACAGACAATACATTCTAGTTTTACAGATGTCCTATAAATTCAGGTATGTATAGAATTTTCTGTATTTCTTCGTTTTCTGTTATCTGCTGAAGGCAATGACAGCACTTAAACTTTTGTATCTATACTATTCCAATACACATTATTTCTTGACAGATACATATCATATAATAAATTGTTAAATGGATAGAACACTATTACAAAGCAATGGGATCTGAGTGACAATTAATTAAAATGAAGCTTATTTATGTATATTCCCACTGTTGGTTCAGCTGGAACCCTCAGTTTTATTTCCATTATTTTACTTTGTTTTCCTGCTGCAGATCTTGTCTTATCATGTCAGAAACACTGATTGAGTCACCTGCAGGCAGGAAATAATTCAAATGTTCCATGAAAAAAATATTCATGGTTCTGAAATTTTTTTAAAAAATCCCACTCAAATGGAAATTTTACGTTGGTGTTGGAAATGCTAACATGGGGGTGCTACTATTACCTAACTGCCATTATTTTGTCTCTGTTGTAAGGCAGCTTGAAGGCCAAGCCATTTATTTGAACTCTTTTTCTCTTACTACTACCATCAGGAGGATAAATGATTTACAGAATATTTTCCCAGCAGATTAAAAACTATATTCCAGCCACTCTTTAATTGCCTTGTTGACTAGCAAGATTTTTAGGCATGGGGGGGGGGATCTCCAAATATGCCAGTCTTTAGAAATTAAATCAAAGGTAAGTTTAAATTAGGACATTAACAATTCTACTTGCACAGGATTTACTTTAGATTAAAAGCAATTTTCTGAGTGACAAAGAAATGAAAAAAAAAAGAAAATGTGAAGGTGGAAGACGCATTCTGTAGCATACTTTTTCATGTTCCTTTCTAGCCTACACTGTTTAAAGCAGCCCATTTCTTTCTTGTGAATATTGCTACAACTTTCTTTCAGATGTTCCAGCTTACTCCTTCTCAAAAACAGTTTCCTTGGTTCTCTTTCTTTTCAATTCACATTGCTCTTAGAGTCTCTGCTAACCCATTATGTGACCTTCACTTTTTTAATTCTGCTGGTCCCTCTCTGCATTTTAAAACCTGACCTACATCAAGCTCCATCTTCTCATCTTAATTCTCTGGAATCCTAGAAATTAAGGAGAGTATTGTCTACGGAAATTCTCAATCATCCAGGTCATGGTTGTCCCAAAGATGCTTCCCCCTCCCCCAAAAAGCTACTAGACTTTCTTGGGTTGTTGTTGTTGTTTTTATGTTCTGCTTTTCATTCAAAAAGCTTCTTCAATTCTTCTGCAAAAGAGGATTCTTGGATGAGAAGTGAAATGTTGTCAAAGAAAAAAATCAAGAAATCCCAGTTGCCTTTTGGAAAAAGCACCTTTGGGGTAAGGAGAGCATTGTTCAACAACACATTTTGTACACATTTTGATGTATTGCCAGCCACAATAATGGAAAGGTATATTTGCTCTTTTACATTTGATCAAGTAGAATCCCTAGTGAACTTATTTTTATATAGCTGTTATGATTGTCAAGGCATCATATCCCATACGGTAAATAGATTCTTTCTTTGCCCTACACTCCCAACAAGGAGATAAATATGTTTATTATATCTGTTGAATTAGTCACCATATATAAAGCAATTCTACAGCTAAAGGTTCCCAGGATCCTATCTTCTATATCTTTTGGTCCCCAAATTTTATCCTGGGCCTCTTGTTTCTGCCATTTCATGGTTATTATGGTTATATGCTTGCTTGTTTCCTGCTACCTACTCCTTGTTTAACAATGACTTTCTTTGAAGTGTGAAACAGAGACTTCTGCCTCATTACTACAATTTAGAGAGTTGTTGTGGGGAAAATAGGAGGAAGATGAATAAAATTTGTCGCCTTGAGTTATTAAAACAATAAAGGCAGAATGAAATAAATAAATATAATATAATAATAAAAGAAATGGAATAGCATGCACCCGTGTATGTATTTCAAGTGATTTCATGTTTTGAGTAGTTCCTTAAAAAGAGAGAGATGAAAGTTTAAAATTAGATGTATTAGTGTAAACTAAATTCTGGTTTCCTTTCCTTTTATTTTAAGATATAACTACTATTATGTAAATGTATGTGTATATGTACATACACCTTATACCTTACTTTTTTTCCCCTGTGCTTTGCACAATGCTTTTAGTCTGGAAAGGAATAGCATGGTGGGCACATCAGCGAGTGTTTCCTACTCTTTGTCTATCAAGGCAATATAAGCAGGGAATCTATGTGATCTGATCCAGATTTGCTTAGCTTGAGCAAGATATCACACTGTATTTCTTGGATGAATCATAAAATAAAATGTTGTCTCTTTGCTTCCCCCCAGAAGAAGCTGCACATTTCCAAGCAGTCCTACTTAACAGCTTTCCTTTGAGACATAGCAAAACAGTAGGCATCCTGTTTCCTTTTCATCTTATGACATCTGGAGCTGCTGTGAGAAATCCCCCTCCACAATTGAATATTCTGTAATGTTTCCCCCCTTAAGTTGACAGCATCCAAGAAGAACTCTGAGGTATGTAAAATCTGCTAGGTTTCATCTTTTATAGCATTTCCCAGATGGAAGAATAACATAACAATGAGATATGTTAGAAGATAAAAACAAAGGATTGTGAGGTTCCACTTCATGTTCTTCCATTTCAGGGTCTTGTCCTCACAGAGCTTACAGACAGACAAGAGTGGGCTAAAACCAGCATATGTGACCAGATTTCTACTTGTTAAAGGAGCTTTCCTATTATTCTCCTTGCTTTACCATTTCACAAAACCTCTTCAATTCACACTCTAAGTGTCATGTCCTCCTCCAGAGTGGGTTTGGAAGATACACAGGAGACAGAGAAATCTAAGTCTGCTGGCAGATGTTGTTTTGTCAGCAGAAAGATGCCATTGGAAAACAACTTGTGCTTTTAGTTTCCTACAAATTATGCCTTTTATTTTCACTTTCTTTTAAAATGTCAACACTTTGATTCATTAATGTTCCTTTGTTTAAAGACTTAATCAATTCTGCTTAACATTATCTTATTTACCTGTTACACTGTAGGACATATAATTACTGATCTAACAAAGGGGAGAAATTGGAACAAAATAATCTACAAATCAATAAATAAAGCATTATTTTCATTCATGTGTCACTGGCATTATTAGTGAGCTTTGATAAGCTTTACAACTGCATAATCCTTGCATTATTGTGTTGCTGACCTGGAAACTGAAAAGGGCTGCTGCAGATTGTAGTTCAGCAACTTCAGGTTGGTGGGGGGATGAGGTTATGTAGTTAGAACTTCACTACTCAGTATTACTCAGGTAATAATATTTACTATTCATTCACAATGAATGAATGGACTAAATATTTTCACTTGCATCTAAAAATGGTATACACCTATTCTGGCAATATCTTTGTCCTGCTATTATGATACTGCTACTTTATCTCATACCGATCCCACAAGTAAGGCACTATTAATCTTTCTTAGTTATACCAGTATAAGAATACTGTTTTCCCTTGTAAGCTATCAGCCTCCAAGGACAAAGTATGTAAGATATGTTTCTCACTGGCTGGCAGGAAAGGTAGAGCTGGAGGTATCAACTAATCAGATTGCTTAGAATAGGGCTGTCAAACTTGTGACCCGCAGGGCGGATGCATCACATGCTGGCCGTGCCCACGCCCAGTTTAGTGATGGGGGTGAGTTGCAATATGTTACATGACGACACCATGATGATGCAAGTTTGACACCACTGACTTAAAACATGTTATTACAGGCAAAATCAGAATAACACTACTCAGCAGTTCATCAGAAGACAAGCAGGGAAAAAAAAGGACAGGGAGTACCAAGACAGACAACATTTTTCTGCCAGTAAAGTATTTTGACAATTCCAGATGCATAGATAGCACTTTAATTCAACAGTGAGGAAAGGTCCTAAACTACTGGATATATGGTTATATTATAAATATTATAAATATTTCACTTTTAATTATATGATTGCAATCAAGATTCAAGGACGAAAGTCACCTTGTAGGAGAAATAAGCATCATAAAAATATAATAAATACATAGAATGCGATTTAAATGAAAATTGTGTTTAGTTTAAGAATATCTTATCTGTGAGTAAGATTCATTCCATTTCATAGATATTTTTTAAACCTGCACAGCTACACATCCATCTGTCTTTTATCAAGTGAGGGCAAGTGAGACACAGGAAGGAAAAGATATGAATTTGCAGCCTTTCATTTCTAAAAAAAACCCACCAAAAACCAGTTATTTACTTTGAAATGAAATATTTCTATCCATAGCAAGAAAAACTGTCACAACAGGCTTCTGTGCTCATATAAGTAGAGTATGTAACAGTTGGTAGGCAACTTCAAGGCATCTATGGCTCCTTCTTGTGACTCTATAGCTTCCCATTTTAATTTGGATTGGACAGTGCTCTAGACAGAAGCGGCTTTCAAAAGGACAACTTTTTAAAAGTAAAGAGTTTTTTGGTTAGAATTCTGTAGCCTCTGTAACACCCCTCCAAGGGACTCTTGGTTCAGCTCTCAGTTAATAAAAATTTGAAGGAAGTTAAGCATCTTCTCACTTGCCTTTTAAAACACAACTGCTCTTGGGTCTTGCTCTTGTAGGATGGTTTCTTTTTGCTGCAGCAGCTTTTCTTCTATATTTTTGTTTAGTGAAATGCTAGGGTTTAGGTGTTTAAGCTGTCTAGAAGATAGTTTAAAATAATACATAATAGGCTGTTTTAAAGATGCATTGATGCTTTGATGAGAGTAGCATTATTCTATTTCTTATCATTTTAAGGTCTATTTTGCTATCTAACAAACAGCATAGCTTGTATTGAAGAAAAGAAAATAATAGGCCGGGTAAACAAGGGGTCAGGAACGATAATTAATAACAGTGCAGATGTGTTGCAAACAAAAGGTATTAGGTTCAGCCCTCACCATTTCAGATAAAGCGAAAATCCCTTCCATGACACATGACTCATAATATATCCAGTTCAATCTGAATAATTAATAGAAGTGAGGCCAAACCATAGGCCGTTTTGTTCCATGTAGTATTTAGTTTCATATAGATTTTGTATAATGTCCTTTGAAAAAACTCATTCAGTGCCTTGTAACATTTACTTGTGTGACACGATCATGTTAATTGTTATTTTCTGTTTCAGGGCAGTGTTTGAACCCCTGAATGGGACCAGAGGAATAGAAGTGAGAATGTATTAACCAGCTTGCAGAGACTTCTGATTGATTTAATAATTCATTCATTCATTAGATGTCTGGGCCTATAAGGGATGAGTGGCATGCAAAGAACAAAACAGTAACCATATATGTTATGTTAGTCATGTGTTATGCAAGAGATTTTCACCTTATCTGGAAATTGGTGAGACTGAACCCAAGACATTGCAATGCATCTGCACTGTTATTATTAATTATTATCATTAAAGCCAATCCAATACTGCTAGATTGTCTAAGTCCAATTTCATTTTTCTATTTATTATTTTTGTTTACTTGCTAAAACTTCTACCTCATAATGAATTTGTTTGAGTTATCCTATAAAATTGCCCCATAGATTCTTCTTTTTTTTTTGTAACTTCTTTCCTCTCCTTTTTCATCTTTACAAATCTTCTTATCGTCTTGCATCAAAGCAACTGCTTTTAACAGATTTGAGAGATTCAAATACCTGCTTTTCCATCTGTTCAAAAATGTTTTGTGATATTTCTGGATTAGTTTCCCTTTATGTAGGTTGTTTTAATGACTCTCTCCTTCCCTCATGATGCTTTGCAGCTTTCTGATGGTCACTATTCTTATATTTATAATTCAGAAGTAAATCATTACAATTTTCCCTCTTGCTTTTGCTTAAGACTTTGTTCCAATATTTCTTTACATAATTTTTAATATGCAATCCATCTCCTATTATCTATTCTCTTGCAAATTCTATCATTTATCTTTTCCCTTTGATGTCAATTGACATTCCCAGGAAGGTCTGGTCTGTTTATTTGATTAATTCCAAATCATGCCAAAACACTTTTGCAGAATATTAATTAATCTTTCAAATGTATACAATGCCCTTTATCTGTTTATAGCTTTCTAGTTCAAAGTCTCATTAAGAAGCTCTTTGCTGTTCTTTTAAAGTCTTTTAAAACAATTATTTTCTCTTTGTTTTAATTTCTATAATTTGGAATGAAATTTAACTCACCCAGAGGCTGTTTTCGTTGTCCCTTTTTAAAAAATGTTTTAAAAATGTTTTTTTTAAAAAACTTCTTTTCAATTATAAATTGAGTGAAGGCTTGGTCAGACTCAGAATCCTTAAAAGGGTACCTTAATTCCCTCCCTCTCTACTCCTGAAAAAAAAAGCAAAAGTCATCAATCTTGTGATCTCCTAACAAAAGGTAGCAATCTGTGGTGCAGGTGCACAAGCTCTCCATGTTTCCTTCATGAAAGACTTTGCTGCAGTGCCATTTCCATCTTTCAGAGGTATTGAGTCGGACATAGAACCTCATCCAGATGCCCACAAAAAAATTATTTTGGACCTAAAGAGCTAGATAACTAGAATATGATTATAATTACAGCAAATTAAAAAGATGGGAATCCTAGAAATATTGATAATGTAGATTTTTGTAGCAGCTCATAGTAAGACCCTTGTGGGAACTCTATTCACATCTCTTGCACTCTCCACTATCGTGTAGTCTAACCTACTCAGGTACTTAATGGGATTGCAAAGCATTTGAATCAGAGGTGTATTCAGCAGGTCTGACTAGTTCTGGAGAATCGGTAGCAGAAATTTTGAGTAATTTGGAGAACCGGTAAATACCACCTCTGACTGGCCCCACCCCTATCTATTCTCTGCCTCACAAGTATCAGCAGATCAGGAGGAATAGGGATTTTGCAGTACCTTCCCCTGGAGTGGGAGGGAATGGAGATTTACAGCATCCTTCCCCTGCCACGCCCACTAAGCCACACCCACCAAGCCATGCCACGCCAACAAGCTACGCCCACAGAACCGGAATATATTTTTTTAATCCCACCACTGATTGGAATGCGGAAATGTACAGAGCATGTTAGCTTAAGCAAAGCACATCTTTTTGAAGTGTTGACAAAATCATAATCCTTTAAAAGGCCCAGGGAGCTATTTCAGAGGTTGTTTATATTTATGTGCATTACACAAAAATGCTTTAACATTTTGGGCAAAAGTGCTTTGCTAAGCCACTTTTTCTATATTTTGTATAGTTTGCATATTCTTAGTGTTAGTATATATACAGGAGGTGGATCTCAACTTTAACAGTGTCTTAAATGTGGGTTGCAGCTTCAGGATGTTTACATTATTCAAAATTTGTCATTTGTCTCCATATAGCTACTTTTTACTTTTTCCAGCAGTTTGCATCCATCATTAACTATGATTCCTTCTGCTCCTATCATTTATTTTACCCATTCATATGGCTATTGCCTAGTTCACACATAGCTCAAGCCATAACATCATTTTTTGCTTTCAGTGAAGTGTGAGGGAAAGAAAGGTAATTCAAGGTTTAAATATTTATAAGCAAGCTCCCTATGAAGCTCAGAATATCCTTGAAATCTCTTTGTTTTACTATGTATTCTTTAAATAAAATTTACCGACTGTAATTCCTCTTCCAATGTATGAAATTAAATACATGCTGCAGATTTATGCCCAATCTATTCTGTTATTACATTTAGAAGCTTCTGTATGACTAAATGATTAGTTCTACCTTCTTCCTTGTCCACTCTATACGGGTAGCAGAGTGAAGTCTGAAAGGATTTATTATCTTATCTATTGATAACAACAGTCTAAGAGTCCCAGGTATGATCTTTGCATTTACAAGAAACTCATGGACAGGGGCTGAGGGAATTAGATAAATTTGTAAAAGATATTCTGTTAATGGCTCTGTGGTTTGTCTGCTAAATGATTTTTATATTTATCCCAAATGCCTGGAAATATAGAGATGATGGCCAGTATTATACAATATGGGAAATCTGTCACCCCTCCAGTTGTTGGTGAATTACAACTCCCAGCAGTTGTAGCTAACATTGTTGGCGAAAATGCTAGGAGTTATATGGATATATGGAGGATCATAGCTTTGCCAGATCCATTATGCTTACAATCTCTCAGAAGCAACTAGTTGTCTGCTGTCTGGCTGGAGGGTGTGTGTGTTGGTAATAAGTATTAGTTCTCCTTATCTAATTGATGGGCTTTGTCTCTGATCTAGCAAAGTAATTACTAGATTTGGGTGAAAAGAGAAGGAATGTTTATCTTGCGCGAAGCTTGAGAACAGTGCAAGGTAAATGTTGAGGCCATAATAAAGATTCATCTATATTTTCAGCCTCCGGCTTTTTATCAGAATGTGAAGAAAGCAGGAACCAAAAATCCAATAACACATTGCAAGCAATGTTCTGGGATGATGATTGAAAACAATCTTATTAACATCCAAGAAAAGTAAAAATCAATTGTATTCTACCCCAAATTCTATGAAACTCTGAAAATTGAGTCATCAACATCCAGTCCAATCTGAATAATTAAATAGGAGTGAGGCCAAACTATACGTAATTTTGTTCCATATACTATTTAATTAATATCGATTTTGTATAATGTCTTTTTTAAAAAAACATTCAAGTGCTTTATAACAGTTACTGAGGATATTATCATTTTAATTATTACTTTCTGGTTTCAGGCTAGTGATTGAACTCCACAATGGGACCAGCAGAATAGAAGTGAATATCTAACCAACTTGCAGAGAGTTCTGATTAATTTAATAAGCTAATCCATTCATTAAGTGACTGGGCCTATGCGAGAGGAGTGGAACAAAAACGTAACCACAGGTTAAAGCTACGCTAAATCTTTAGTCTACTCAGCTAAAGGAAAAAGAAAATACATTACTGGTAGTTAAATAAAGAGGTGTTGATGACTGGAAGCATCTTAATAAGAAAGGTACAGACATTTTTTTGTTTAATTTGTTAAGCAGGATGAACAAGTAGTATTGTTTTATCTTTATATGGCTGAGAAGGGGGGTAGACGTGGACAATTATGTGTTCAAAAACAGATTGGTGGAAAGTTACATAATCTTAATCTCATTCTGGATCTCCCTTCTGTGGAAATGAACATCATTTTCATACACTAAGAAATTAAAGCCCTGCGGTACCCTGCTTGACCTGGTTCATTGGCTCTCCATGTCAGCTGGACTCAGTGGTGGGTTTCAAAAATTGTTCGAAACCTACTGTGTGTGTGTGGCCTCCTTTGTGAGAGTGGCTTGCTGCCCATGTGACCGGATGGGAGTGGCTTGCCACCCATATGAAGATGCCAATGACACTTGTCAGAAACCACCTTAAATTACCTCACACACAGCACTGGCATGCAGCAACTTTTTTAAAAAAAAGGCATCTATTTGGTTTGCGTTAAAACAACTTCAACACACGCAATGTTCTGATTGCACCACAATGCAGTAGTCATTACCTTACCTTTCACAGAGGCACTGAGTTTATAAATATGAGCATGATAGTGTAGAATAATCATATCCAAGAACCAGTGGTGGGTTTCAAAAATTTTTGGAACTCTTCTGTAGTGTGGCCTGCTTTCCCGGGTCCACTGTTGGAACCTCTTCTAACCGGTTTGGTAGATTTGACGAACCGGTTCTACCGAATAGGTGCAAAATGGTAGGAACCCACCTCTGGCTGGACTTAATGAAAGGTCTGGGCTGTCCGGGTTCAGAAAAGCAAGAGGCCTGGCAATCTGGTCAGTCCAGATTTGTCCTTAAGAAGCCCATGATTAATACTGAAGCCAAGGTATAACCATTTCAAGTCCTGACAACCCAACAAACCCAAAGTGAATTTTTCATAGTTCACTAAAAAACAGTTATTTGCATGTTACCAAACTCCTGATTTGGAATCTTAGAGATGTTGTCTAAGAAAACAACGATAATTTGTATATTACAAATTAGCTTTTGATCAGTGCCAAATAACTCGTCTTGAATCTGACTTATTCTTGCACTCAGTTCAAAAATGACCTAAAATATAGTAATACCATATTGTATCCAGAATGCAAATTTAATTAAGCTCCATGATTTTACCCTGAGAGATTGAGATTGCTAACTAACTATATTAAATTCTGTCTTTGGTGTTTGATCTGTGACTTCACATATTCAGGAATCCCTCCGGAGAGATGCTTCACATATTAAAACTGGGTTTCTTTCCTTTTAATACCTCCTATGCCTCAGAATTACATATGTACAAACCTTCATAATAGCCATCAGAACGTATGAAAGAATAATATAAATGGCTGTCTATCTCTGGATGCAAACTGGTTCATTTCCCTGCACTCCATTGTTTAGTACCCAGAAGATGGATTACAATGATGAATTTGTCCCCTAATTACTATGGATGAATGATATTTTTTAAAATACACTTGGAGTAACACGTCAAGGTGGAAGTCAGGTGAGCAAGGTTTTCAAACAATCTCAATACAGCTAATGAAATGACACTTTTTTTTCTTCTGAACTTTTAAAAATCTGGGTTGGATATTTATTCTCTTCTTTACAGCTCTTGGTTTTGTGAATTTCTTTTCAATCAGCCGCTCCACTGCCTTACTCTCTCTTACATACACAAAACGGAAGCTGAGCTATTCTGGGGGTAACCCCATTAACCTCACTAGTATCTGTGCTCATGAGCAGATAATGCATACAGATATTTTATGCATAACAGACTGAATAGTGTCTGATGAGGTGAATTTAGGAGCCTTGCTCCTGCTGATAAACATTTTTCAAAAGTGCAGGGATGCAATTTTGCTTCGAGAATGCCAATTGTCTTATCAAGTCAAAGAGGCTTTCCTGTTTAAGGAAGTTGTGTGATTAGTTTCCCATTCACCCCCTCTCCTCCTATTTTGCCTTCAGCCTAGGTATAACTGCTGACATAAGGATAGAATGCAGAGGTTTTTAAAAAAAAACAGTATTGAAAGCTTCATGGTAGTGACCCCTTTTGTTTGCTCTGGGTGTATCACAGTATCAGATACTGTGATGTTACTGATAAAAATCAGCATTTGTCACTGAGCACATAACATTCCAGTGGGTTTCCTGCCTTTGTAATAGGTCAGTTTGCATCTGCACAAATGGCTGTGAGTAGGATAAATAAACTTAGGTTGTTCCTTGGATTGAGTTTATGGGATGTTTTCTAGACTTACAGAAATTATATACTTCGTACAATGTGACAAGGATTCAGACTGAAAGACAGGAAACAGTCATGCCAAAGTATACAACCTACCTGAGAGGTAGTCTTAAAATCAAACTTAAATACAGGTACTGTAAATACAGGTACTGTAAATTACACACGGAAACTTTGAACCTGTTGTGTTTTGATTGATCCCTTCTTGTTGCTAGCTTTGTTATTAATGCCTCATTTTTGCAGATACCTCTTCAAATGCATATTGTTTCTATTACTGAAGAGAATCAAGCAAATTAACCTCCTGGGGCCTGCGAACAAAGCAAGACAGATGTTATTTCTTCTAACAAGATTATGTATTTAATTCAGACTAGAGTTTGTTTTTATCATGTAATTGCTGAAGCAACCTGCAAAAGACTGAGCTTACATTGGGGGTGGCTTGTTACACAGAGCCTTGTTATCTCTTCAACTTTGGCAGTTTTGCAACAGACATGTGCATCATAATTGAATCCCCCATCACAGGTGGCTTTTTATGCAAACTTTGTGATTTATTTTTCTGGCTGAAAATGAACCAGCTGCTATTTTGGGATTTTGAAAAACAGGACTTGTAACCTATATGAAGAATAAATCCTGTTTTCTATAAAGACAAAATGGCAGCCAATTTGAGGGGAAAAACCAGACAATGTGATTAAAGAACTATGTGCAATGGGAGATGAGGCCAGTGCAGGACAAGAGAGGATAAGGAAAATGACAATAAACCTGCATGTGCCAGCATGTTTTTAGTCTCACTTTTCCTACACTTTCAGAAAACTCTTTCCACGTGGACAAGGATGGGTTGTTGCCTAAAGCTCATTTACATTATTAGAGTCATTAGAGCAGATTCCTTTCATTACCAGAAAATAAGAATTATCTTTATAAGGAAATTTAGGATTTAGAAGGGCATTTCTGTTACTTCCCAGTAACAGGGGAAGCAAATGATGTCAGGCCTGTCATGATGTTATTGCTTAAATGGTTTAATGTCTATAATCTGTGTCAATGAAATGACATAATTTGCATCATTTATGTCAGGATGCTTGTGGCGTCCTTCTCTTTAAAGATCCAAAGGATTGGGAAGTATTTGCATTGCCATTCATAGCAATTCTATGCAACAGCATCACACGCCAGAGAGAATCTGCATCATCATTGCTGGGGGAAGCAATCATGCATTACGCTGATCCTTCCCTGGGGTTTTTAATATTTGATTCTGCTACCTTGCCTTGCTCAGGTCTCATGCTGTCTATCCATGAGAACTGCTCAAGCCTTCTCATAAGACACCTGGGGAGATAATGCAGGAAATGAAACCCTCGGAGAGAAGGGATATAATGACAATGGGCTTCAGCTGAAGACAGCAGGAAGCTTTTTGATTAGGATCAGCTGGCATCACACTGATGTGTTGTACTTTCAAGCAGACAGAAGGCAAGGGAATGAGTTACTGATTAGGTGTTATTTTGATTGGGAAGGCAGAGCACACAGTCATTTGGAGCAGAAGTGGAGGAAGAGGCAGTGGAGGGGGAGGTAATGAAAAATAAATCAAAATCAAGAGGGAAAAAGCTTAAGCGGGGAGACTCAGAATATCATTTTACCCAGCTCCACCTTTGTGTTGCCAAAATTAATGTCTGTTTATTATTTACAACCAGAGGCTAAAATGGTTGACTTATGCTGACTTGCTGAATTGTTCTCAAGGAGAGTTTAACTTAAAAATGAGAAAAATTGGAGTTGGAAGATTTTACATAGCATGGCTTTCCTTATTGTTCAGCTAATGAAAAGATTCAAGTTGGATAAGAAGAATTACGAATTTGAAAAGGATAAAACTTAATTTGATTAGAGGTCTACAAATGTTGGTCATATTCTTGCTAAGTTGATGTATACATTTTTAACTGAAAATGGAAATGAAAGGTGAACAAGTTCGTTTTATTTATATTTTCTATTTCTGAAGCACCCATATCCCTCAGGAGCTCTGGCTGGTGGTGTACAGTATAATGAGTACATAAACAGCATAAAATTAAAATATTACAATTAATTTAATATTATTTTAATTATAAAATTATGACATAAAATTTCAAAAACATAAAAAATCAAGATGGGCATTTAGCACTAGTTAATGTAAATGTGGGAGGGGGAAGTACTCATGGGCTGTCCGCACAATTATGGGGTCCTCTTTGCCCTTCCCACAAGGCCGTAGAGCCAAGTTTTGACCCCTTTGTGGAAGTCCAGGAAGGACCATTTCAAATCTGGGATCAAGATGTTCCATAATATGTGGGGGCAGAGGAGGCTTCCTTCCCAGGGCCCCCATCCCCACTTGAAATTATTTGACAGAGTATGCAGCATACCTTCCCTGCCTCAAGTGGGATGGGCTGATGTGATGGGGCAAAGACAGGTAGCATAGCCCTTTAAAGCTTATATGATAAAATGAACAACAAAACAAGATATTTATTTATTTGCATTTCACCTTTATTTTTACAAATAACTTACGGTGGCAGACGTATCCATCTTGCTCCTCCGATTTTCCCCACAACAACTATCCTATGAGGTGAGTTCTACTGAGAGAGAGTGATTGACCCAAAGTCACCCAGCTGACTTTCATGACTAAGGCAGACCTACAACTCATGGTCTCCTCCATGATTATGTGGAGGAAAGGATTGAAATTTGCATTATAATGAGATAACTTTTATAAATTGTTATAAGATTTTTTCTAAACTTTTATTCTCTTTATTTTTTAGATAGAATACATTAGATAGAATACATTGGATGATTTAATCTCAGTGCTGCCTAAGTTGGCATTTGATCTTTTGATCACAGTTGAAAATGCCAGAAAATACAAGTTGGATATAATAATTACGGTAGTATTGGCTCCCGCACCTGACTGTTTCCACAATATATGATGTAACATACAATAGAGTTGGAACAGACCATTTAGGCTATGGAATTCAACTTAGTCCGCAGCAATGTGATTCAAATTAAAGTGTCCATGATGGATGGTCATCTTGTTTCTGCTTGAATACACCTAGCTCACCTCTTCTTGGACTAATTGGTTTCACTAGAGAACACCTGGTAAGATTGATTTTTTTAACATTCAACTGGGATATACCTTCCAGGAACTTAAATTCATTCTCATGCATCCTGAACACTAAAGTGATAGAAGGCAATCCTTGATCTTCTGTGTGACATCTTTTCAATAATTTCTTCCTTTTTTCTGAATCTTTCATGAAGTGGGTGCCCAGAATGCAGACTTTTGAGAACAGGTCTAACCAATATAGAATGAAATAGAATCTTTAGTCATACATATGTCATTTCTGTTCTGTGCATATTTTATAATCTGAAAGGAATGTATTTCATTTGGCCTTTCAGAACCAGGTATCTTCAAATTGTGATGGCTTACTGGAGAATTATATGGTTTCAAATCACTTTGCTTCTTTCTATGAAATGAATTGCAATTCTGATTAAGCAGGGCTGTTATATCAAATGGCTTCTAGTAATAAAATCAACCAGATTTTTTCTCATGTAATGTCCTATGCCACTGAAAGTAAGCCAATATGAGCCATGGTGGTTGCAGTGGTTTAGAGTGCAGTACTACAGTCTACTTTTGCTGACTGCAGGCCTGCCTGCAATTTGGCAGTTCAAATCTCACCAGGCTAAGGTTGACTCAGTCTTCCATTTTTCTGTGGGGGTAAAATGAGGACCCAAATGGTTGGGGGCAATATGCTGACTCTGTAAAACTGCTTAGAGAAGGCTATAAAGCACTGTACAGTGGTATATAAGTCTAAGTGCTATTGCGATTGCAAATATGAATAAGATGTAGACTTGCCACAGTATTTTTTGCTACCTCCCTATGTTTTACACACTTCATACAGAAATGGAATGTATACAGGAATGAACCACATGTAATGTATAACTGGCTATAGATTTCCACAAAAGACAAACCTACCTTACTAGCAACTGACTCAGGCCTGTTGATGGCCAAATATGACATTGATGATGGCACGGTTTCACAGCTGTCTTCTCAGTAGGCCTAGGATACAGTTTTGTGAGCTATTAAGTAAGGATGATAGTTGCTTTACAATATTCAAATACATTTTGCCTGCACCTTAAAGCATCACATACCACCCACAGTGTAGGAGAGAAAGTGCATTGAAAATACTTTCAAAGCAATCACTGCTAACTTTTCAAGAAAAAAATGGTGCCATCCAAAGAAAAAGACCATTTTGAAACAGCAGTGACAAATCTAATGTCTTCCACAGTTGCTGAACCACATTATTCACCACCAATAGTACTTGGTAATCTTTATTATATACAGGTAAGAGTTTTCTTAGCATTTTTTTCTTGACACAGTGCTTTTGGAGATATATTTTTTGCTACAGGCTTTGACCTTGTATGTACTGTATGTGTGTAGTATAGTACACACACACACACACACACACACACACACATATGTACATAAATACTGAGATAGTAGGTAAAGCACACAGATAGGCTCCTTCATGGCCCATTTGATTATAGTATTCTCATGGTACATAGGCTATGAAGATCTCAGATCGACATCTGTTATTGGAACCATAGTACTATTTCTTCTATCCAGTAGCACTTGCAGCAAAAACATGATGCCAAAATCATATTTACCAATACAACTTTTAGTGCAGCCAACGAATGCACTTAAATATGGCAGCAGAGAAGATTTTGGAGGATTTTGATACTTTTAGTTATTTTCAATACTGTAGTCAACTTTCTTCACCTAGCTTCCCATCAAAGCAACCTTTCAGGGTTTTGTTATGCAACCACCACACAAATGCACCTAAATATGTATACTGAAAAACTTGGATGAACACTAGCAATTTATTATAACTCCTTTCTGACTGGTGGTAGGAGGAGATTTTATTACTTTATAGCTGGCAGTAACTCATGGGGCACGGAACTGATTGGATTACCCTCTTTGCACATATGTATTAGTCAGCTAGAAGGAAAGAATGTGACAATTGCTTGCTTTATATATATTTTAAAAAAATATTCTCTAAATTTCAAAGCTGTAAAAAATGAAGATGGTTGCAGGTTTCAAACTTTTTGTGAGGGATTTGGAGAATGGCAACGCCAGTCATGTAGAAATGTCCTGAGTTCAAATGTTACTAGCATTAACTAGTTCTGGAAACTTATGCTATTTCTTGTGAAATTCTTCAAACCTACATATAGCCCTGTTCGATATGCACAGTGTAAGGGAACTACATGGCACAAGGTGCAACTCAACTGTGGAAAGTCACCCCTCCTAGAAGAATGAAATATTTTGAGATATATTTAAAAATTTGAACAATTTGAAGAGACACTTGTTCAGCAGGCTGAGGCCAAGAGGCTGTCCTGGAACCAGTGAAATCTGGGGGCTAGGCAGGGGACATAATGTATCTGCTCTCAGTGTGGAAGGGATTGACACTCCCGAATTGGACTTTTTAGCCACACCAGATGCTGCATTAGGACCTCTTTCCAGAGCACGATACCATAGTCTTTTGAGACTGAAGGATGCCAACAATTTTTTTTAAAGGCAGAATATAGTTCCCCTAAAAGAGAAATGAAAATCTTAAGGGAGATAGAAACTCAGCCCCAGTTTCCTGCCTCCAGCAGAGACTATTTGGTGCCCATTAAGAAGGACTGGGCCAGTCTATCTACAAGACAAAAGATCTTCAGTTCCAGGGTGATGGGATTAAGATAGGACTCTAGGACATAATAGGATTATCTATCAGCACATGGCCCAATCACCTGGGGACATTGCATACCTTCCAGGCTTCAACCAAACTTGATTCAGACAAAAATGACCCCACATGGGCCCATGGGAGTCAGACTACAGCCAATAGAATACATTTCTTGCAAAGGAACAGGTAGCTCAAGAGCAAGGCCAAGTGAAGGGTAAATAACCCTCATTCTCTACTCCATATGTACAGCTGCCCAGGACCTCAAACCCATGTGGTCTTGTGCATCAATAAACCATCTTTCCAATGAGCCTCCATGTTGCCAGTGTCTTTTTCCCCGCTTGAAACTGAACCAGATGGATATTTTTTCAACACAACTAATATTCAAAGGAATGGTAACGCCAAAGAAATACAATTATTTCTTAATATGTATTGTTTATACATATTTACATCACTTCCCATAAGTGATAGAGCACAGTATACAAATAATAAATAAACATAATAAATCTTCCTAAAATAAAGTAGAATATAATCCATATGTGAAATACTACTAAAAGACATTGCAACTTAAAATATGTGACCAGTCATTTCAGTCTTTCCTTCTCCTTTTGAGAAATAAATGGCTCTCACAAGAGATAAACCATTTTTTAAAAAAAATCTCAAAGTATGTGATATTTGAAGTTTGAATTACAAAATGCATGCTATGCTCTTGGCAGACCACAAATAATACTGGCCTCCTATAATTAGCAATTACAGGAGAGAGAGAGACAGCTTTCATGTTATGAAGCAGCTCCCAAGAAATTAATAAAAAAAAGTAAATCTTGATCCCAGTTTGATATTACACTGCCTGCTTGGCACAGAAATAGAAAAATGAGGGACTGAGGCTTCTAAATCAGACAAAAGAAATTAAATACTCCAGTTAAATGTTAGGCTAGAAAACCAGAATCCTGAAGCAAACACCCCTTTTCCTTTGTCCCTGGACCTTCCTTGGCCTCTGGGGGAAATCCAGCAATTTACCACAGTTGTTATTAAAATGGCACTCCTTAGTTCAGGTACAGTTTCCTCTTTTTCTCTGTCCCTGGAGTTCTGCTTTTGTCTTCAAAGAACTCAAGTGTCTTAAATCTGAAAGTTGGAAGAATCTGCCTTTTGCGTATGTGATAGAGCATTTCTCCTTCTGAATATTGATTGAAACTCAGATGCTGTTTGAAATTTAGACTGGCAGAGGCTGCAATACAGGCTAAGTATTCCTAACAAATACTTTAACAAAACTAAATACTTTAATATAACTAAAACAATCAGTCCCAAGTTAGCTCATCAAATGCAGGTTTTATATCCTTATATCATACTTTTTGAGACATTCACGATATCTCGTTATATTTAATATAAGAGTTTCAAGTTAACATTTTTTGTTAAGTTATAAAGTATTATAAAATGCAAAAAACAAAAGTAAATAAAACAACAGTGAGGGGGGAGGGGGAAAGGGGAAAGAAAAGTGAGGAAAGATAGGGAAAAGAAAAGAAAAAGAAGCATTGACTTCTGACTCTCTGTTGCAATAGAATAAGGCATTAGCATCAAATCACAGCTTTTTGCTTTTCCATAATAGTATGAACAAATCATTTCTATAAAGAAAATGAAAATAGTATCTTTGACCATGTGCCAATCTTGTTTCTCCAATTAGTGAACTCAATAGCCTTCCTACCTTAGAAGTAGGAGGGAAGGTAAGAAACAAAAGCTTACCTTGAACAAGTACTAGAATATTTAAAAATTAAGAAATACAGTAGATGCATATGCATGTTATTCTTTAGATAAGTTTAAAAGCTGTCAATTATAATCTATGTTGTGAAATTATATTAAATTCATCAAGTTGGCTAAACCACTCTAATATGATCTCAAAATGTATCTTATGAAATGAAAATACATGGAGGAAGATGAAGAAACCTTTTCAATCTCTGAACTGTAAAAGCTATTGAAGAAATGTATTATTTAAACTTGTGCTAAAAATATTTAGCTGAATTTCTTTTAGCTGATTTTTCTATGCACTTGGAGAACTATAGTATATACTATGAATAGGAAAATAGAACAGTACGGTGCCATCCAGCCTCAACAGCTTTTTAAAATAAGCATCTTTTAGACAAGGCAGAGAGAGATGAAAGCATATGAATATAATTTGTCAAGTGAATGATTGTGCTCAAAGTTTTTTGAAAATTAAAGGTGCTGCTGCAGTGGGGCAAGTCAGAAGTTAAAGTAGGGCTATCAGATCTGGCCCAAAAAATTATGGATGATCACTGGATGGAAGCAAAGATTTAGACCTTTCTGTGTTACTTTTCTGCCATCTCATGGTTTTCTGGAGTTTTGCAGCTCAAATATAGTAGCTCAAATATCCCTTCAAGACTGTCAGGTAGAATTTGAGTATAAAAATCTGCATTCTATATATATATTTTTAACAGTAGTAGCACATGAAATGAAACAGCAATTTAATGAAAAATCATCACTTCTGGGGTTGTCCTTCCACTAATGAATGGTGTATATTTGCCATTCTGTTGGGGTTTATGAAGCCTTAAATCACATTACTAATGAAGATGTATTTGGAAATTGAAAGGGTAGGGTTCAACAATCTTGGTTCTGCTTCCTTATTCAACTAATTTTGTTACCAAAGTGATAAGATAAGAGCCAATGAAGGTCTGTGTACTAACTCAACCAATCAGCATTATTAATATCCTAGCTGGTGGCAGCATCTGGCTAAATCAGAGCTCAAAATCTGATATCTCTAGTTAATAGGTGGGGAGGGTGCACATCTGGATCTATCTTTCACACTAGAGACACAAGTGATTTCTGTGATGCTGAATGCCAACTATGCCCCCTTGGTCAATTATAGCCTTTGCAACAATAATCCATGCCATAATAAACATCTTATTTCACTTACTACAAAATTCTGTGGCAAAGGCACTGACTAGAAATGTTATACTATTTTTCTTTTGATATTCACTGGCTCTCTTTTATCTCTGGTGCCAAGTCAAGATTTTAACTGGTAAGTCCTTCATGGCCTGGGACCATATTATCTGAAATAATGTTTCTTCCTGTATCTTCCTAGCCATACTTCCATAATATCTTTGGTGTTGTTTATGTCCAGGAATTCTCTAGCAATGTTGGACTTGGCTTGGTCTCAGATGGTCACAATTTCCCAGTTGAAATGATGGTTAATCTGTCATATTTTAACTGGGAAATTGTGACCATCCTAGACCAAATTGAAGATTCTGATTGTGATTTTGGCATCTCATTTTGTAGAATTTTCCATGCTTCATGGAATTTTTCTTTTTTGGATTTCAAGTCACCGAAGATGACCTACCATCAATTGTATGATCATAAGACAAATCACCACAACTGATGATTAAAAATGAATTGTCTTAGATGAGCCAAGAGAGTTAGGAAATGCTGGTGAGAGGCTCTGCTCCTACAATTATAAATGGTTGTGGCAAGCAGTAATAGTACTAATCCAGATATTTGAAACGTCATAGAATCCTTAAAGATTTGGCGTTTGGTTATACTAGCAACATTAAAAGCTTGGGATTTACAAATTTACAAGTTGATTTTCCTATATTACAAAATTCCTTTCTGCAGAAGCATTCATAACCGGTTTTAAAAACAAAAACAAGAAAGACTATCAACAACTTATCTAGTGTGGGATACCACTAAAATATTAATGCAGTTTTCACTGCTTCCTTGGCTGATATCCAGGAAACTATTTGTTCTCCAGGCTAGCCAGAATACATTCAAAAGTTTATTGATTTACCAAAGTGGCCACTTAATCAACTTTAATTTCTCAATTTATTCATTAGATTGTACACCAAACAGCTAAAACTCCAAAGGGACAATACACTCTTCTATTTTTGATGGAATTTGCTCAGATATCTTGTCTTTCTCTGTCCCAAAACATTACCTTAGCACTTAAACAACAGCAGAAGAGGGGTTTGCCTTGTCTCTTTAGATGCTTTTGAATCATTTTCAAGTAAGTCATATTCGCAGTTCCTGGGAAGTCTGCCATTTGGAGATCATGTGCCAACTGCAAAAAAAAAGTTTAAAATGAACTAGCTGCTGGAAGCAAAGTTTTGAGTCTAAGAAACTAACTGTCCCTTGAGAAACTTTGTGAAAATATGCCATGGATGTCAGACAATATCAAAAGCAATCAAAAGGAGGCATTGTAGATGCTGGAACAGCAAAGGCACATCTGGGAATTTCCCAGGAAAGATTGCTATGGCTGTCTGCCCAATGGCTCATCAGCCGCAGTCACAACTGATGAATGTTCTATACATGGCCTTTATTGGAATGCTAATACATACCACCAATGCTTTGCTGCCTGCCTGGACTGAGCTGCATGTGAGCAATGGCCCTTCAAAAAAAACCCTCAAAGCTTGTCCTGGAACCTGTTTCAAGGACAGAGTGAGCAGCATTTGGCAAGTTTTATGGCCATATGTGAGCATACATACCATCTTTGCAGGACACATGCAAAGAATGAATTGCTCAGAGATTAGAAATGCAATCTGTGTAAATGGCTTGGTACCAACTAAGTCAAGAAATGCAAATTTTTATGACAGAAAAGATTTACATCAAAATGTACCTGTGTGGCAATTATTTTGGTGCTAAGCAATTTTTGGTGGCTCTGGTTTTGAGGAATATGTTTGAGCCTTTTTGTTATAACAAGGGGAAATGTCATCAGAAATCTGATATTAGTCTTTCAGGTTAATTATATGTTGTTATCAATTTTACTTTGCTTTTGCTAAATGGTATCAATTTCATTGCCAAGAATATCTTAAAACAGTTGAATAAGATGAATTTAGGACCAATTTATGGTACAATATACCAGCGGAAATAATTTGGGTTTCTTGATCTTTGCTGATAAACTATTAAATATACATACATACATACATACATACATACATACATATGTATATTTATATATATATGTAATGTATATGTATATGTGTATATAATATATATGTATATGTATATGTATATGTATATGTATATGTGTATGTGTATGTGTATGTATGTGTATGTGTATGTGTATGTGTATGTGTATGGTGTGTGTGTGTGGTGTGTGGTGTGTGTGTGTATATATATATGATATTATGTATATGTATATGTATATGTGTATATAACATATATATGTATATGTATATGTATATGTATATGATGTATATGTGTATATGTAGATGAATATGTAAATGTAAATGTAATTCATTCAGGAAGTCCAGAACTGTGACAACAATTAACCCACTCAAAGATAAGACAGGTGTGCTCTTATTTCAAAATTAGAAGGCATTTTATTAGATGTTTCTGAGATTCCTCTATGCAATTATGCCTTTCAGAAATGTCCAGATTATGGAACTGGATTCTTAAGACAAAGTTGTGTTCTCAGAATTTTCTTTTAACTCTCATATTTGAATCTTTCTGTTTTGACATTGCCTGAAGCAAAACAAAGGAACTTGGAAACAGGTAAGAACAGATCACAGAACAGATAATGAAGAGCTGTTGTATAACAGTATCAGTGGATAATGTTTCAAATTATTCTGGTTAAAATATAGTTGCAATTTGTGAAATTCTTATAGGTTTTTAAAAAAATATCCTGCCATTTCATTTTTCTAGATTTGTTGTAAAGTATTTTCTATGATCTTCACATTGATGTGTTCCTTTACGTGGGTACAGGGGTGGGCTATTGGGGGTTCGCACAGGTTCCGGTGATCCTCTAGCTAAGATTCTGCCCAGTTGGTGAACCCCCAAATGCCACCCCTGGCTGACTTTACCCACCCCACCCTGCCCCTCCTAGGAGTCTCCATGCAGTCCATTTTTCATGCAAGGTAAATGTAGGGCCTGCATGGAGGCTCAGGGAGGGGGAAAATGGGCCTACTGGAGGTTCCAGAAGACCAGAAATAGGCCTGTTTCCACCACCAAAACCACCACATCCCTGCCATGGTGCAGGAGGCCGACTAGGCCACACCCAACATGGTCGTGCCCTTCTGGAACTTTTGAAGCCCACCCCTGCATAGCTACAGTAGGTAGGTCTCGGTCTCGGTCTCTCTCTCTCTCTCTCTCTCTGTGCCTGTGTGTGTTGCTGGTTGTTGATTTGGTTGATTTATGTGGAATAAAGTATATGCTATTGCATCCTTCAGACTATTTCCCTTTGCAGTTTGATTTTTTTTAAATGTACCTAATGTTATAGGCATAGAAATCCAATATTTCCCTTTCATCTTCTTACTGTGACATTCCAATAAGGTTTTCTTGCTTAAGATGGTCATTTTAGATATAAAATTGGAGGATTATTTTATTTGTTTAAAGCTGTGCTGAAATGGACACAGCCCACCCAAAATAGCTTAATTAAGCATGAGCTAAAATTCCATTTATATTTTCTTCGTAGTATCTCATCAACATTTGTAGATTTCTATAGGGATACTGATAGAAGTTCAAAGAGACATATGCAATTTTTCCTTTCCTTTCCTTTCCTTTCCTTTCCTTTCCTTTCCTTTCTCTAACTGTAGGTTTACCAGGCTAATAACTGATCTACTGAACTGCACCCATACACAATGGATGCAATCATACAAAATATTTAAACTTTCTGAATTATTTCATCATTCTTGTTTTTTGCAGCCCTCTAATTCATACAACACACTTAACAACAAAAAACTAGCCCAGGTTAAAACTCTGCTTGGCATCTTGTAGAAGTGCCTCTCTAGGCCCTCAATCAATCTGTTTCAACATGTTTTGCAAACACAATTAATGTCCGGGTAGAGATTTAAATTGACTTTTCCCATTCTGTTCTGATATTCTACAGAGAATCATGTTGCTGTGGTTGTCATTTTATGAATGTCTAAATCATGTATTACTGAAAGATAGTATGTAAAGCTGCTTCTTTAAAATCTGAAACAGCTGGTTTTCTTTCCTTGGAAGAGGGCACTACTTATTGTCTATATTATCTTAAAAAGAATAATTTGTATTTTACAATAGCCTCATCCCACTATTGAAAGTGACTATATCATTCTACCTAATGGTAGAACCAGCCATTAGAATGAAGATTGATCAAGATAAAGAAACTATCAATCACTTGTGTCCAAGCAGCCAATAACTTCTATAGACAGATCTTGCTTAAAGTTTTCTGACTGATGTCCTTGGCAGTTTGTTTAATTTGAGCAAGCTAGCCATGACTTTTTTTTCCATTCCAGAAAACAGAACCAAGATAATGGTGAAAATAAGAAGAAATGCTGTGTATTACACTAGATATATGATTAGGCAGTAAATTTGCAACTACAATTCTCATCAATATTTGCTCCTTAAAAAAAATTGTAGTCAGTATTAATAGCCATATATTAATTCTCATAAATTGGAATACTATTTTTAAAACAAGGCTTCAAAAGTAGCACAGATTCAAATCAGCTTTGTTCCTTCTTGTTAAAATAT
Organism: Thamnophis elegans; assembly: GCF_009769535.1. Classification (NCBI taxonomy): domain Eukaryota; kingdom Metazoa; phylum Chordata; class Lepidosauria; order Squamata; family Natricidae; genus Thamnophis; species Thamnophis elegans. Next base: position 99,040,934 of record NC_045543.1, on the reverse strand, counting down.
TCCATACATGTTCATGGTACATTTGCTTATTTCACTGTTTAGTGTATTAAACAGAAACATGGACTGCCAAATGCAGGCATACCATTATGTTTTCGCTTGGTTATTTATTCTTGCATAGTGGGAAGGCACAAAGGTGTAAAATCTTGTGATCATGTGAAAAAAATACCCAGTTTCAATAATTATAAGCCAGGGGTCAGCAACCTTAAACACTAAAAGAGCTACACAGGTCCTACCTGGAAGCCCCACATTCAATTCCAACCAAAAGCCTAGTTCCCCACCATAGAGTCTCTCTTAGCGCGGCATCCTTTTTTCCTCTACCGGTCCTAACAGAAAGCCCTATCAATTATGGAGCTGACAGGGAGCCACAGCAGAGAGATGAAGAGCCACATGTGGTTCCAGAGCTGCGGATTGCTGACCCCTGAACTTTTTGTAACCTTTACAAGCCAAGTCCTACTACTGCAAATGATTATATAAAAGAAGTAGCCTTGTGATGAAACAAAACAGGTGAAAAGAATGTTGAGTTAAAACCAGTGGTGTAATTCAGTCGGTTCTATTCGGTTTGGGCAAACCATTAGTGGTGGTGGTGGGAAGCTCCGCCCAACCGCCTGTAGATCATCATGTCCCATTTTTTATGCTCTGCACATGTGCAGAAGGTCCTGTGCGTGTGCAGAGGTGGTGCATGTGCTCCCATTTGCAAATTGGTAGTGAAGGTAAATTGATTTCACTCCTGTTTAAAATAATCCACTATGTTTGGAGTTCAACTCTAAACCCCCTATTCATGTAGTGTAGAAATCCCACATTCCCAGAATATGATGTAATTGCTTTGAAAAACTTTTTCAAGAAGTTGTAAGGATTTTTAAAAACCCTCTTTTTCCTGGTGAACAATTTATTCTAGATTGAAATGTAGTAGTTCTCGCAAATAATCTATTTAGTATCAAGGGATACAGACAACATATGAGCTGTTGATTAAATGCTCACAATTTTGGCTTTAATTGCAATTAAGGTTTATTGAAATTCAAGGATATGTTAGTCAAAACTAAGGCCCATTTTTCTGAAACAACAGATGAAATAAAAATATGTACTCATCTGGATTTATATCACTTCAGAAAAGCATGTGCTCCTCCATACAAAATTGTAATATGTTTTAAACTAGATATTAGCCTTATCTTCTCTCTGATGTGCTAATTTATCGAGTTTGAGAATTAAAATTTTTAAAAAGAATTCAATTATGTCACCTCTTAGCATTGGGTTCTTTTCTACCTCTTCACTGACTGCTTATGGCAGGGGCTGTTATCAGTCACACTGTCTCTTTAAATTATATTATTATTATTCGCAACAACAGAATTGTATCACAGCGGCCAGTTGTTTCGCTGGATTTGGCATTGATTACTAGTCAGGCCGCACCCAAGGACCTCGGACGTCGTAATGCATTTTCGTAATATGCGTGCAGATCCAAGCAGTGCGACTTTTTGCATTTGACTGATGGTGATTTTGTCAATTTTTAACTGTTTTAAATGTAATTCCAGTGCTTTTGGAATAGCACCCAGTGTGCCAATTACCACTGGAATTACCACTGCTGGTTTGTGCCATAATCATTGAATTTTGATTTTTAAGTCCTGGTATTTTGAGATTTTTTATTCCTTCTCGTCGACCCTGCTATCACCTGGTATTGCGATGTCTATGATTGTAACCTTATTTTTCTCAACCAGTGTGATGTCTGGTGTATTATGCACCAGTAGTTGTCTGTTTGTATGTGAAAATCCCACAAGATCTTCACCATCCGATTTTCGGGGACTTTTTCAGGCTTATGTTCCCACCAGTTTGTTGCTGTTTTAATATTATAATTTTTGCACAAACTCCAATGGATCATTTGTGCTACTGAATTGTGCCACAATTTATAATCAGTCTGCACGATTTTTTTACAAAAGCTGAGTATGTGATCAACAGTTTCATCAGCTTCTTTGCAAAGTCTGCATTTGGCATCATCAGAGGATTTTTCGATTTTGGTCTTAATGGCATTTGTGCGGATAACTTGTTCTTGCGCAGCCAGGATTAGTGACTCTGTTTCTTTCTTTAATGTACCTGCTGTTAACCATAACCAAGTTTTTTCACTGTCCTTTATCTTTTATTTTTTCAGAAATTGGTCATGCAATGCTTTGTTCTGCCAACTCTCCATTCTTGATTTTATCACATCTTTTCTGTATTCTTGTTTCGTCTGTTGGACCTTCAATAGATTTTGTTCTTTACTTCGATTAATGGATGTTCTTGACTTTCTTTTAAATAATCAGCCAGTGCATGTTTTTCTTCTTAACTATTTGCTTCACTTGTAATAATCCTCTGCCACCTGATTTTGGGGGCAGGTATAGTCTATCAGTATCACTCCGTGGATGTAAACTGTAGTGCATTGTCATTAGTTTCCTGGTTTTTCGGTCCAAAAGGTCCAAATCAGTTTGTGTCCAGTTAACTATGCCAGCTGTGTATCTTATAACTGGTATTGCCCAGGTATTTATGGCCTTGATTGTATTTCCACCATTCAATTTAGATTTCAAAATTTTCCTAACTCTGTTGGTGTACTCTCGCCTGACAATAGTTTTTACTTCTCCATGCTTGATATTATTCAACTGCAGAATGCCTAAGTATTTGTAGGCTTCATTTTTGTTGCATTTAATTAGTTGGCCATTGGGCATTTCAATTCCCTCACATGCAGTGATTTTGCCCCTTTTTATGGATACAGTGGCGCATTTTTCCATGCCAAACTGCATTGAAATATTGGTGCTGAATACTCGGACTGTGTTTGTCAGTGATTGGATTTCTATTTCTGACTTTCCATAGAGTTTCAAATCATCCATATATAATAAATAATATTTTTTTTTCAGCTTCTTTGGCTGTTTGGTAGCTTAATTTCATTTTTTTTAAGATTACTGATAGTGGGATCATGGCGATGATGAAGAGAAGAGGCGAAAGTGAATCACCCTGGAAAATTCCTTGCTTGATATTAACTATTCCGTAGTTCTCATTCCTTACTGCCAACTCAGTTCTCCATTGTTTCATCGCCTTTTCAGTAAAGCATGTAATATTTTTGCTAATGTCAGTGTTTCTAAGCATTTTATGATCCAACTATGTGGCAATGAGTCGAATGCCTTTTTGTAATCAATCCAGACCATATTCAAGTTCGTTTTTCTGTTCTTACAATTTTCTAATATCATTTTATCAATTAGGAGCTGATCTTTGTGCCCCTGCTCCTCTTTTGTTGCCTTTTGCTCTACTGGCAAGATGTGTTTGTTTCCAAATAATCCATCAATAATGCCTGTGAATAATTTGAAGGTTGTTGGCAAGCATGTTATTGGTCTGTAGTTTTCAGGTGTTGTTCCTTTAGTTGCATCTTTCTGAATCAAGTATGTTTTTCCAGTTGTCAACCATTCATCAATTTGGCCCTTTTGTAAAATTTCATTCAGTTGCCTGGCCAATATTGCATGTAAACTGGTCAGATATTTGAGCCAGAAACCATGTAATTGGTCCTTTCCAGGTGATGTCCAATTCTTTACCTTTTTACTCAATTTTTGACCATCTCAGTTGTTATTTCTAATACTTGCATTTGTTTGTTGCCAATGCTTTTCTCAAAGTCATGTATCCACTTTGCTTCCTTATTGTAGTCCTTTGCATTTTCCCACAATTCTTTTCAGAATTCAACTGTGGCCTGCTTTACTGGTTTTTCACTTTTGGTGTCACCATTCACATTAAGACTTTGATAAAAACGCCGTTGGTCTGATTGAAATTGCTGATTTTGTTTATATTGGATGATTCGTGCCTCATATCTTTCAATTTTTCTAGCTGTTGACGTTATCTGCTGTTTTACAATCTCTACAGCTTCATTGATGTTTCTTGTATCCAATCTATATCTTCTGATTAGCCAATCTATGATTTTGTTGTTTTAAGCCATTGCTCATGCATGTTCTTTAAGTTACTAGCATCTGCCCTTAATTTTTTGACTTTTTGGTCTAATCGGATTTTCCACTTGGCTTTGATGCTTTTTCCGTTGTGTGACTAGGTACTTTGATTTAATGCCTAGTTCATTAGTGACTATTACAGCTGCGCTGTACATTAACTGGTTCGTTTCCAAGATGGATCCCGATTCAATTGTTGAAAACAGTGCATTAACCATTTTCATGGTAGGGGCCAAAATTTTCTTAGGCACAGTTTTTAGTGATGGTAAACGTTCCCTTTCCTCATTAAGCAGAAATGCTCCATGATCTTATCCTTCAATTCTTTTTGTTTTTGAGTTAGTTCATCAGTTGGTTCAGTGATAACTGGTTCTAGTGGTGGTGATGTTATTTCCTCCCCGAGAGCTTCTTCTGGGAGTTCTACTATAATGTCTTTAGTTGTGTCTTGAATATCAGTTATTTCTGCTTGTGATATTGTTTTTTTGGTTTTGCAATTTGCCTGAATTTCCTCAAGTTCAACTTCACTAAACACTTTATTCCGTATAATAAATCGCCTTTGATCTGCTAGTCATTGTTCACTAACATTTGAATCTGGATATTGTTGTTTCCATAATTCATACATTTGCTTTAAATAACCTCTTTTTTCTGGCTCTGAGTTGTAGTAACAGGCCATTATGGCACGGTTTTCATCTGCACTATATTTTTGTCGTTTTGTTGGCTGGTCCACTTGTAGCCCACTTGTCGACAGATGTCCAGGGCCCCTAACATCCGCCGCAGCCCTTGTTAACCCGCGCGACGACCAATGCGGTATAAATTTTTTATTCGTTTCTTTCACCATATTGTATGTGTTAGCAGGTTTTTTTTTTTATGGGGCCAGATTGCCAACCTGACCCCAACCCTCCTCCTTTCTCATCCGGGCTTGGGACTGGCAACGGCAGAGTTGTTGTTGTTGTTGTTGTTATTATTATTATTATATTGCAATAGCAATATAGCAATAGCAGTAGACTTATATACCGCTTCATAGGCCTTTCAGGCCTCTCTAAGCGGTTTACAGAGAGTCAGCATATTGCCCCCAACAATCTGGGTCCTCATTTTACCCACCTCGGAAGGATGGAAGGCTGAGTCAACCCTGAGCCGGTGAGATTTGAACCGCTGACCTGCTGATCTAGCAGTAGCCTGCAGTGCTGCATTTAACCACTGCGCCACCTTGGTGGTGGTGGTTGCATAATCAGCCACATATTTAGACTAGATTTGGCATTTTGTCCACCTATCCCATCCTTTCCAAAGACTTGGAATGGACAGATGTTGTTTAATAATGTTAAAAGCAATGTGACAGAATGTGAGCCGTTCTGAGTAAAACTGCCTTTTACAATTGACTAATGGTGATTTTGACAAAGGCGATGGTGTTCAAGTGATGTTCCAGATGCGGAATTACACCCAAGGCACCTAATTACTATGGGTATTACTGTTGCTTTCTTTCGCCATGGTTCTTGTTAAATTAGGCGCAGCTCAGCTGTTGCCGGCTGTCGGTCATAAGTCGAGGACTTGCAGCCGATTGTAAGTCGAGGACTTAAGACTGGTCACAAGTCGAGGACACAACACTTCTATTTTCTCTTTGTATTTTGTGTCACTATTTATAACGTCCAGGGGTGCTTTATGGGCCATGAAGTACCTATTCCATGGCCATCATAACTTTGAACAGTTGAAGGTGCATGCCTGTATAAATCCAGATTTACCTACAAATTAAATAGAACTGTAGTGAGAAAATAATATATATTTATATAAAATGCAAACTTCACTTGCTAATTGCCATTTGTTCAGCTAATCTGCAGAAAAACAGTTGTCATTCAGATAATTCTTCATCTATCCCGTGGATTACACAAGATATTGAAATGTATTATATTCTTAAATAAAATAAGTACTTCTACATCAAGACATCAAGGACACAAATGTATATGTATTTGAAGAGTCAGACCTAAATATCCTGATTTCAGAGAAGCAGATTAATCTAAAATATCTGAGGGGAATCAACATTAGTTGTAAAATTAATACGTCTGATTGGCATGTATTGTTCCTCATATGTTTATAGTTTACCCTCTGTAAAAAAAATATTTATGCATTTACAGATAACTTCTGTAATGGAAATTTTTACAAGGGTGATTATAAGGTTAAGAGTTCTTTGAGGAAAGGGATGATAAACAAAACAACAACAAAAACAAAAGAAGTTCAATGTTCAAACTCATGATATCAGTTGCAAGTGTAACCTTTCCAGACTCCAGCAAACACTATGTTAAAACGATGAAGCATAGAGATATTTAACCTTGTCAAAATTTGATCTACTGTATATCCCTGGAATGCTCAGAGGATTTTTTTTCTTTATGTTTTTTGAAAGACATTATCTATTTAATGCAAAACTGCATATTTGAAGCTTTTGTACAAAGATAGAAGAAAATATGCATTTATAATGGATTAGCCAATAACCCGGCATTGCCCAGGTATTTATTTATAGGGGGAAAATGTTAGGACCAAACGTAATTTCTAATGTTGAATTTTTCCCCTTACCAGAGGGAGCCCCCTTGTGGAGTACTGTGAATCTGTTACCATGGCAACTTCACTGAGCTGTATATTAGAAGCCATTTTAAGGCACTACAGTAGAAGCCGTTTAAAGGCACAACAGGCTGCATCTTAACAGAACAACACCCCCCCCAAGGGATGTTAGGGGTGTCTTGCCCCCACAGTATTTGTCTCCAGAGAGTAAGTCAACTGTGTACCATGTTTGGTTGAAATTGTTCAGGGCGTTCAAGAGTTATGCTGGAACATAAACACACACCATATCTGTGTGTATGTGTATGTGTGTATATGTATATGTATGTATGTGTGTATATATATATACATACATACATACATACATACATACAAACATACACACACACACACACACACACACACACACACACCACACACACACACATAATATATATATTATATATATATATATATATATATATATATATATTATATTTCACACCTCCCCCGGACTCTCTTTGCACTTTCCCAAGAGAGATGCACCTCACAGTTTGGGCGATCGAGCTATATTTCAAAGCCAAATTTAGAGCACCATCTGATCTTTCTGTATAGTACAATACATTGTAGTGATTGCCTATTTCCATGTTAGCATAATGCTTTGTGGGCATATTTGCTATGCTTGAATAACTTTGGCAATTTAGGAGCCAAAAGGGGCAGAAATGTAATGACTGAAAAGAAGACGACTCATGCTCATTCCTTCTCTGAACCTAAATGTGTTGAACAGTAATAAAGTTACATAAATCACAAATCTCCTTCATCAACTTATTCCTACCTATATAGGATATAGTGCAGATTTGCTTTAAATCACAACTCGATACCACCAATAATATTGGACCAACACTTAGAGAATGGGATGGGCAGATGAAGTTATATCCATCTCATCTAAGCGTTTATCTTAGTTTGCAGATTGCATCTTGGTTTTCCAACCATTGTGCAACCAATTCAAGTTTATTTTTCATGGGACTCTCAAAATTCTGATTCAGCTATTATGTTAGCTAAAATCTAATAGTAACTCAACAGACATAATGCAGTATAGTAGCTATTATTTCTTTAAGCGGGAGAAAATGTTTGATAGTTTTTTGGAATTTTCTGAGATGACTGTTAAACCATTATAGGTTCACTGACATGATCTATTTAATCTCTAAATCATCAGAAATTATGCACTTTGTCTTGGAATGTAGAAGGAGATCTTATATTATCCTGCACAAATGGTTGTCCAGTCCTTTCTTGAAAACCTCCAGCAATGCTGTACCCAAAACTCTGGGAGGCAAACTGTCTCGTTGATTAACGGTTCTCATTGTCAGGAAATTTCTCCTTAGTTCCATGTTGGGTCTCTCTTTAGTGAGCTTCCACCCACTGCTGTTTTCCTACCTTCAAGGGCTGTGTACAATAACCCTCTCTTTTCTGTGATAGCCCTTCAAATACTAGAAGACAGCTATCGTCTTTCAAATGGCATTAAATTCTGGGTAGGTGTGCATGGCATTGCATCTAAAATTAAATTAGTCTCAGAATGTTTAAATGCATTTTGCTACATTTTGGGGTGGAATACCAGATTCAGATTTATAAATTAACCTGAAAAACAGTCCATAATTTCCTATTTAAAAATCCAGGCACCCTCAAGGACAATTCATAATAGTCATTATTTAACATCTAGGTTTATGCCTTCCTCTGAAAACATTTTTTAAATGCTTTATGAATTTGGTATGAAAGAGCATTTAGAAATTTAACATTCATACACCATTCTTCATACAAAGAGAAAATAACTGTAGTTTGTGGTAACTTGAACAACAGCAATTTTCTACTGCATTGTTTCACAGATTTATCTATGAGAGATGAAACTATTATATATCACAAATTACTCATTCATCATCAGTTTAATTACACTGAAGGATAGTGAAGGGTCAAGAGTGTTGATGATTTCATTTAAAGTGGCAGTTACGGATAATGTTTAATAATATTAATACACCCCACTCCATATATTAACTAGGCAGTGTCCGGGCCTACCAATAGCCCTTGTCACATTAAAACCAAGATAATATAATTTTGGGGGGGGGTGTATTCCCAGTAAGATAAATGAGAAATAAGGCCTAATAAAGCTACTTTAGCAGGCTTGCCCATGTCATAAGGATTCCCCTCCCCCAATGAAGTTTATTTTATTAATTTGGTTGATATGGCCATCCAAATCAGCAACAATCAGCATCTTCAAACTGGTTAGGATAATAATGAAGGAGCTTTGATAACAAGCATCCAGAACAGAAAAATAGAATAACCAAAACTAACTACCACATATTCCCTTTAAGATCTTTCATTTGTGGACAGACTCATTCCATGCTGAGGTCCAATGCTCAGAGGAAAAAAGTTTTTCACTTCACTGTATCTAACCTATGATTGAAACTGGTGCCATACTTGAAATCCAGATGGACACATTTCTGAGAAGGAGACCTTCCCATCCACATCCAGGTCAGCCATCTCATCCAATTAGAGATCGTGAACGTGAAATTTATTACAGGTCAATATGGTCTTCAGCAGCAACAGCCAAGGGCAGTGATGGCGAACCTTTTGTGGCTTATGTGCCAAAAGTGGGGGGAACACAGGGAGGGGGGTTGTGCACAGGTGTGCCACACCCATCATGCTATGCGCACAACCCAGCATGCATGCGCACACAACCAGCTTCCCCCCCCCATTTTTGTGCTTTTTTTGCCCTCCCCAGTCTCCAGAGGCTTTATAGGAGCCTGGGAGGGCAAAAAGAACCTCTCCCCTGAGGCTCTCTGGAGGCTTCAGGAGCTTCCTTGAAGTGCAAAAAAACCAGCCCTCTGGGCAAACCAGAAGTTCGGGAATGGACTTCGGGTTTGCTCGTAGGGCTGGTTTTACCCCTCTGGAGTCTTCAGGGGCCTTCAGGAGGTTTTCCTGAAGACTCTGGAGAGCAAAAAATGACCCTACAAGCAAACCGGAAGTGACTTCCGGTTTGTCCAGAGGGCTGTTTTCCGTCTTCCAGGGTTTTCAGGGGCCTTTCAGGGGCCTTCCAGAGGCTTCCCTGAAGGAGGGCAAAAAACGACTTCCAGTTTGCTCGTAGGGTTGTTTTTTGCCCTCCGGAGCCTTCAGGGAAGCCTCCTGAAGGCTCCAGAGGGCTAAAACCAGCCCGACAAGCAAACAGGAAGTACGTTCCTGAACTTCTGGTTTGCCCGTAGGGTTGGTTTTTTCGCATTCTGGAGGCATTAGGGAAGCTCCTGAAGCCTCCAGAGGGTGAAAAATGGCCTCAAAAGAAGGCTAAAGTCAGCTGGCCAGCGCATGCATATGCCCAGACAATGGCTCCATATGCCATCTGTCATCACGGTCCTAGGGCATTGAAGATCTGGTCATCAGGTAAATGGAGCTGAGCACATAGAACTAGAATGTGGAATCAGTATTAAGCACCAAGACTGCATTCCCCAAGAGGTTCCTCACTTCCTATCATCCAATTTAATATGTCCAGTCTAATGTATCTTATATATCATGCACTCTAATGAATCTTGACAACTTCTTATTGGGAAACAATGGACCTTGATGTTAGGTCTTGAAGAGCTCAAGAAATCAGATGGAAAATTCTGAGGAGCAGAACCAGTAGGAATTATATTTCTTCTAAATGTATAATGACAAAATCAGCCTTGCAGTTGCTCAGAAGTTCCTTCTCTCTATTTTTCTAATTATTTCTCCTTGTAATGTTTCTGAGCTTATTTTATTGTTTGAGATAGTTGAAGTCTAATGATTGAGGTTTGGGATTATTATTGCATCTTTGTATTATTCTATTTCCCATGTTTTCCAGTTAGCAAAGCTGCATAGGAGGAGTTCATTAAAGATATCCCTTCCATAGTATTTAATTATAAGTGTGGGAAGCACTGCATGTGAAGAAATGATTGTGTAATTTAATATAAGTGATTCATAAATGCTCCTTGGCATGTTTGTAGCCAAATAAGTGCAGGACTATACCTTCTACTGTTGAAATTTCACCAAAATTATCTTCTCCTGTGAGATAAATTATGAAAAGCAATTTTCTTTTATCAATAAGAACTGATAACAAAGAGCACAGGATATTTTTTTTTCTGCACAGAACAAAGCACAAGTTCTATTTCTGCATTGATAGTAATTCAGTGTAGCCAAGATCAAAACATCAATCACATTTTCTGGAGAGCTGTCATGATGGCATGGAGAATAAAGTACCTTGGTTGAGTCACCAGAGACTACAACTTTATAAAAGTTCAGCCACAATGTTTTACACCTTAATTTACAATTATACAATATACAATGTCTTTTCAAATAAAATCGTGGCTGGGCAGAGGAATGTATGATGAATGAGATAAATGACAGAAATAATGTCTATTTCCAAAAGTCTAACCCATTGTATGAAAACAAGAGAATGTCAGCATTGACCTCAAAAACTATAGTTAGAAGGTGAATATTTTCTTTTCACAACTGTTACTAGAGTGAATACTTTCATATTCAGCTTCATTCTTCAAAATGCAAATTATATAAAACTGTAAATGTGAATTATATAAAATTGAAATCACAGTCTCCATTCTGAAATTGCCCAAGAGGAAAATGAGCCTTTTCTCCAAATTGGGTGCAGAGCAGGGATGGGTTCCTGCCAGTTCTAACCTCTTCTATAGAAGAGGTTCCATAAATCTACAGTGATGTTTAGAACTGGTTCCAGCTCCCTCCCCTCGCCCGTCCACATCATCAAGATGAAGAGCAAGAGGAGGAATTCTAGGAGTTGAAGTCCACAAGTCTTAAAGCTGTCAAGTTTGAAAACCCCTGGGTTTTTTTTCTAAAGGGTTAGGGGTGCAAAGGTCTTGTGACTTGAAAGCTTTAAGACTTGTGTGCTTCAAATGCCAGAGTTTCTGAGCCAACATTTTGGTTGCTAAGCAAGAGCATTGTTAAGTGGGTTTCACCACATTTTACAAGTTGGCCACGCCCACCCAGTCACATGACTGCCAAGCCACTCCCACTTGGTCACATGGCTGCAAGCCACTCCTACCCGGTCACATGGCCAGCAAGCCACTCCCACAAAGCAGGCCACATTATAGAAGGGATTCTAAAAAAATTTGAAACCCACCACTGGTGCAGAGAGTAGATTGGGAAGTGGTTTTCTTATATCCACCAAGAAAATTACAAAAAAGCCTTTGAAAACAGATATATGACAGGAGATAAAATGACTTCAGACTTCTCTACTTAGCCTTTGAAGGCTGGCCTGAAAGTTTACTATTGCTTTGGGAGGCCCGCATGCCTGGTGAATTTAATCTTTTTTGTAATTCTTAATACTCTCTATTTAAAACTTAATTCTATCTATTCTTTTTTCCCCTTGTCAGTTATTTATTCCAATATTCCTTCTCACTTAACTCTGTCTTAGTATTCCTGCCTTCTCTTTCCTTTCCTTCCCAGTGCAGTGATCACTTCCTTTAGCCGTTTTCCATGTTGTTTGAGGTAAGGGTTGGAATAGCAGATGGGAGAGTTAATTAATTTTAAAATTGGATGCCTCATTTTGTACACAATTTTAATTAGTAGCTATTACTTTATTTTTATTTTATGGATCTCTCCTTTTTATGAAGTGTAGCTTTTAGCAAATATTATAGGCACATACAGTTATGTATTATATATATAAAGTATGTCACATACCAACATTTAGTTCAATATATGACCATTTCCAAGATTTTTCAGCTTGAGTTTCCCACCCATTGATGGCCAAAGAGCACGGTATTTATGCCTGTTTGATATATTTTTCTCTTTTAATTTTCTCTATGCAGATAATCTCATTTAGTGACCATTTACAGTTATTAGAGTGATGAAAAAGTAATTTAATGACCAGTACTCACATTTATGATCTTCACAGGTCTGCAAAGCAAAGAAAAACTCAACTAAGATCTTAAGTACAGTTGTAGTTTCACATAATAACCACTTCACTTAATGACTAAATTGCCACTCCCGATTGTGGTCCCTAAACAAGGACTATTGTCATCTAATATTTTTTTAATATCTATTTCGGGTGGAGGGATGACCAAAATTCAGAATCTTCCTGGTAAATCCATGTTTTTTTCATCACGGTTCCCTTCAAAATAAAAATGTAGTTTTAGATCTTGCTACTTCAGCTACTACTTTACAGTTTTGAGTGAAAAGGAAACTATTGAGAAAGAAAAAATCCATGTGAGATGTCAGTCACCTATCTTCTACAAGTAGTTCTTGACAGGGGTGGAATTCTACTGGTTCGGACTGGTTCGGCCAAACCGCTAGCTCCGAAGATCAGCTGGGAGTGAACCAATTTGCTCCGACAGTCAAGTGGGCCCGCTCGCCCTGTGCTTTACTGACTTTATCTTCTCAGCTGAGTTGCATGGAAGAATAGATTGCCGCGCCTCAGCTGTTTTCCTCCCCAGCAGTAATGTGGAAGTAGGTTCCCTCTAAACTGCGCATGCGCACGCTCAGTGAACCAGTTGTTAAATCGGCAGGACCCCACCCCTGGTTCTTGGGTTATGACCACTTGCTTAGTCACTGTTCACAGTCATGATGGCAATGAACTAGGGGAACTTACGATTGGTCCTTGAAATTGCAGCTGTTGCAACGTTCCCCACTATCACATGATTGCAACTCAGGTGTTTGCCAACTGGCTTGCAGTTATGATAATTGCAGCATCCTGAAGTCATATGATTGCTATTTGCAATCTTGCCTGCAAGCTTCCCACAAGCAAAACCAATGGGAAGCCATCAGGAGGTTGAAGGTTGCTCTTATTCTTGCTGCTGTTTTACCTGTCCAACCATAGCATCTACCTGCCCAGACTCCATAGCACCTTCTCATACTCCATCATACTCCCTGCCTGTGGCGCCCACCTGCCTGCGATCTGTAGTGTTTGCCTGTGGTACATGCTTATTGGATCTCTTTAGTGCCCACCCAATCTCTGTAGCACCTAGCCTTGGCACTCACCCGCATTTCCCAATGTTGCAATCACCAATTTGGTTGTATTTATTTTGTACAATGACAATAAAGAGTAAACTAAACTTGAGGTCCTTGCTTAATGACTTGTGCAATCCTGGGTTTATGATGGTAAGCAGGACTTCTGTGATTGTCATCACTAAGCAATGTGAATCACATGGCATTGCACTTTGCAACTGCATTGTTTAGCAATGGAAATTCTGGTCTCAGTTGCCATCATAACCCAGACTGCTTCTACCTATTTTTAAAATTCAATTTTGAACATTTGTCCTAAGCAGAAAAGCAGATTATATGGTTTTAAACTTTGTCCTTTTTTCGTTCCTTCTATGCATATATTATCTCATATACTGTACATTTACACTCACAAACATACATTGGTTTGCATTGCTTGTCCTAAAACTGAAGGACAATGGAGGTGCAGGACAAACTTGCAGCTGAATTATGTTTTTGAAAGTTTACATTCTGAGTAAGGTGCAAAAGATAATGGGAAAGAGATCTTTCCTGACACTTGCTAAAACCATCACGCTTTATTGCACAATCCATTATTGTAAGCATCAGAGTTTTGACTGAGATGTGACAAATCTTATTGTTCTTAGAGGATTTAATTATGTTGCATACAACTGATTTCTTAAACGTAATATATAGTTTGAGGCTCAGCTCAGGAAGCCATTGAAAATCTCCAGTGAGGTACTGAAAGCTTTTTCATATTATTTCAAGATGTTTCTATTCAGATTCAAGCTTGGAACATGTAGATAATTCATTTTAAGTTCATTAGTCTACTACACTACTGCCTTGCAAAATGTATATTCACAATTTTTGCTGCTGGAAGGTACTGAGAATGCAGGTGACTCTAGCTGTCAGGGACGTGCAGTCACGGGAGGCAGGGGAGGCAGAGCTCACTACTGTCATCATGAAAAGAAAAAAAATGTAAAAGGAAAAAGGCAAGAGCTGAGGTCAGGCTGAGTTAGTTACTGCCAGAGTCACCGTGGATGACTCTGCTTAGTGCTTAACTGTTTTAAAAAGCCTCTAAAAAAGTGCCCTCTACAGGAGGAGGCAGGAGAACGACATGCCTCATCTAGTCTGGCGTTTTATGACCACTTGAGCAGAGTTAAGCAAGGGTTAGAAGCTGAAAAGTTCCTGACCTAGATGAGGTACGTCGTTCTCCTGCCTCCTCCTGTAGAGGGCGGTTTTTTTAGAAGCTTTTTTAAACAGTTAAGCAGAGTCATCCACGGTGACTCTGGCAGTAACTAGCTTAACCTGACCTCAGCTCTTGCCTTTTTCCTTTAACATTTTTTTTCTTTTCATGTTGGCAGGCAAGAGCAGAGTTGAAATCCTCTCTGAAACAGCTGGAAAAGGTACTTGTGGGTCGGAGGGAGCGGGAGGAATTCAAACTTCATCCTCAAGTTTAGATCCCTCCCCAAGTGTAGTTTGATTGCAGGCAGAGCCATGTTGCCTTTCAAACACACACACACACACACACACACACACACACACACACAGCTGGATAAAACTATATAAGCCCAGCTTCACTGATTACAAGTTTGAAAAGGCAACGTGGCTCCTCCTGCAATCAAAGGCTCGGATCAGCTCCAATCCAACTTCTGTGTTTGTGTTTGTTTGAGAGAGAGTGAGTGAGAGAGGGAAGGAGATAGTCCAGTCCAACTTCTCTGTGTGCGTGTGTCTGTTTGAGAGAGGGAGGAGGGAGGGAGGGAGGAGGAGGGGGGGAAAGAAAAAGAATGAAGGAAACTTTTTCGCAAAGGAGAAAAACAAATGCTGTTGCTTTAAATCGGAACTGAGCATGCCTGGCTGTGGAATTCTGGGAGTTGAAGTCCACAGTCTAAAAAAATTTTAAACCCTTGTGTCAGTGCCTCACCAGCCATAAACTTCACCGCACGTCACTGCTAGCTGTAATCCTCAAAACCACTATTGTACAACAGGGAAAGACTTATAGACAGGTAATTGTTCACTTAGGACCACAATTCAAACTTGAATTTCTGTTGTTAAGTAAGACCGTTTTCAGTCATGCCCAATTGTATGAATTTCGTTGCAACGTTTGTTAAATGAATCATTCTAGATGTTAAGTGAGTCCAGCAGACATTAAACAAATCCAGCTTCCCCACTGACTTTGCTTGTCAGAAACCAACTGGGAAGGTTGTAAATGACAATCACAAATCCTGGGATCCTCCAACTGTCATAAATATGAGCTAGTTGCCAAGTGCCCAAATTTTGATCACATGACTGTATGTTGCTACAGTCATAAATAGAGAACTCACCGTCATTTTTCCAGTGCTTCTGTAACTTTGAAAGTCACTAAACAAATGGTATAAATCAAGGTATAAATACATAGCTTTAGGACAGTGATCAATTCAACATATTAAAATATAAAAATCCTGTTGATTTCAGATGAAAATGTGGCAATAAGAGGACAAGCCTGAGTGAATGTTTCAAGTCCCGAGGTGCATCTCAAGTAGGAAGATGATTGCAGCTAACCCTTGTTAAACATTTTCTGAGGCATTCAATAATGCATTGTGTTACGTTATTAATTTCATTTTAACATCCGAAGAAATTTATTACATATTCTTTAAAGCAAAATTCCAATGGTATTCAAGCTAATTATTCCAGAGATTACATAAATAATTAACAAGAATTAATTAAACTTCTTCCAATTTTCTATAAGAACATTACTGAGTTACCATCCTCAGTTGATTCCTTCTGACCAGTAACTTCAAAAGCAGTAATGGCATTAAGTTTAACATAAATAATTATCCAGAAGCACCAAGTAAAATCAAACTCATATTTTTACAAGAGAGACTCAGTACTGAAATTGAATCCCACCCAAATAAGGATCCCAAAATGAGTGAGGAATTCATGTATTTTCTCATCACATAGAACTTGTCAGTATGGTGTATAGATGCGTCAAGTGTAAATCTCACTGCTTTCAAAGCTATGTCAGAACTCACATTCTCTACATCTTGGAAAACATGCTGCATAATCACCTATTCTGGTTGATCCATTATAAGGATGGTACTTTGTGTGTTCACACTGGTACTTTTGTCTCTATAACTGATATACATGCTCCAGCATTCAGCTGCTGAACATGGGGCTCTAAATGAGTAGAGCAGAGAATCAGAGGGTTAGTGCAAGAAATGCACATAGTACAAGTTACAGAATAAGAGATTTTTCTTGCTTTGTAAGATGGTACTGACTATGAAAGTAAATATACTATTCATTGATAGCACTATTATTTATTTATTTATTTATTTATTTATTATTTAGTTTGTCAAACATGTACAAGATATAAGTATAAACATGGACATGAACAAGGAAAAAAATGGGGACAGTAGTACAAAGACGGAAGGCACGCCGGTGCTCTTATGCACGTCCCCTTACGGACCTCTTAGGAATCGGGTGAGGTCCACAGTAGACAGTTTAAGGTTGAAGCTGTGGGAGTTAGAGGATGTAACAACAGAGTCAGATAGAGCATTCCAGGCATTGTCCATTTTGTTGCTGAAGTCATATTTTCTGCATTCGAGTTTGGAGCGGTTTACCTTGAGTTTGTATCTATTGTTTGCCCGAGTATTATTGAGGTTGAAGCTGAAGTAGTCATTGACACGTAGGACATGGTAGCAGACAATTTTATGTACTATGCTTAGGTCAGACCGTAGGTGGCGTAGTTCCAGGTTTTCCAAGCCCAAAATTTTGAGCTTTGCGGCATAAGGGATTCTACTGCGAACAGAGGAGTTGTATGTTATATTGTCCCGAATCCAACATTAGCAACATTCCTATTTTGCTATCTTGTTTAAATATACTCTAAGGATATTAGTTTTATGCCTATTCAGTGAATGTACTCTACGGTATGGAGAATGAGCAAAAGAAAAGGACTTTTTTTAAAAAGTCTCATTTCAGTTAATTTTAAATTTATTATTAAGATAAATTGTAATACTGTTTAAAATCCCAGAGGCAAACTGCTTTCGTTTGATTTCTTCTGATAGTTAAGAAAATACTGTTAGCAGTCACACTCTTCTGTGAAGTGTATCCTGTGCTATTCAGCTTACATTTTTAATGTGCCTTTCAAACTAAAATTGATTTGCTTCTTCCCTTTAAAATAAAAAAAAATGCATATTTTATGAGAAAATGAACACTTTTGATTTCTTCCCCTGGTAGAGAGATGCTAGTTAACTTGAAATGCATAAGGACAGCCTGCAGACTTATTAATCTTTTTATCAAGGCTTTACATTCTTTGCCCAATAATTTCTTTCCTGAATGCTATTGTAAGTTACACATAACCTCTGGTAAATTACCAGAGATTCGATTTGTCACCACCAACTGCTTACAGCTTATGAATGAAGCCTGATAATCAAAGTGTCATTTTTTTGTATATTCATTTTTTGTATGAATTTCCATGTCAGTCTCTGCATATGGAGATATCTTTACAGGTTTCTCGGTGGTTGCTTTTTTCTGCAAAATGACCATTGTGTTCTTAAGTGTTATTTACATTTTAATGTTCAAGATTCAAACAAATGAATGCCAAATCAAGTGCCTAGCCTGGAAGGCTTTATTTCCCCCACATAACAGTTTTATAAGTAGGCATAACAAATGGTGTGCAGTCACAAACAAATAAATCTTATTTGAATTGATTTTAGCTTCTCACCTAAAACTGGGAAATTAATTCAGATTGTGGCTAAAGTAAAGAATGTTAACTACAGTTGAAATCCTTTGTATATGCTAAGATTATTTATCTAAATGGTTGGACATGCTAGGTGAACCTTAAATGTGTGAATCAAAGGTATATTAACTAATTAATTAATTTTACTTTCCTTTAGCTTAACAGAATCAGGCAGCAAAGAGAAATCTGCTGGAGCATTTCTGTTTTTTCAACCAATCTGTAAGTGCTTAGGTTTTAGGTGTTATTTTTTTCAAAACTAAGGACTGGGAAAAGAATTAGCCTTTTACTAACCAGTGTACAATAGTCCTGTGTCCAGTTGGGTAAGGATCAGTCTGATTTAGTCTGGTTCAGGTTGTAAGAAATCCAACTACAGATTGGTAAACCATTGCAAAAATATTTCAAGGTCACAGCTGCTGGAAGCATTCTGCTATCCCATGTAATCCAACCCTTATAAATGCTTATTTGTGGTGAAAGTGTTAATTAGTATATTTACTTTAAAATAAACAATAGACCTTTGGAATTATTGCAAGAAAAAAATTAACTTTTTGAACCCTCAAAATAACTCCAGTCTAGATCATTTCAATGGATGGTGTCTCCTCTCTCGCTGAAATCATTTCACCAGGACACCAGTCTTGACTGAAAGCAAAATGAGAAAAAAGGGAATGGAATGGAATGGAATAGAATAGAATAGAATTCTTTAATAGAATTAAACCTTTTAACCTTGCAGTCCAAGCAGAGTCTCTGTTCAGATCTATTTCTTATCCTGACTATCTAACTAAACTGACCTTGAATACAAAATTCTGGAAACAAAGGTGAGCACAGGACTATCATTTTCAGAGAGGGCATGCAAACTACCCAGGGAGATCCAGGATGCTAATATTGGATGAAAAGTGCTGAACAGATTGAAAAAGTTTTAATCAGATATAGCAGACTCTTCCAAAATACCGCTGGATACCTCGATGATCCTGATATTTTAAGACATGGAGGACAATCTTTGCCATTTAATACACACTTTCTTCTCCTTACTCAGTTGTCTTTTTCTAAGACAGAGTCTCAAACTGCTTTCCTGATTTGAATCCCAGATTCTTTTGGTTGCTGCCTTCAGCAATCTCTCCAGCCTTTTTCAGCTTATAATGCTCAATATCTCAGACATCATTGTTAGGGGTAACTCCGTTGGGAGACAGAAAGTAGTGCAGCCTTGTCCTAGTTTTAGAAACAAGAGAATGGTGATTCTCAAAGAAATGCTCTGCTTATTAGAAAACTCCTGTAGAATAACAGTAGTTTAATACAGGGAGCAAAATTCTTCAGATATTGGTATTTAATATAAGGATCTTTTTTCCCATAACAATAACTGGGTCAATGAAAATTTAAATATATGGTGACACCACCAAAAATACTGAAACTCAATTTATCTAATCTGGAAGAGCTACACTGCCCAGAATCCTATTGTTTGGCAAGATATACCCCATCTCCCGGATTGGATAAATTAACAAATAATAAAATTCAGCCTAAACAAATCCATCATATTAAACTAAAGTTTATCAATTTAAAATTCTACCTAGTCAATCATACCTTAGGAGCACAGTGCCATTTAGTCAGCCCATTGTACATATTGTATCTGGTCGTCCAAAAGAAAGAGTCACAGAAAATATATAGAAAAGCAAAGTTTGCCATTACAGAAGTAAAGGTCTGGCAGCATAACATGTCTCCTATACATTTAGTACTGCCCACTCCTACTTATTTTGCCAATGGAGAAGACTCTTTTCTGTTCCTACAGAATGCCAGGTACTTCCTGAAGAAAGAAGATGGAATGGTTGTGTTCCCAAAATGATTATGTGCAGCTTGCGACAGTTGTGACAAATTGCTGGCTGCATCAAGTGTAGTTTGGAAATAGGTCCCATGAGTCCTCATGGAAACACAGTAAGACTTTTCTTACTAAATTAAAGTTGCTCACATGAACTGTCTCAGGTAAGAGAGTAGAAGTCCTTGTCATTTCTCCACATTCATTACGATTTGCATGGATAAATTAGGTACCTTCCACAAGGGCCTGCCCAAATTGGCAGCTTCCTCTACTTGCTGGCTCAGTTTATCATTAAAAGCCATATCATTCAATCTGGGTAGCAAGCTGTTCACATTTGGTGGCGCTTCATGTGGATTATTTAGTGTAACTCTTCCATTTCTGATGTTTGCTGGTATATATGTGAGCTTTCAATAGAATATTTTTAATCTATTGTGTATGGGATACAATCGACTGTGGAAGCCGCACATTCATTATAAAGCATAAAATTAATTAAGTAATCAAATTTATAGTTACCCATCTCATGAAAAGTATACCACTTACCTTTCAGAGGAGATATCATAGAAATTATTTGCATTTTATTGAAAAGCAGGAGCAACATGTAACTTTGCTGAGGTTTGTCAGCTAGTATAACCAATGGTGAAACTCCTATATTAAGACAATTCCATACTGCTCTTGTGACTTCTACTCCCCAGTTACTTCAAAATATAAATTTAATAGAATTGTAGCAGTGTTTAAATGTACCAGCTTTATAGCACCATGAACAAAGAACAAAAATTGCCACAGATCCTGTGGTTACATAATCTCATCACCTCCACTCCATCTATCAGGGATAAAAATGCTTGCACAGACACGCCACATCCTTACTTCATATTTTGTTGACTTGTTTGATCATCTACAAAAAATAAATCTGAATAATTGCTGTGAAGGGGAACTGATAAGAATAGCAGATAGTTTTGTACAACTGAAAAAATACAAGTGTGTTTGTGTGAAGACAAAAATGCTAAAGTTAGGAATAACTTTTTTAAAGAAAGGAATCTTGATTTCTCTTTTTAATAATGCTTGCTTTTTATATAAAAAGCAAGCATTATTAGGAAATAACAATTGTATTTTTAAAAAGTCTGAATTACTTGATCTATCCACAGTTAAGAGTGTATAGTATGATTTCCACCTTAGAAAAATAGCAAATCTGGACTCCTTGAACTACACAGTTAGAAGAGAAGAAGGACTGAATAGAGACATGAATGAAATGATAAAATCTTGAAAGTGTCAATCTAAACAGGAGATATGTTACATAGCAACATGCAAAACTGATCTTTTTAAATCATGGAAGGAGATAGAAGTGCAGAGTCCCACAACTAACTATCTCTGCATCTATTATTTCTAGTGGCTAATAGGCTTATAGGTATTAAAAGCCAAGGCAAAGTTGATTTCCAGCTTTGGCATCATCGGGACATATTTCCCTCTGGAAAGACTTGAAGTTTAAGGTCCAGAAGATACAGTGAGACCAGAAGTTAATGGAGAAAGAGAATGTTCTTTTTTTTAAGTTAATGCCAAGCAGCTGATACCATCTGAAATTTAAGTGATCCTTCCCATGGTCACCACTTACAATTATATATCGAATCACAAATTGTTCATTAGATAACATTACATTATTAAATGTCAATTTTTCAACTGTAATTATTATTCCTTAATTTTAAACACTATAATCTGAATATTGAATCCTTACATGCAACATCATTTTGCATCAATAGTTCAACTCCAATTATTATTCCTACGTTTAAACAAAATATTCTATATATTGAAATCATACATACATTATAGTGCTAAACCCTTATAGTATTGCATATATCATTCTATTATTCTTAAATATAAAAGTTTTCCCACTTGTTCCATTACCATGATATTTATCTAACCATTGATAAAATAAATCCCAACCTTGTTCATCTTCTTGTTCTCTAATTTCAAATGTCAATTTACTCATTTCCACACATTCCATAATTTTTTGAATAGTTTCCTCCTGCGTTGGTATTTTCTCATTTTTCCAATTTTTTGCAAATACAATTCTAGCTGCTGTTTAAACATTTACAATCAAATATTTTAAATCTTTATTGTATATTTCCGATATAATTCCCAATAAAAAAACATTTACAATCAAGATTTCAAGTCTCTATTATATATTTCTGGTATAATTCCCAATAAAAAAAGTCTCTTGTTTAAAGTCTATACGTTTTTGTGTCATTTTCTCAAACCATGTGTGGATCTTAATCCAATATCTTTTAGCTTCTGTGCAAGTCCCCCACATATGGTAATATGAACCCGGTGTCTGATGACGTTTTCCAACACTTTTCTGATTTATTCTTGAACATTCTTGCTATTCTCAGGGGCAGGGTGGAGATGCCACCTGTAAAACATCTTATACAAATTTTCTTTATATGCTGTTGACATTGTCATTTTGAAATTTTGGGACCACAATTTCTGCCACTTCTCTAATTCAATCCCATGCCCCAAAATTTTCCCCCAAGCTATCATAGTTCCTTTAACTTGTTCTTCTTCTAATTTAACCTCTAGTAAGTGTCCATAAAGTTTTTAAATCACTTTTTCATCAGTACCCATCAAAATTTTATCTAACTCAGTTATTTTATCATAAAATCTTCCTCTTTACGGTCCTTGTCATATGTAGATTGTATTTGCACATATGAAAACCAGTTCATCTTTATACCTTCCTTTTCCAGTTCTTGCATAGATTTAAGTTCACCCTCTGCATTCAATATTTCACCATATCTAATTGCTTGTTCCTTTTTGTATATTATTGCGTATGAAAAGGTTTCGATAGTTGATAGCCAAACTGTGTTTTTTACAGAGAAAGAGAATGTTCTTGATTTCCACAGCACTGCAGTGCTTCAATAGTCACAAAACCAGTATTATTTAAATTAAAATACATCAGAGCTGATCTAAATAGAAAATTTCTTGGTTTTTGAGACACAGTCCAAGACTGTGATATAACAGAGATTCAGAATTGCTTTTGAACCACTAGATATAGCAGTGCTTTTAGAGCTAAGTACAATAGTCATGTGTGTGAACAAATTTGTAGGCAATGTAGCATTTGGGTTGATTAAAATAATATGATTGCAGTTTAGTTTAATAATCTCTCTGTTCTTTGAGCAAGTGTTGTTTTATCTTGCATTACTCTGCTTTCTAAGCTCTTTCTTTCAATTCTCTCATTTAAAATCTTGAATCCTCCCTTGCTGGTATAATTATTAGAAAATTCTTCTTGCTAGATCAATGGGCAGGCCTTTTAAGTCTAACAAGAACTGGGGTGTGGGATGGTTGAGAGATGATACATTTTCTGTCCCAGGACATGCTAAATTGTCTGTGTGATGCTGAAACGTTATTCCTTTTCTCTTTAAATTCCAGTTCAGTTTGCAAATTCCTATCCAGTTTCTGGGTTATATTTACGGTAAGTCCCAGGTGATGAACAATCTCTGGGAGACATTGCTTTGGTTACTATCTCGAATCCCCTAAGGCAAATACACAATTATGGAAGCTTTCCTCTGCTTCGAGGTTTTGTCAAGACTTCCCATCTTCCACTTATAATATTTACTGAGTTCTGATGTAGAAATCATTTGAGCTGCCTCTCGGCACAATCCAAAGAAACTGTTTTTGGTTTCATTGTTTTCACAACAAATTGTTGTTTATTGAATTCTGCTGTACAGAGGGAGGAGGAACAAAATCAATCATACAAAGAATTATTTTCACATCAGAGAATGGCCATTGTCATTATTTTCAAGATACATGTGAATTCTAATTAAAATGTATTTGTCTTAATGTTTCTTTGGCTCTATTCCAATGCTCCAGGGTAATTGCATGGAAATAAAACAGCTTGTTTCAGAGTAAAGGTATTTTCAGACTGTATGTTTAGTTGAACTAAGTCCCACTGTATTCATTTGTTGCTTTACTTGCATAGAAATGACCGAAGGAACATATCCTTAATTACCTTCCCATCTGCAGGATTTAATCCAATTAAATTTCAATGTGTTTTTCAATTTTAAAAAATCGATTCATTTGAAATTCTTTACAATTTTACATGAGGTTCAGGACTTCAATCAATTTCACATTAATGATTTATAGCATTTTGTAACATCACCCTGCAGTTGCTCTGGTAATATTTCAGTAGTAGAGGCAATGGCTAAAGGATACCATAAGATGCTATAGGATACTGATTTAGAAATGTAGTTGATGGTAATATCAGATCTTCATTACTTACTCCATGGCTGGCTCAGGAATTCTGAGAGTTGACATCCACAGGTTATAAAGAGGCTATAGTTGCCCAATCCTGCTGTAAAGACTCTCCCATGTTGTCATTCAGGGCAATGATAGATGTAACTGTCTATCTTGACACCCAAGACAATAGCTGATTTAATTATTACATCATTTCTCCTCTTCACCTCTATAATTTAGGTTTTTCTAAATGAAGTAACATTGCATCCTTTGTATTGTATTTGGATCATTTTGACACCATCATGGATTGTATCAGATGCCTATGCTCCCAACAAGATTCTTAGTACAAGTCCAACTCTTTCAAATTCAGATTCAGCCTAAGAGAGGTTTACTCAAGGTAAATTGCTTCAAACTCGATTGCAGAAAAAATGACTTTAGCAATAGAGTGGTCAACGCCTGGAATGCTCTTCCTGACTGCATTGTTACTTCCTCTAACCCCCATAACTTTAACCTTAAACTGTCGACTGTGGACCTAAGAGGTCTGAAAGGGGGGCATTCATAAGCACACCAGCGTGCCTACCGTCCCTGTCCTACTGTCCCGATTTATTTGTACTCATTTCATGTGCTCATGTCCATGTTTATACTTATACCTGTTATCTCATACAAGTTTGACTAAATAAATAAATACAGTACCTGCAGTAGTAAAGACCAAGAAGGTGAACATGAGCTTCAGCATATATTGCATCCTGTTACTCACTTAAAAGATAGACATAAAAACATCAGGAAAATAATACATGATCTCTTTCTATATCTATGATGATGCCATCTCTACTGGCTATTATTGGCAGTTGGAATTCAGCTTTTCATGCATCAGCTACTGTATGTGTACCTATTAACATTGCTCTTTTCACTTTTCCTTTCTTGTCTAAAGGACTTTTCTTTCATGCCTTTAAATAGCATGCCTCATCTTGGTTAGACTGGTACTCTCAGAACACTTCTTTCTTTCAATTTAGTCTTCTTTCTCTTTTCTCACTCTAACCTGTGCACTTCAGGTACTTTCCTAAGTTATTCTCTCCTTCTATAATAGAGAAGAGCACATGACACTTCCATATAGCAATAGGGAAGGGACCTCATAAATAACCCAGACTTTTCTATCACCAAGTTATATCATATAAATGAAGCCTTTCTTTATTTTCCTCCCATGCAGATAGCAGCCCCAAGGATACCTTCTTATAAAAGTGATGCTTCTAACTTTTGGTTTTCTTTCTCTACACATTATTTCTACTCTATAAAGTTGCCATCTGAAAACAGCTTCTTGCTATGAGATACTGACACTGCTGTCCTTGTTCTAGGTTTCTTATCTGTCAGTAATGGAGTGTCCCATTGCTGTTTCAGCACATAACACTTACAGCAGTGATGAGATTCTAACAGTTCGGCCTGGTTCAGGTGTACTGGTAGCTCCGAAGATCTCCGACCTTCAGGTGGGCCTGACCAATCCCCCTCGGGTTATACTTACCTATATTTCTTTGGTTTTTTAGCCCAGCTGATCGGCGTAGCAGAGTGGATTGCCGCAGCTCAGCTGTTTTCCTGTGAACTGTGCATGTGCACACAATGCACATCAGGTACGTCAGTGCGTGCTCAGCGAACTGATTGTTAAACCAGTAGGATGCCACCACTGACTTGCAGCATGGTTTTGAAAATTTCTGGACATTTTGATGGTGAATAATTATATATATATATATATATTATATATATATATATATATATATAATATATATATATATATATATATATATATATATATATATATAAATTTAATTTTTTATTCTTCACATTGAAACCAAAATCACAGATATTGTTCTGCTGGGTGCTGATGATTTGGAGATTTTGCTCAGAGTAAATAGTACACATGATCAATTCCCAACTACCTTCCTATCACAGGTGATTTTTCTGAACATATCCTGAAGTTGGAGGTTCTCTTTTCTAAAACTTTCTTGATTGAGGTAGCAAGCCTTCATTAAAAGGTCTTACAAAATGTTCTCCACGGATCCCGTGATTTCCATCCAGCTCTTTCTTTATATGAACCTTTCCAAATTTGGGGGTATCCAGATTTGCTGGGACTGCAACTAAGAATTACTAGCCAGAATAACAATGCAATTAATTTTAGTCCTAGCACTTCCATATAGCAACAAGGCAGGGAGGCTTCCCATATATTTTCTGAACCTTGACTTTTAAATAAATTATTTATTAACTGTTATTTAAAAATTAAGAAAGTGCCAGTCAGGGTTTTTTTACAAAGATTGCCAAATGGATTTATTTTATTTTTCTTTCTCTTTGCCTTGTTTTGAAAAGAGAAAACTTCAGAGGATTAATGTTTACATGCCAGATATAAAACAGACCTCTGATTAACATTGGTTAGGGATCTTACACTTTCCCTGGCAACTATATCAATCAGAACAGAAAAGAAGACAAAATATTTACATTTTTAACATGCTTATACAGTGGTTCCTTTAAATTCAAATCTTAAAGTGGGTCAGTTAAAAAATATACAGATGACAATAGTACAAAAATGAAGAAACAAAAAGGAGAACAAAACCAAACAAACCTAACTCAAAAGAATGCATATAGCATTCATATAGGAAAAGCCTGGGGAAAAAGGTAAAGATAAAGATTCCCTTCAGATATATGTGCTAGTCATTCCTGACTCTAGGGGCGGTGCTCAACTCCATTTCAAAGCCAAAGAGCCAGTGCTATCCAAAGATGTCTCCGTGGTCATGTGGCCGGCATGACTAAATGCTGAAGGCGCACAGAATGCTGTTACCTTCCCACCAAAGGCGGTCCCTATTTTTCTACTGGCATTTTTGCATGCTTTCGAACTGCTAGATTGGCAGAAGCTAGGACAAGTAGCGGGAGCTCACTCCATTTCACGGCACTAGGGATTTGAACCGCCGAACTACTGACTTTTCTGATCGATAAGTCAGCATCTTAGCCATTAAGTCACCGTGTCCCACACACAAAAAAAAGAGATAGGTCTAATAGATGCATAAATGGAATTAAGAATAAAAGTTAGTACATGGTTACAGATGAAACTCCACTTCATTCCACATAGTCTCCAAATTCTGAGGTGCATGTTTAGTTTATTGTTCCTCATTCTCTCCATTATTGCATCCACCCACTGGCTTGGGATATTCACAACCTCTCTTATTTCACATGATACAAAGCTGTGTGTGTCATTGACATCTTGAAGAAACTTCTGATTATTTTCCCAAAGGCTTCATTTCTTAATATCTTTTAGTAATATTTTACTGTGTAATGTAAAAGAAATAGGGGGGGGCACATACAAAGAAAACAACAGAACTAAATATAACAAATTACTTTACAACCTGGGTATCAAGTACAATAATAATATAAAGTGGCTCAAAGATCGAACATTCACCACAAGGAGTCATATTGATCAGTCTTTCCATTACATCTATAGAAGACTAATTCAAAGGATGAAAGTGAGCACATTTCTTCAATCCAGGATTGTTCATGTGGGACTGTAGTTTCTTTCCAGCTGTGCATTATTATTTCTTTACAACATCACAAGCCTCATGTGTTTAGCAGTGCAAATCCAATGGCATTGACTTTTTAGCACTTCATGATCTGCTAAGCAGAAAGAGGGAGGAAGAGTACAAGTCAAGATTAACTCTGCATCCCCTTTTTGTCTATTATTTTGTCTGTTATTTGTCTATAAATTTGTTTATCTGAGGTCACTTCCTTCTGCCTTTCTTCTCAGGCACTCACAAAACACTTCATCCTCCATCACAATATATCCAAAGTTCTTCGCAGGTTGACAAATTCCAAATTTTTTGCTACTGAACATTTATATTCACTTATCTAAATTGTAATTCTTTTTTTAAATAGAATATTAATAAAAGGCTAATATGAGACAATAAACAAAAGTCTAAACCATACCTATTATAATCCCTTCAAATTTATTACTTTATTGTTTTTAAAAAGACCCAATCTTTCCTGAACTTTCACTGAAGTGTCAATAAGCATCCAACCGAGAAATCAATATTTTTTATTAGATAGTATTGTTTTACAGCATCAGACAGGCCAGTTGGGGCAATTACAAAATAATCTATATATTTCCCTATCCATAGGTCATCAAGGACTCAATAAGATTGACAGCTGTAGCATCTGTAAATGAGTGGGTGGGTAATCTGTCTGTCTGTCTGGCTGGTTGGCTGGCTATCTATCTAGCTAGTATACATAGATAAAATAGCTGTAATGTGAAACAAATTAATACTGAAAATAAAGTTTTTAAGTTATGTTCATTGAAAATTAGCAATAACATTTTCAAATTATGTTTTTACACAGTCTCATTCTCAGTAGAGAATGAGATTGTAAACAAATTTTATTGCCTCATGGAAGATCAAAGATATATATTTTTAATCAATTTAAGTTCAAAATGAATGTTTTCCTTCACATTTGCTCCCAAGAGGGCAAGATAAAACCTTACACTGACAAAACTAAGTTATATTAAGTTACTGATTATGGTGACATATATTATAACGTTCTTAGACCCCATAACATGTCAAGCAGTATCATTTCATTATAAAAATAATATTTTTGATTATCTACTTATCACAGAAGTCAATTTTATAAAAAACCATCCACCAGAGAACCGTGAAAATCACAGGGTTTGAAGCCCCCTAATCAGATGCCAGTTCTAAATCCATACAAAGAAAAGTAGACAGGAATACATTTGCATTTCACAGTGGGCATTGCTCAATCACATACCGCAGCATACACAAACTTATAATGTATGAATTCAGTGGTAGATATTTAATTCCAATCCCAGACATTGTCCTTCTACCATGTTCATCAAAAACTATTCCCACCATGGGAATCCTCAATTCCCCTAAAAACACCCTCACACAATCCACATTCATTTTTTCAGAAACCATAGCATGAACTTCACATTCTTGCAAAGCCTTTTCGATACAGGTTACCCATTCAGGTATCCTTTGGCACCATTACTGACACTGGCTGCTTTAAATATAGCTTGGCGAATGTAAGTCAATGGCTAAATATCAAAACCTTGCAAAGTAGAGCCTTCAACTAGCTCAAGATTGTCCAATAACGAGGTCATGTTCTGCATGGTAAACAGCTACCAACCACAGTGATGCTCACCAACAATGCTGCATGTATTGTCCATAATTGAAAGTCATCAATCAACAAATGGTGGATACAGAGAGACAAATACATGCATATCAACATGCAAGGTACTGAATACATCAAATTATTTACATTGTAATTATTTTGATTCCACTTTTGCATTTTTGGGGTTTATTTTATTCCACAGATGATTTAACTCTTCAGTTGAAAGAAAAGTGAAATGTAATCAGAGGAAATAAGCATAAAAAGCATCTCATGTCCTCTCATCTGTGGTGAGAGCTGTGGTGGAATAATGGTACTGGAGGCTATTTCTGCTGATCACCGGCAGTCAGCAGTTTGGAAGTTGGGTCTCACCTGCTCAAGGTTGACTCAGCCTTCCATTCTTCCAAGGTCTGTAAAAGCCAGATTGTTGGGAGCAATATGCTAACTCTGTAAACCACTTAGAGAGGGCTGTAAAGCACTGTGAAGCGGTATATAAGTCTAAGTGCTATTGCTATCTTCACAGGGTATGGTTACAGTGCCAGGAAGTATCAGCAGCTAAAGTAGAAGTTGATATTTCCTGACAATGTAGTTTCACCCTGTGCAGATGAAAGGATATGGAATGCTTTTCTATGTTTACTCATTTCTTCTGATAACATTTCATTTTCATGTCTCATTTATTAATATGTGCAAAATGATTTTGCAAAAAAGAATATATCACGGAATACACATTTAACTTATTTTACCTAAGAGGGCACCCATTAAATAGTCCTCGATACTAGCCCATTGATAGGTCAAGGCTTGAACCCAGGCAAAGAATTTTGCTTGGAGAGAAGGAGAGCCTTTTAAGGAGCAGGCATGATCCACATATTCCACAAAGAAAAGATCGCTTCCTCGGAATATAAATCTCACATTTTTTCATAAACTGAAATTCAATTTTAGAAGCTCCTGACTTGAAAAGCAGTTAACAATGGTTACTTTCAAATCATTCAGCAATTTTCCTCAGGGATATCGTGACATAAAGATAGAACAGGTACTATTTTTAGAATTCAATATCTTATTATCTTATTCAGCATCCTGGCTGCTGAAACAACACTAAGATTAGAAAAGACAAAAGCACATTTGGTCCTCTTCAGAGATGCCAAAGTGTAACCATCTATATCTTTCAAGGTGCAAAATAATTTCCTGATAGCTTTTCTATTATGATCACTAAAAGAAAGGGAAATGAAGCACACAACAAAGTTATTATTTCTAGAAAATACTTCAGGACACGCTCTTCTTTGGGAAAGAAATTATATCTCAAAGAAACTCTGTTGTAAATGGATAAGAAAGCTATAAAATACAGTTATTTTCTGAAGACTTTGTTCCATTCTGAAGATAATTTTCATAGAATTTATTTCTATTTTCAAGAAAGATTATCCTTTATTTATAGCAGCCTTTATGTGGCATATGAGGCTGAGATAAATATTCATTATTTGATTACTCCAACATCAAGCGATGACTCATGATCAAACATGACAAGCTGAACTTTCTTATTGATTGATTGATCAAAATTTATTTGCTGCCTGTCTCACACAAAATGACTCTGATGGCCTACAATACAATTAATTAAAACATGCACACTTGGAGATGGATTTCTGCCGGTTCGCCCCAGATCGGGTGAACTGGTACTGGTGGCGGCAGGAGGCTCCACCCACCCGCCCAGACACTTCTGTGCATGCGCAGAAACATTGCAAGAGTGCACAAGCCACGTGCACACATGAGCAACCAGTAGTAAAATAAATTGAAACCCACTACTGACACATATACATATACATTTTATACACATACGGAGAATCATCATTAAAATATTTTTAAAAAACATGCACATAAACAAGACACGAGAGAGAGAGAGAGAATATGAATTCCATATGGAAACCATTTTAGGATTGCTCCCATTACCCCCCAGGTCTGATAACACAGTTTAGTCTGGAACATTAATAGAAAAGATACTGTTACTTTAAAATATGTTACGTTTAGTGGATGCAGTCCATAAATATGGTTATGAAAAAGTCACACACTGTTGACATGGATGCTTCTGTCAATCAAAGATTCCCGCCTGAGAAGTCATTTCAAAATGCTGTTTTTCACCTTTATACTTGACCTGGTCTGACTCCCAGACAACCCTGTCCTAGGCTTGTTCTGCTTTCAAATGATCCCCAGGTACCTGAAATAAGGGATGTGGAAAGTCCAATAGCAGTCTTTTCCCTTAGAGATCCCCATCCCCTTTCCTTCAATGGGAGGAACAGCCTCCCGTTTAAAGAGAGATTAGCACATTCTCTGATGTTTTTTCCGGAAAATTGTTAAGACAAAACATGTTTATGCTCTTAGGAGACAGTATTGTTGTTAATTAAGGTGGGCATTGTTATTGTATTGCTATTGTTAATGTGTTCCAATTTCTATGCTACTTTTATTGCTGGGTCATGACAGCAATGGGTTGGGCTTTTGTTTTGCTTTTTATAGTGATTTATGGTTAACTTTTTTGCTTTAAACCCTGGCAGTCATTACTGATCAGATAGATAGATAAATAGATAGACAGACAGACAGACAGACAGACAGACAGATTCACTCAGAAGCCAAAGGAGCTCAAGGCTCTGCTGTTACACATTGATTGGTTTCATACAGCATATTAAGCTTTAATATGATCCATTTGGTGGTAGTTTAGCCCCTTGTTTGACACCAGGTATTGCAACGTCTAAACCATGGTTTATGGTTTACTTTGTTCTTTGAGTCCAAACAGCTATCCCTGTTGAAATAACTATAGTTCGGTTTGGTGTATGAAGTCAGCATTCAGTTTAACTACCAAGTATCCATGGTTGAGAATTAGGGCATGAATGCAGATTCCAATATCTCCAAGTGTCAGATTAATTTTTTAGTTTCCCTGGGTATCTGACTATCAATGACTATTAATTTTGCAATCTTTTAAAATCAAGTCTAATATTGCTCTTCAGATAAGAAATTCAGGGCAAATTCATAAAACATCATCAGTATACACTAAATCAAAATGCAGCTTCAATTTTTTTTAAAGATGACAGTGCTAAATTAAAAGTGCAATGGAACAAATACTTCAGGCATTATCTCACTGAAGAAATGAAATGCAGAATTGACTTTCAGAAAGGAATTCTAATTTAATGTTCTTTCATGTTTTATTTGTTAGATTT